>NC_133828.1:36720645-37029930 GCF_047830755.1 Zonotrichia albicollis
CCAGTGCCCGTTGCAGAAGTTGGGTGAGAAGTCAGAGGTGCAGTGAGGAAAGAGTTTCCATTTTCTTTTCTATACATGAGTGCCCTGCTTGGGGCTAGTGGTTGATTACAGCACAAGAATTCTGTTTTCTCCATGTTAGAAGGTATTTTTTTGCATTAAATATGTGTCTTGATAACACGGGACTAAGACCAGATATCCTGTCACTGGGAGATGCATTCTTCAAGTGTGGCCATCCTTCTGGCTTGCTTTTGTTAATTGTTGTTATAAACAGTCCTAAGCAGGCCAAAAACCTAATCTCTCAGAAATGGGAAAACAGCAAGGGTTCCTTTGTTTCCTTGGTGGTATTTAGGAAGAAGCAACCCATAGGAAGTTTATTCCCAGAGAAGTGTTGCAAGTGAGCTTCAGGCAAAGAGTTTGGTTAAGCATAAACTTGATAAGCATCAATAGTGCCCCAGTAAAAACAGTAGTGGTAACAGAATAAGATGCCCAATAATGGAAAAGTTCAAAATAATCTGAAGTGCTCTGTACTTAATAGTTGTGAATGTATCTTCTCATCTTCCTGTCAGCAAAAGTTATCACCAGGCACAAGGTTGTTTTGGGGTGCAAGGTTTCTCCTTCCTTTCTGGCATGTGATAGAGATCCTTGGATCAACATAGTCAGCTGGGAGCCTTAGGCAATGTTGTGAACCTCAGGCTTTCAAAAATTGTGGATTGAGTTCACCAATGCCTTAAAAATGAGATTTGCAAGAAGTATATATTTGCTAATTTTTTGTATATGTATCCTGGACTTTAGGCTTCAAGGATCTATTCTTTTTAAAGTTTACATTGATAACCAAGTTTCAAGGGAAGTTTCAGGAGGTTTGTGGTAAAATCAGGAGCAATCCAAGCTCTGTTTTACAGTATGTTAAGTCTGCTAGGAATAGTTGTGGAGAACTGAAGTTTTAGATTGTATTCTTGTATGTGTAATATATGTACTTCCAGATGTGACACAAATGGGACTTGTTGATATTCATCCAACACAATGCACTGATCATATGCAGTAACATTTCACAGATTTGACAGAGATAAAATTTTGGAATTTGGAAACAAATTAGTCTGGCTTATTTGAACCCATTTAAATAGACACTCTGGGAACCTGCAGATCTGTGGGTGTTTTCCATTTCTTGTGAGATCTCCAAAGCTAAATTAGAGCAAAAGGCATCATTAGAAGGCCACACAACTGCCACAATTGTATCTCATCAACCTGTAATTACAAGTAGTTCCCACCGATTTGCCTCACTGACCTCCAATGGAGGCAAATGAGCATTTATTTGGCACTGTGTTGCTAATTGTCCTGGGTGTTTCTTGATGTACATTGACTTTTTTTATTCTTTCCGCTTTGTGTCTTTGTTTTTGTGGAATCACCAGTTGGTAGCATTTTCCTAAAAGTTATAAAAATAGGAGAGACAAAACTTTGAAAGTGAAGAGGGAATGTTGGCAGAAAAAAATCCATTTGAAGCCACTGGAGAATTCCTACTGTCACTTGAAATGGCTGTTGTGGGGGGAGATAATATAAAGGCCTGGATTTTTAAATGTGATTAAGATAAACAAGCAGTGTTTCTTATCCTTGAGCTGGTTACAATCTAATCCAAGCAGCTCAGTGTAAAAGTGCATTTTTGGCCTTAATTGATATTTTTAATAATGTCAGTGCACAGTCTGGAACGATCACATTTTGCTTTGACAGCATAAAGCATTGTGTAAGTTTTCATCCGTACCACTGAACTATAAACATCGCCTGAGCCAGCCCAGCAGAGCTTGAACGTTTGAACTGGAGCCGGCCTGCCTCGAGCACGGGAAGGAACCACTTCTCTTGCCCAGAGCAGAGTTGTCAATGTGGTTTGGGGGGACACCAGCAGGGGCCACTTGCAAGCATTTTAGATTTGATGGGTCAGATTCCATAAACAGCCTGGCCCTGAACTCTCATGGAGCAGAAGTTGTGTGAGAGAGAGAGAGAGACAGGTAGGATTTGACCCCATGATAGTTTTAGGTTAACTGCCTGTTTGTGGTGCAATTTCAGTATTATTGGTAAAGAGAGAAATTCCTTAAGCACCCTTGGATGCTAAAACCCCTGCACAATGGCCATCACAACATATCTTTCCTGGTTAATTGCTTTAAGGGTGTTACGTCCATCTTAGTCCTTTGTAAGCCTGAGACTGAAGTTGCTGTTGGAATTCCTATCTGTGAGCAATGTTTCCATTAGTGTTGGGTTATCCCTTCTGGCCCTGGAGAGTGCTTACCTCCAGCCAAACAGGGCTTCTGCCAGAGGATGCTTCTCTCTTACGCAGCGCCACATTGCCCTGTGCTTGGAGGGGCAGCAACAAAAGAAATATAAGCTTTAGACAGAACAACATTACATTTTCTTGAAGGATCTTCAAGAAAACATGAATCCTTATTGATTATATCCATGGGGCAAGTCAAGGCTTTGTCTGCCTGTTGCTGGCCCCAGAATGTGGGGAGCAGGTGTGGTTGGGGAAGCTGTTTTGGGTGCTGGGAGCCATCCCAACTTCTCTGTGTTTAGATGGTCTTGAAAAGCTTTGGGTAGCAGAGCATTGTCTCAAAAGAATGAGCCTCTCTGCTCTGGACCTGGCAAAAACGATGCTGCTATAGGTTTTAATCTAGCATATTACAGAGAGATTTTTAGGCTTTCTGCAACAATTTCCATCACTTGAATTCAACTCTTCCGTTAGTAATCTCAGCTTCTGCTCTGTCCCCAAACCCAGGAGCAGAGAGGGTGAAAACTACAGCTTTTCCAAGCAGCAGTTATGGTTTGATTTAGGGATGAGTGGAAAAAAACCTGACTATAAAGCAATAACAAAAGCAACAAACAAAACAGGAAGGGAAGATAAAGTAATTTTCTGTTTGCTTTTGAATTTAGAAAAAAACCCCAATTCATAATGCTATAAACCCATATCAGTTTTATCTTACTCAACTCATTTTGTTTGTTTGGAGTAGGAAAAATCTGTCTTTGTATTCACTCAAACGAACTTATTTTTTATTTTAATGTAGGAAGTGTTGAAGGGGTATGGGATAATGTTGGTGAGAGCCAAACACCACATGGAAACACTGCAGGGTCCCCACATCAGCATTCACTGAGGGCCAGGCTCTGAGCCATGTAGGACATTCATAGCTTCCATTCAAGTAATTTAAAGTTCTGCCATCCAGTACCTTCCACCTCTCTTGCTTTTCCTTTTGAATCTGTTTGCAGCCTATCTGTCTTCATCCTTTTAAAATAAATGTCTCAAAACTCCTCTTTGTTTTCAGAAGCATGAGATCATTGTTTTTGATGGTTAAGGGTTTCAAAAGAGAAAGAACACACTCATTTGCTTCATGTAGTTTGTTTACAGAAATAAGCAATAACGTTCTTTTTGTTATTTCTACTTCATCCGAAAGCTGTATCTCTTCTTTACTGTCTTTAGTGGCCTAAAATTATAAATAGAATTTTAAAGTTTGTTTGCCTGTGGGAAGCTAAAACTTGGGAGAAGTTGGCTGAACAATCTTCAGACCAAACCTGCAGCATTGAATGACAGCTGAGAGCAGTGCTGGAGAGCAGAGGGAATGCAAATAAGGCACGGTAGAGGCTGGAAAACCAAAATGGGTTAAGTGTCAAAGCTGCTGCTCATGAGAGTAAATGGGAAATAAGATGAGGAAATGCTGAACCCCTTGACCCAAAGAGGTGACACTGATATGACAGAATACATCTATTTGTGTCCAAGGCTGGTCTGTGCAGGAGAGAGCATTTGGCTGTTACCAGCTTGTCCCCTTGCAACCTTTTCTGACTCTGTGAGAGGAGAAGAGCTGGGTCATGGTTGGCCTCATTGTGAGAAGACTTGTAGCTCTGAGTGCTGAGTGAGCTGGGATTTTAAGAAAATGAAGAGTTATATGTGTTTGCATTGAGGGACTGCTACTGTTGATGACCTCTTTTTACCTCTTTCCAATGCTGTAAGGAAAGGAATGTTCTGAGTTTTGTCTTGGTTCACCACTCGCTGTGTTCAAGTGCTTCACAGAATTTAAAATGTAAAGTCAGGAATCTCTCTGGACCAATTCCTCCTTGCTCAGCTGTGTACAGAGTAAGACAAAGAAAAATTGGTACTATCATGTGAAACATGGTGTCTGTGCTGACTGTGCATCACCAGCCAGCTGGCTCCTCAGAAAGGATTTTAGTCCCCTCTGAAACCTGTGAAACACTTCACAAGTTCACGCAACCTCAGTAGCCAGATCTTGCCAAGGTTGGCTGGGATCCACACCACCCTGCATGTGGGTAGTTCAACATGCCAGACTACTGAACAGTGTATTTGGAGCTGGTTGATGATTTTGTATTCATCAAATAAACCTTTTCTGATGGTGTTAATTCACATCTTCTTTATGTATCACTGTCAAATAGCAGATTTACCTCCCTTTAGTGTTCATGACACACATCTGCTCTGAGATGAGAAGCACAGGCACCTGTACGCAAACACACAGTGTGTTATCCAGCTAAAACCTGTCTCTTCATGTGATATTCCTATGTCCATCTTATTTTCCATGCTAATGAAAAACTCATTAGGGTACAGTTGGTGCTGATGCAGAGATGAGTGGCTACATGATGAACATGTTGACTGCACAAGACTTAATCCATTGCACCAGATGATGGTTGTTCCTTGCATTTTCCCTCCATCCATTTCTTGCAATTTCTCTCCATCCTTTAATGCACCCTCCATCTCACCAAATACATGTTGAGTGGCTGTTCTGGAAGAAGGAGCTCACACAAATATTCAAGGCATTCTCACCAGCAGCAGAAAGGGCTCAGTTTTGAGCACTTAACCTGGCAAGGTAGAAAAGGATTTCAGTTTGGCTTACTGACATCTTCTGTCTCTATCCAAAGCACAGAGCCAAGATGTTTTGAGCCTGCCAGTGGAGAAGTCAGGCCTCCCAACAAGATCACCAGAAGTTCTGCTTTAGAAATGGTCTGGTTTTGCTTCCTGGAAAGATAAGAGTTTAAACTATTCAATAAAGAAACGTGTGTCTTCCAGGGCCCATAACTCAATTTTCATGGGACTTCTGAGACAAATTTCACAACTGTCGTCATTCTTTCCATTCCTCTCAGAGGTGAATGGAAGAGCTACAAAGCTTAAACTGCAGGGCTGCTTTCCAGGCTTTTGTATGCATATATTACAGAGACCTCACAGATCTCTATCAAAAGTGATCTCAGAGTTTGATCCAAATTAGCCAATATATCCATCAATATTCTTTTGAGAACCTAATGGAAAAGCTGAATTTACAGGACAATTGAGTACAGTGGATTTTATACAGACATGCATTTTATATCTATTCCTTGGCTTTTTCCACCTGCTGCAACAATAATAATTAAAAAAAGCATATCTGTGTCAGCATAAGGTAATATTAGCCCAACTCAAGTTAGATTTTGGAGACATCCTTTTCACCAGACAGTTTTGTGGCACATATAGAGCTCTGCATGGGCTGTGCAGAGGAGCAGCACCTGCCAGGATGTGTGCCTGGTACTCCCAGGATGCTCCTGACTCCAAACTCTGTGGTCTGTCTGGAGTGGGTTTTTCATTCCTCGGTGTCCTTTTTTGGTGACCGCTGCAAAGAAATGATAACAAGAACTGTTAAAAGTTAAAATATGTCTGTGTGATGTATCAAATTAATACTTGGTTATGAATTTTGGGGGTTGGGGTCTTCTGGTTTTTTTTTTTTTTTTTTTTTTTTTTTTTTTTCCCCTCAAGAGATCTATCAGAGGAGTATCCTTGTTTAATACCTTTCAGATACAATATGTGATAAAAACGAAGATTGTGTTCTTGGCTCAGAACCAGCTATGGCAAGCTTCAACAATGTGTATGTGCATGAGTAAAAAAAAGAAATTTTAAGAGAGTGTCTTACAGGAGATAACTAGAAGCTGTTTTGGTTATAGCACAGTAAGTCTTTTGCTTCAGACAGAACTGTTGGAGGCTGGTAAAGGATAGTTGATTGTAGACAGACACTGAAGATACTGAAAACATCCAGCCGGTGGATAACTTCTTTGTTCGTGGTGATGCACTTCCCTACATCAGTTTGCTTAGAGCGAGTTGTCTGATAAGAGCTCTGCTCGCTGTTTGAATGAGAAGTGGGTGTATTTAATTACTGTCATCAGAGGTTAGATAATGCTAAGTCAAGGCAACTGTGCCGACAGATGGGAATGCTTAGTCACAACCAGCTCCTGGAGCCTGTAAAATCTAAGATTTATAAGGACCAGTACATTTGTTTTCTTATAAGTGATAAGGGAACAACAGAGCCTCTACAGAAACATTGATTAAATCTTATTTTCTCTCCTAATGCCCTAAAGTTATCTGATCCTTCGTGAGAACTTGTGCCTACTTATCCTGTTTAATTTATTGAAATACTTTAAGCCTTTCAAGTTATCCACAGGTAGTACAGAAAAACTGATAGAAGTGTATGCTTCAGCAGCAAAACTTTCTTATTTTACTGAGGTTTGGAAGAGAAATAGATGCTGACACCAATAGAAAACCCCGCTGGTAAGGCAGACACATTCATGGCAATTAGTCAAGGAGCTATCAGTAGGAATCCTTACATTTCTTTGTCTGTGACATCTTGAGATTATCTTTTCTCAAAGTACAATAAACTTCAGGAGGCAAAGAATGCTACAAAGAAATTCCAGCTATGAAACAGTGTTTCCTCAGTATTATAGTGAGGAGAACATAGGAACTTGTAAGAGCATGGAGACTAATAAAGATCAGACCAGTAATCTCTAGATGAGCAAATTTCTGTACTAAAAAAAAAAAGTTTTTTAGTATTCTTTTTCTTTTTTAAATGTCTTTTTATTTATTTCCTCTCTGCTTATTGAGGTGGAAGTGCACGTGAAACATGTTTCAAAAGCAGTGGTGCTATTTTATTTCAGGATGTTACTTTTGTTCCCTTGTTTTCAGTCTTGGGTGGAACAGTTTCCTAGCACACTTTGTTTGCAGCAGATATTGAGAAATGGACGTTTCTATTAGCTTTTATATCTACTTCTTTTCGTTAATGATTGCAATGCTCTCCATTGAAATTCATTGTAAAATGAACTGGATCTTAGTGGAAATAGAATTTCACGTAATGTGTTGCAGAGAGGTCTGCTCATGTAGCCTGGTAAGACACACAATGAATGCATTGACACAAGGATAGGATTCATAAAGACAGCCTCATAGAGTCATTGTCAATTTGGGTCAGAATTTGAACAATTTGAACTTTTTTGAACTTACATCTTCCCTCCCAAAAGCCACAGGAAAGTTTCAAGACCAAATGATTTGTCATGAAAAACTGCATCTGGCTCAGGGACTGGAGTCTGGTCTTCACTGAGTCAGGCTTGCTTAGGGGTCATGAGAGCAAAGTGAAAATATCATCCATTGGTGGATATTTTCAGGGGAGCAGGAGTGGAAGGGAATTTGTCTGTGGGGAAGGGGAATTTGCTGGAGAAGAGAGGAGGAAAGCAAGTGATAGAACAGCAGCAGGAAAAAAGGGTTTTCTCTATGGGCTTTGTGGTCTCCTTTGATGATGCATTTAGAGGTAGCACTGTAAAAGCTGTATAGTGTTGGTGGGTACCTGCGTGTCGCTTGGCATATGTACAGGCTGGGGTGGAGCACTGTATCCAGACAGTCTGAGAGCAAAGAACTTGTCCTTTGTTGCTGTTCTCTGAACACTCTGCTGCCAACCAGAACGGTATTTGTGTTCATTCCTCAGCTTACTCTTTTGCAACCTCAATTAGGAAAAAGTTCAAGCAAGAGCTGTGTGCTCAACTCCGTGCAAAAGCCACTGTGGCCTTGAATCTTTCCTTCCTCTTCAGATGTTGCTGGGGATGCATTCTTTCAAATGCTAATATTGTGTTGCTTCCAGACTGAGCCATTTTAGGATTGTGGTTAAATATCATATTGTTGAAATTACTGCTGTTGATATTAAATTGGCTGAATGGTGACTCTTGCTTGGGGTTACCACAAGAATAAATTCTTTCTTTAATGACTGCTTTCAGGTTCAGCGCCACTAACATTGTGCAGCAAATCTGTTCTGAATGTGCTTCACTAAACTTCTTGGCAATAACACATGTGTGGCTTCCACTGGTGTGCACAAAACAGATCTTGCAGAATTTCTTTGTTTTGGGAAATCTGGATTCTTGAAATCAAAGGGGTGAACTGAATACTTAGAATACATTTATATGTGTTTTGATTCTTGCTCTGTGAAAATATTGTACTGTCTCTTAGATGAGATACCTTTAGATTTATATCCAGTACTGTTGACAAGATGTCTCTTAGAAAATGACATCTAAGTACAGTGTCACATACTATTTCAATGTGGAGTATTTTTCCTTCATTTTATATTTATTTAAAACCTGCTAGTACCAGCAAAGAACTCCTAAAAAGTAGTAATTCTCTCCCAAAGTAAGTTTGGAGACACACAGTGGATAGAGCATGAGAAATGCAATGCTCTGCTGTACTATATCTCATTTCCTTGCTAGAAGCAACATTTCCATCTTGGTTCTTCTGTTTGTGTTCCCTCATGGATGTGCTATATATCTGTTAAGCACTCATAATTTTCTCAAGACTGTATGAGGTGCAAATATAACAGTAGTCCCTTCCTCAGGTATTTCACAACTTAAAAATACAAAAATAAAATATGCACCTGAGTCAGGACACTGAGAAGTCACCCAGCCTAACCTAAGGGAACAGAGCAGTTCTGTAAAAAAATGCTGAAGTGAAATGTGTGCTCTGATTTTGGAAAAAAAATAATGTTTTTTGAGAGATCAGAGTAAATGGAGAACATGTCTGTGCCAATGTCTGGGTGATGAGGGAAGTGTTGGGTTTTTCTTTGATAGCAGCTGCAGAGCGTGAGGCAGGGAGGCAGACTGGGGCAGGAGAGGTGGCGCCTGTAAATGCAGTTTCTCATGCACACGAACTGAAAGCCAAGGTGGTAGGTGGGCAGTGCACAGTGGGCCAGTGGGAAACCCTCTGGAGATGCCCAAGCTTGGGTGTCCTTGAGATGGGGAGGCTGCGGCTGAGCCCCAGGACAGGGTGGCCATGGCCAGCATTGGGTGTCTGCCTTGGACAGTTCTTTGTGTGTAGCTCAGGGTCCTCTGAGGGGATTTGGAGCCTTGCACCTTCCAGTGAGGGGCCCTCTCTTATAAACAGAGAAGGGCTGGGTTGGAGAGATTACAAAGCTGAAAGTGGTTTATTTTTACGATAACTTTGTGACTGTTGTTTACATGGCTGATACATAAACTCTCTCCTATCTCTCTCCTTGCTTTCGTGCCATCTCCTGCAGTCTGCAGTGTCTGAGTAGCACTGGTTATGTTTATTTAAAGAAACTTTTATGTTCTGTCCCTCATACAGCTTACTTCAAATTTCTCCTTTCTTACTTGAACCCTGGTGCCTACAGGGACCATGTGGGAGTCACTGTCTTGATAAATCCTTCTGTAGACTGACAGAGAGCAGTTGCCTAACCAGGACGGACTCAATGTACTCTGTGCACGTAGAGCAATTTCAGGGTGTTCTCTTAGTAGGGGAGATTTCTTCACAACAAAGGCACTTCCAGAAGGGCTCACTGTGCATTTAAAAGTGTCAGGTTTTTATTGATCATGTGAAACAGAGTAATTTTCTGCCTTCGTTAACCTGTAAAAGTGCAATTGCCAGAGGTCTAACAAAACCAACAAAGCTGAGGCCTCTCTGATAATGACAATGTTTCTAGCTTTAACTTATGAAAAAGAAATATGGTAGTATTATGAGCAAAGCCATTATTAACTGTGTAAATCTTTGTAATTAAATTTCTGTCTTCTCTAAAAAGTCTTTTTGCCTTGGTCATTTGCTCTATAAATCTCTCCTTCAATGCCATGGGTTTAAATTTTTAAAATTGAATGTAATTAATGTATGAATAAGTTCATTTGTGTTGTAAACAATGCTTGGAATTCTGACTAGATAACTAAACAGATCTTTTAATTCTTTTGTTGTTACTAGACTACTAAACACTGTCAAGAATCATCATCCCTAGTGATGGATCTGGTATCAATTGCTAGACAGAGATCTTCTGAAAGTTTAAGTTTTCAGTTGTTTATATAGTCTTAGTTAGCTAATCAAAAGCATAATCAGCTCAGCTAAACCTCTGGCATGTTTAGAAATACCTGGGATGAGATGTGCAAACTGTGATATCTAAACAGAACAGAACATGTAGAAAAGGCTTTGCAAAACATTTTGATGGGCAGCTGAACAAATTCAGTTTGTTCCTTAGCCCAATTTGTGAAAGACCACCACATTGTGGTGATTGAGATATACTGACAGTTCTCTGGGTAATTTTTGAGCCCAGTGGGAAAAGACTGAGTATGACTTGAGTTATATCATTATTAGACTGTAGAGAAGTCCTATTGTAAAGGATGGTTCTGAAAGCTATGCTGGAGAGAAGGCTTTGGATCAAAATGCATCTTAAACCCCAGGGAACTCCTCCACAAGACAGAAACCCATAAGAAATGGGCATTGTTAATGGCAGTGTTGATTGTGTTTCATTAGAGCATGAGGCTGGGAAGCAGTAAATCTGTCGCTTGGTTGGGGTTTTTTTTCCCTTACTCTGACCTTGACTTGCTTTAACTGTTTGAGTAATTTTTTTTTTTTACCATCTCGGATGATCTTTAAAAGGATTAAAATGTTTTTCTCTCTGTTCTACTCTGAGTGGTAACACTGTGGTTTACCTTGAGAAATGGCATTCAGCCCTTGTGTCACCCAGACCCACTTTCACTACACTGAGATATTCTCATTAATGGGGTTATTTCTGGAAGCTCTTATTAAACCACAGGAGCAGGGCACTGTTACTGAACTTGGATACCTACACATTATCTCACCCTTCAAGAAGCTTGATCTAGAATCAGCATAAGGCTGTTTCAGAGATTGGGGGGGGCAAAAAAATGCTCGTTTGTGACACAATATTATTTCTAGGGAAGCACAAGCAGTGTTAAGGTTAGGATGAAATCATTCTGAGTCAAATCAGTAAACGCTTTGCCAATTGCTTTGGAAAAACCAAGCCTTTAACAAAATGATTATTAATGAGAAAAAATCCTCACCAGGAAACTCAGAAGCACACTTTCTACCTTGAAAGTTCAAACTCAGTTTACACTTTGAAAACAAGAGAATGTTGAAGAGTTCAGAGTCAACTGGAAATCAACAAAGCATAAGCCTCTCCCTGGCTGTGCTTCTCATCCCCACTTCAGGCTGTTAACCTGATAGGAACTCATTGATAAGAGCATTAAAAACTTATTGATAAATTCTTGAGAGAATCTGTGCAAACAGATGGGTCTGGGAAGACTTCTTTCCCAGCTGCATATCAGTTTGCAGATACTTTCCAGCTTTCTGAGCAACCAATCTGAAAAGCTATTTACTTTCAGACATATCAGGTTGGAGTTCTAGCAGCTGGAGCTGAGTGAATAATTACTTCAATTAAAATACATTCAGCAAGAGGTCAGTGAATATTTTGTGTAACAACATACCTAGTACTTAGCAGCTTAAATGTGTGCAGATTTTTCAGCTGTGCATATATACACAGTGTCACAGTTGTAAGAATATCAGGAGAGCAGCCCAGAGGTCTGGTTTTTACTGCCCTGCTGTCTGGTGGTTGTGCTGGGCTTGGGGCTGGAGGTGTAAGGGGGGGCAGCAGCCACAGGGGACGTGCTGCCCTGCCTGGGTCAGGACTCAGAGAAAACCTCTCCAGGTCTTGAGCTTGGAGTGCAGCCTGGCTGACACCCAAGACATTGTATGTGAGCGCTGAACATGCAGATGGGCTGTCCTCTGTTGTTATTATGCAATAACTGCACAAAAATGCTATTAAGCTAAACATGAAATTAATTGAACATAATATGGAACAGACCCATGAACTGACTCCATGGTCTGTCTGAGATGCTGTGGTCTGGTATCCACAAATACTGATTTATTTCTAGGTCTTGTAACCCATTTTAGTTGTGACAGGTAGTTAAGGCACCTGACAGGGTGTTCAGAGAATAGCATGCCCTAACTCCTTGATGACCTGCTTGTCCTATTTGTGGAGATGTTAATTCTACCCATCAAAAGACCATGGAAAATATTCTTAATTTAGAAGCATTTTCCTTGCTTCTTTTTTTAGCCTTTCCATATGTATATCTGTGTCTGAAAAATCTTCACTCCTTTCCCTCTCTTTGTCTTTCATTTAAATGGTTCAAATACATTGAGCCTTCACCAGCTGAAGGGCAGGTGGGTGCTGCCCAGGTCCTGCTGCAGTTCAGGATCCAGGCCTGAACTGCAGAAGTGCACCAAATTCCCAATAGGACATCAGGGCATCTGCTGTGTGCCAAGAGTGGGTCACACCACTGAGCTTTGCTGCTGTGTGCTGGGTTAAGAAGGGAACTGTGGGTCAGGGTTGACTGTCATGCTGAATGCACAACTTTTTAAAGGAAAATATTTTACTCAGCCATCTGAGGTTTAGCAATTGAGTTAATTTGGCCCTTTTTCCCCCCTTTTTTTTTCTTTTTTTTTTTTTTTTTTCTTTTCTTTTTCTATTCTGGAACAAAATCCTCTTTGATATAAAGATAGTGACAAATGGAGAACTGACATAGGTCTTCCGAGAATCAAACATATGGTTGGTCATGCTCTTTATATAGGCTTTCTCATCTGAATATTTTTTCTAAAACTAGCAGTAGTTAGACCCTGTGATGCAGTCAGATGCCTGGTAAACTATGTAAATTAAGTTTTTTAAAATCTCATTTTAGATTTTGTTTTCTATACTTGGATTTTTTTATGGCAGTTTCTGCATCACTTTCACAATTTCAATTTCACTGTAGCGATAGTGATTATAATTTACAGTTTTCTAGTTCTTCTCCTTCAGCAGTCTTCTGTTTACAGGTCCCTTTTGTAACATCACTGAATGAAGAACTTGGGGTCAGCTGCTGTAGCTCATTAACCTAAATCCCTTCGGACTTGCTGCCTTCCAGAGACAAGTCCCACTTTCCTGTGCCCTTTGTTTCTTGTATCATTTTTCACCTTGCTTTACGAAAATACACAGTTTTGGAATGGATTCCCAAGCAACCCGGATTGCTGATGTCCTGCCTTCATCACTGTTTGTTGCTTTACCAGGCCTTGTATCAATCAGGCATTACAGTAGTACAAAATTACTTTTATCCCCTGAACACTGGTGAAAATGTTCAGTGGCTTCAAGCATAATAATAATAATAATAATTCCTGAAAAAACCTCTGCAAAAATCCATCCTTCATGTGTCGTTTGAGATCTCAGCCAGGTCTGAGTTAATTTAATGCATACTTCATTGGTAAACTATCATGCTAATTTTTAATATGGGTGTTGCACCATACTAATTTTAAAATTTTATAAATAGATAAGTGCACTGTGCCAATAAAACCATACTTAAGCAGCCACATTTTGCTGGCTTATTAAAGTACCAAGTCAGGTCTGTTTGACAAGATTTTTTAGTGATTGAAGTATGCACTGAGGTATCGACCATATTCATCTTTATCAATTGCATTTTGTATTAACTTTTATATTCATCTCCCTGTGGTTGATGTTAGACTCTATAGTTTATAGTTGTCCTAAGTCTGTGCTTGTACTTTTTCAATGTTGGCACAGCATTATTTGTCTGCTAAAGATTTTTCCCTGGCTTAATTTGCAGGCCAAATTTCTTAGCTGGATTTAAGACCTTTGGGGTTTGCTGCTTTTGGTTCTGCTTTTCTTTTCCATAGATTCTGCCTGAAATGTGTTCAGGTTTTGATTACCTGGAGAGGAGTTAATCATCTTTGCATGATGAGAATTCATTGCCCCATTTCTCTCAGGGCACAGTGCTTTTTTCCCTGGTAACAATTCAACTTCTGGCATCTAGCAAAAAGGGTTCACATAATTGCTAGGATTATAATTGCTGTGATTTCTTTTTCTATAGAAGTTTATATAAAAGTCTAAAGTGTACAGAAATATAGCTGAGGAAGAATAATTTACTGTAGGAAGTAGATGAGCACTCTGCTCTTACAGAATGCTCAGATCTAAAATGAAAGTTCAACTTGGCTTCTGGAGCAGCATGCTGTGTAGTTTTCCCTTTAAAGACTTTTCCTCCTTTTGCTGTGAAACCTTTTCATATAGGGCTTTTCTTCCTTGAGAAGCTCTCCTGCTGGTTAATGTCAGCAGATACACCCACGGCTGCTCGGGAGGGAGATGGCAGAAAGGCGTCCTGCCGGCTCTGCATTCCCGAGGCGAGCCGGGCGCCCAGCTCGGGGAAGGGAAAGGAGCTGAATGCTGCCTCATGCAGCAGTCAGTAATTTTCCCTGGTTAAAAATGAAGCTTTAAATACAAAGCCCTGTACTCCCTCCCCCACAAGCCTAATCAAAATACTTATTTCTTTTGTTTAAAAAGCATAAATTTCTATCATTTAATGTACTTGTGCATGGCATAAACTGCAGCCACCTACTTTTTCATTATAAAGACCTCTGTTGTTGTGACCTGTATTATATTTTCTTTTTGCTATTTGAACTTTAATCTTTGATGTTATTGTGATCTGTAGCAGCATGGCCAGTAACTTGTGTTTCCTCCTGTCCTATCTGACATACGTGTACTGTGCTCACCATATCCAGAGCTGACTGTCCTCCAGTGGTGCATTAGGCAAACTGAAAAACTGAAATACATGACAGCATTACCACAGCTGAAATAATTACTGTGCTTTAATGGCTAACTGACAACTACCAACACACAGTACTTCTCAGCTCAGTGTAAGATGATATTAATAAAATATGTACAGAAGCCTGGATGTCTGTATTAAACAAGGTGCCATAAGGGCTACTGGGATGATCAAAATAATAGAAAAGCTATATATATGTGTTGAAAAAAAAATACTCAATATGTGATTTGTTTTTCTAGAATAATCAAGACTTAGGGGAGATAAGGGTTTTTTCCTGTAAATAAAGGATGACATAATCTATTATACCACCACTAAAAGAGACTGAACTCCATGTTATTGTTCAACACAGAATATCTCAGAATTTCAAGTCAAGTTAGATTGGGTTAGTAGCTGGAAATTTTCTATGCATTTTCTAGGAATTAGAAGTTTAAACTTTGTCATCATTTGTGGGATTGTTGTGAGCTCCTTCTAAGATCCTTTCAAATCATGACCGTTGTCTGGTGGACTGGATGAGATGTCTTGGGGTAACTTGGAGTTTCCTGTGACTTGCAAGAATCATGTGAATACTTCCATGGGTAGCCAAAAGGAGAAGATGCAGGGTCCCATGAGGTCACAGATGCACCAGATATGGCACTGCTTGGATGGAATGGTGTTCACAATATTGTTGCTATCAGCCTGTACGGAAAAGTGGGAGACTCTGGAAACCATAGTTAGCTATTACCTCAGGGAAAGGCAAATTCTGGATTTTGACCAGTCCTCATGGACTGGTCTTCCTGTTCCTATGCTGCTGGACCCTGCATCCAGAAATTCAGTCTTCACTGAGTGTGACTGACGTGGCTCAGCAAAGGCTGTGGTTGTGGCAAGTCTTCTTGTACTGCTTCAATCCCTACAGCTCCTACTGCAAATAAATACATACCTACTTTACAACTTTATGAATTGTAGAGTCTTTCTGCATATCACTATCGCTACTGGGAAGACAAAAAGCAGGCACGAAATTTCCAGTGAGAGCAGCTTTACAGTGCATTTAATTGTCATAGAGTTGATCATTTCCATTCCCCCCAGTGTTTTCTGACTGATCAGTAACTTGATAGATTCAGGATGATCCTTAAAATATGTGTGGAAGACTTTTTGTCTTTTATTTTATTTTGTTCAAAGAGAAATAATTAATTCCCTTCCCGCTGAACTCAATTCTTTTGCAACTTAGTTTTTATGCCTCATCTTACCACTTGACAGGCAAAATATGTTTGTGTAAGAACTGGCTTATTAAAGCAGGATAGCCCAATAAACCCACTGAATCCCAGTAATATCCTTGCCTAACAAAAAACCAAATCCCATGCAAGTGTCCTTGTTTATTGTTCCATAATACATAAAAGTTGTGCCAGCCAGTGATGGGAAACAAACTCTTATTTTTCTTTTTATATTTAACTTTTTATTTTGTGGGTAAAAGAAAAGATGGAAAATTCAGCTCTTTGGAAAGAAATGCCATCTAGCCTCAGCCCATGAGGAGGTACAGGCCAGATGTCTGAATGCTGTCTGTGTACCTATCCTGGAGTTCTGTGGGAGGGTAATTTCAGGCCAGAGGCAATCCAAATTGTTGGGTGCCTAATAGCTGGCTACTGACCACAAATATTCAGTCACATTTGGATGGCTGATGTTTGTGTTATTCTGAGTGTAGGTGTTTCTTTCTAGTTTTTTCTACTGCCAGGACTTTGCTTTTTTATGAACATTTCAGGTGAGGGGGAGGAAGGGTGGTTGAGTGCAGCAGGCCAGCAGCAATTCCATTGCTTGGAGTAGTCTCAAGCTGTTCAGAGACAATAACCTTCCTTTGTCCTTATTAAATGCTAATAGCACATTGGCTTTTGAAAGCCTTTCTTTGCTCAGGTACTTGGCTGATATCTCTGAATCGTGGTATTTTATGGAGGTGGGCTGAATATTTCAGTAGCTGCAGAGTACTGTGTTCCCATAGCAATGGAGAAACCTTAGTGCCTTGCACAGGCACTTGCATGATTCACAGCTAGGAAAGGCAGTCAGGGAAGAATGGTGGCAAAGCCTACACAGGCCTAGTTCTTTGGGACAGTTTGTTGTGTCTGCTCCTTGCTGAGGAGGAAATGCTGACGTGGCAGTACTGGATGAGTTGATCAAATGATGCTGAAAAGGAAGACATCTGATATGATTTCACATATTGGGGTGACAGTGTTCACCTGGATGTGTGTTCAGTGTTGTGGTTGTCCTGTCCACAGCTGACAACAGGCAGGGTTGTCATGGGCTTGAACTATTTGTCTGCCTATCACACCTTCCTTGAGGAGAAGGAATTTGAGACCTGCATTCTCCTGGTAGTGCCATTCTTCACTCAACCTTCCTTTTATTCAATGCAGAGTAAAGAATCTGTGCATTGTGAATACTTAGGCACTGAGCTTTGAGTAAACAGCTGCATGATGGTTTTGCCAGCTTTCAGGAGTAGCCAAATTTGGGAGAGAGCCTGACAGACTTAATTGTGAGAGAGCAGTATCTAAATGTATTTTTTGTGAAATAATCTTCTATTATTTTTATTGTTTCTTTGCTTGATCAAACACAGAACTAGAGCACTGAGGGAAAAGAGAGTCTGGACTGTATAGCCAGATTGTCTCCTTCTGAAACATGGATCTTAACAGACACTCCTGTGCAGGCTGGAGAGCCACTCAAACTTCTCTTTCAACAGGCTCTGTCTCTTTGGGATCAGAAGTTGCAGGGTATCAGCTGGGTTTGGTGGTGAAAGGGTTTGCTTGGACAAGGACTTTGGGGTCTGGATGCCATCCAGTGCTTGGATGCAGGTTAGGGTGATTGTGCCTTGTCACAAGGGGCTGTGCCAGGATATTTTCCTTAGGCCAGCCAGGCAAAAGCAACAATGGGTTTGCCTTTACAAATGTGCAAGGAGGAGCTTCAACTTCTTGTAGACAGCACATCCTTGAGAGCACTGTTTTAGTGACCTTCCAGACCTGATGTGAAAACGAGACTCAGAAATGCCCCTTGGATATTCAAACAAAGGAAGGCACAGCAAATTAAGCACTTGTTTGATTAGTACGAAGAGGCATTCTGAGATCCTCTCTCTGGAAGCTGTAGTCAGCTCAATTGAAAGAGGAAAGATGGGTGAAGCTTCAGCCATCAGGGTTATGGCATCTGCAGCAGCTTACCAGCGGATGTTGGAAGTTCCTAATTACCTGCAATATTTCAACAAAGATTTAATAGCTTTCTGAAGTAGATGATCTAATGTGACCACAGCATATAGCTCTGTTTCCAAAAACTGTTAAGGAATTATCTGCAGCTTGTCTGAAGTGGTGGATCTAAATTCCTGTGATTGTGTTAGTCTCTTCTTGCTTCAGAAGACAGGTACTCATGCTTTGATTATTTCTGCATATAGCTAAGCAGGGAAATTCAAGGGGTTGACAAAGCAGTGGATTCACACCAATTTTTTACTTTGTATTTTTAGCCTTAAAGAATCCTCAGGATGAGTTTCAAAACACTTTTTGTCTCAGGCTTATTTATTATATATGTCTTAACTATTGAAAAAACCCCCAACATTCTGAAGTAAAGTTCCTTGTTTAAGGGCATATAGGAGGCCAGTGACATTACTGAGACTGGAAACATACCATGATTTTTTAATATAACTTTTTCTAGGACTGAGGTGAGCCCATAGCATCTGTACTGGTATATTCTCTTCAGTTAAATGAGCTCAGTTACACTGATACTTGGTCTGGTGATCTGGAGAATTAAAGTTCTCTGTCCATTGCTAAAAAATAATGGGGGGGAAAAGCAAGACAAGCCTCATTCATATTGCATCCCATTCCTAAGCTGAAAGAAGGGTTTAGCTCATGAATTTAAATAACTGTTAGCAGATACTCTTACGTGGCTGGCTGAAAGAACCTTGACAAAAGTTATAGTAAAAGCAGATGAGAGACATTGAATATTTTTCACTACATATAACTTTTGACCATCTATGCAGGTCTGCTGATAGATTCTGGCAAAGGCAGTCCAACATAATAATAATGTGCTTGCCATTTTTGTTCTTAATAATGTGATATTCCTCCTATCAAATAAGCAGAGGTAAAATTTGAAGTTCTTTCACAGGCTGCCCATTATGTTTCCAAACAAAGAATAATGCATAATTGTGCCTTTTTACTACATTAATTAATAAACTGCAACACAACGGTAATATAGTGCCTTTTATGTCTCAGCTTTAGAACACATAACAGGTAAATAACCTTTTCAATTCTTCCAGAGGAAGAAAATTAAAGGTTAGTACCATGTAACTACAACAAAGTTCCTCAAGTTCAGCTCCATGTACAAGCAGCTGTCAGCCACCTAAAATCAACACTTTCAATCATGACTTGTGGCTTCTGTTTGATGATATGAGTAATGACAGTGACATACATAACTGGAGCTCATTTTTAGAGTCTGAGCCATAAACAATTTTAAGAGCAAGTCTTATTAAATGTCTCTCAATATTACCTTTTAGTTTTAAACATTCAGATCTGTTTTCATAAAAATGTTGCTGCTCTCTTTGTCTTCTCAAGAAAATAACATGTACTTTTAGGCTGATTGCTGAGAAAAGCCAATCTGTCATAATCATTCCCTCTAGCAGAAAGAATATGTTGTTATCTGAAATATCAGAGGGAAGAAGTTTAGCTTTTTGAAGAATTTTATCTAAATCTTCAAATGTATCAAAGATTGCAGTGATTTAGCAGAGCTTACCTGAACTTTATGAAAGTTCTTCTTTCATGTTCCCTCTACCAGACTTCTGCTTCTGAAGGTATTTGAGATGTCTGAGAACTTGAATTCTCTTTTAACAGAAACCTCTCTTGATTTAGCCCATGAGCAACAGCTGTGAAGATCAACAGCCCACTGGTGAAAGGAATAAATTATATTGGTGGGATTTTTTTTTATCAAGAAAGGAAAAAAAAAAGGTTTTATAATAAAACTAGGAGGTTAATAATGCATTTCTGCTGTATTTGTAAAATTTCCTATGAGCTTATGCATAGCTTTGTATAGACAGATTGGTGTAATTCTTAACCCAAGTGAATATTAGAATAAATATTTAATCAAGCCACTTAAAATGTGAATCATAGAGTGAAACATAAATCTCATGTACAAACTTTCTATTTCTTGCTCTGAATTTTGATGCAATATTTATTGACTAGGTCAGGTTGAATAATTTAGACTAGCATGGTTGGATTCCCCAGAGTTGTGTGTACTTTGCCTGCTGTTTACCCAGCAATCCTCTCATGGACATACCTTGTTTGCCATCTTTCCTCCAGGAACAGCTGAAATTATGAATCTCCCAGTATATTTGATTTCTGCACTATGAATTTACAAGGAGAAAAACTAAGAGCAGAGGCATTGTCAGTAGGCTACTCAGTAACAAAAGGGGAGGAAAGCAAACCCAGCTGTAATCCATGGACATATTTTTTTGTCTCAAGTATCTCTTCAGCAAGTTGGTTCTGTTTTTATAGGCTGGCTGTGCAATGAGCAGCATCAGTGGTATAAACCAATGCACACTTGCATTGTTAACAGACCAGACAGACTTTCAAAATAAGCATTTCAAGAGACTGAGCTGTCCCCAAGCCACCTGTAAGAGAAAGTAAAACATCAGAGCATCTGATGTGTGTTGGAGCAGAGGTTCCTCTGCAGCCCATGATGTGGACTGTGGGGAGGCAGTTGTGCCCCTGGCACACACACTGCAGGAGGGGGATGCCCAAAGGAGGTACAGGGGAGAAGTGTGAGGAGTCTTCCCCCTGAGGAGGAAGAAGCAGCAGAGGCATGTGATGATGTGACCACAGTCCCTATTCCCCATCCCCCTGCCCTGCTGAGGGGAGGAAGGAAAGAAATTAGGAGTGAAGTTGAACCCAGGAAGAAGAGAGGGGTGAGGAAAAAGTGTTTTAAGATTTAGGGTTATTTCTCATTATTCTGTTCTAATCTGATTGATAATAAAGATTGCACTCATTTCCCCAAGTCAAATATTTTTTGCCTGTGGTGGTAATTTGAGTGACCTTTCCCTGTCCTTATCTTGACCCATGAGTTGTTAATGGAATTTTCTGTTCCCTGTGTATTTGAGGAGGGCAGCAATAGAGTGGCTTTTTTGGGCACATTGTGTCCAGTCAGGGTCAGTCCACCACAGGATCTCAGACATCAGATTTTGATTGGAGAAGTAAATCTGTGCTTTATGTAGCACAAACATACAGAGCAGCAGTGACCACAGAACAATGAAATCTGTCTCTTGTCATTGAATTATAATAATACCTAACATATGCATGTAATTATGACCAGGATTACATACACACAGAGAGCCAAGTGAGAGCTGTAACATGCTAAAAGAACTAGCAAGATCTTTCCAATCTTGTAGGAATTATGTGATAGCATGTTCATTTTACAAATATGCTCCTAATGTGCTAATTTATGCTCCTGGTAAGTTACTGTTGTTTTATCTCTCATCTTGGCAGCTGTTTAACCTGGGGATCTTCAGTTACATTGTCTTGGGAAGACTTAGGATGGAGGGCTAAGCTGCAAGGCCAGGCTGTCATCAGTGCCATGCTCTACATATCCCACTGAACAAAATACTGACTGTGGCAAGGGTTGGGCAAGTGAAAAATGAGAGAGGAAAAAAACTTGTTGAGAATGTAACAAAAATGGTAGCAGATCTGTGGTTTTACAAGTGGTTTCTTCACTTATGACCAATTACTGTGTAGTTTACTGCTCCTAAATTTGCAGCACCTGTACCAATCTCACATCTCTGCTGCTGCAGTCAGATGCACTGGAGAAAATCCAATAGCCCAACAGAGAGACAAGGAATGTGTCTCATTTGGTATCAGTTGAGCTGCTTATTACAGCTATTATTGCTGGTTCTTATCCCTTACACCATTAATATCTCACTTGTTTAAGCAAAAGGGAAAGTACATTCGTTTTCTCTCCTGCCTTTTGGAATAGAATTCAGTTAGCATTTAGTTGTTTTGAGAGAGAATAACTTGAAATTCTTCTGTTTAGAAAGGTCCCTCCCTACTTCATGAGTCCAGACACATCCTGCTGAGATGGATCTTGTTCTCTCTGACATCCTGCATGTCTTGCCTATGCCCCTGGTGTGAGCTGCTGGTCAAGGAACAACAGCTGCACAAAGGATGAGAGAATGGAGTCTCCTACACCTATTGATTTGGAAAACTGATCAGGTTCTTGAATGCTTTAACTCTTGAGTACTTCTGCACCAAACCCACTAATGTTTGCAGGTGTAATTCTAGAAAATCAGTTATTGGTTTGCATTTTTGGTCATCATCATGCAAAACAGTAAAAATGATTACCTTAGATTTCCTATCAGGATAAGGCAGACAATTTTCCTCTGCAGCTTAGTTGTAGCTCTTTAGGGATTAATAAAAATTATAATACTTTATCTTGTTTAAATCATTAAGTAACTTTATCCAGTTTTGTACAAGAAAATATTGTCAGATTATCTGCGTGCTTTGATGTAGAAACTTTTCCTTGGGTAAAGCTTTTTCCATTGAAGTCTTATTCATGTTGTTTTTATTATTTTATTGTTTTCACACGTGGACCCTATTATCAGCTTAGGAATGAAATAGTTCTTCTATATTCCTCTAAATAGAGAGTTCAATGAAAATATTATTAATCTTTCTGGAGTATTTATTCAGCATTACGAGTAGCATATCTGTGGCGTCAGTGTTAATGATTTTGTGCAGGAAGGAATGACATCTCTCTGTTGACCCTAAAGCACTGTGGGTTTGCCAAGTATTATTTTGTAGCACAGACATCTACTACTGGTTACTGTGGTTCTATGGAAGAGTATATTAGCTGCAGCATTGATTTTTCTTGTGCTCTTACACAGACAGGAAAAAAATGTGATTGCTACAATTCATTTGAAGGGGAATCAGCAAGGTTTGTGCATTCCTCTAGCCCCAGCTCACAGGAAAGTTTGGGTCCTGCCTTTGTAGGTGATACTAAGGTGGTAGTGCAAGAAAGGGTAGATTTTTTTAAAACCATGGGGTAATGAGCTACAAGCGAAACTTATTGAGCCTGCGCTCACTGTGTGCCTTATTCTACTGGAAACTGGGGTGGAAAAGATAAAAAAGTTGACCTTTCCTAGAAAAAGTAAAAGTTGTGCTCCAAAGTGTAGGGTGGTAGCTGATGCAGTACCCTGGCCAGGACCTGACCCCTGCTCATAGTGGAGGATGCCAGAGAAATATTTGTGTCCTCTGAGTGGATCAATTCTGTAGCTGTATGAGGCATGACAGGCACCCAGTGCTGCACTTTAACTCTTGTCACACCGTTAGGCCTGGATCTGTCTCCCTAGTTTATTTTTAGAAGTGATTTGGCAGAGAGAGAAGTGTGGAGACTTGCCCTTTCCCTGTGGAGGGAAGCTCTGATTATTCCTTTAGCTGCCACATTCTTGTTTGTCTGTCTCTAATCTATTCTACCTCTGGAGGCATTTCTACTGCTCTCATTACCGTGGTATGTGAGCACTTTGTGCAGTGAGCTGAAGAGTAGAGTCAAATACAAACCCCCCAGCAGGGTCCTGCACCATATTCTGCTTCTCTCTTTCCAGGGAGGTGCTGGGGGTGGGGAAACTGTTGAGTTTGCCATTCCTTTTCTGTACCTTCTGTATCTGACCCAGGGTGGCTATTGCTTGCTGTGGTTCCTGTCCCACCACCATGTGCTGGAGGACTTCCTGTATGGGGGCTTCCACTGGGAACCTCTGGGTCCAACACACTGAAAGGACATCGACTGTGGTGGGGTTACTGCAGTTCTGATAGTTCCCTTGAGTTACAAACCAGGATATCTCCCATCAGCAACAGCATGTGCCCTGCTTTGGACTATTTCAGAGTGATATTTAAAGTCTTATTTCTTTTGGAGTAATTTGTGCTTTGGACTACTCCCTTTCCAGCTCGGATAGCAATCTGTGAACTGTAACACTTCTTCTACAAGCAGTTCTTTATCTTTTCCCTCTCATGAGCTGATATGATCCTTTAATTGCAGCGCCATCTCCCCATGCCAGGGTTCAGTCATGATGTCTGAGTGTATGTTTTGTGTCATATGTGAAATACCTGGAGGAGAGTGGGTTTTGTCTTGTTCCTTGGTGCAAAGGTGAATTGCCGCCAGATACACAGAGGGGCAAAGAGCTGTGCACAGAAAAGTAGAAGCACAACCAGCCCACGCACTTGGTGGCAACTTGGCATGTCAGGGACACTGTTTTCTGTATCATATCCATAGCGTTAGGGAAAAAAAGACAGGCTGAAAAGTGCCTGGATCTCTAGAAGATGCAATTCCCTATGCTGACAACCCACTGTTTGTGGTGCTGCTGAGGTGCCTGTCTTATTCCCAGCTCCATTCTCTGTGCAGCACTGGAAAGAAGCATACCTGTCTGTGATGGTTCAAACACTCTGGGAACTGCTGAGTTTAACTCCCTCCTTCTGGCAAGGGAACCCTGAGAGGTGGAAAACTTCTGTTTTCAGCAGTGATGGAGAGAATAAGAGGTACTCGTTCTCCATCTGCTGAGCACTTAAATTGTTATTCCTTCTTGCTTTCCCCACCTTTCAAACATAAAATTGGCAGAAACAAATGAAGCTGTAAAATAACAGCTCTGAATTAAAGCTTAATTGTGCCAAGTGCTGTTAAAAAGAGCATTGCCCTCAGTACGCTCTTAACACTTCAGCTGTTAGGGCTGCTGGGAGGAGAGGAAAGTGGTTCATTTTTACCTGCCTGGATACTGTGGGGTTAATAGACCCCACGCTAGGACAGTCAGTGTTAAAATCATTGTCTGGAACAAGTGGAAATCTGACTACAAATGCAGCTGAGCAGCACCAGTCAATAGGCTGACTGTTAATAGCTGGATGTAGGGGATTGCCAGTGAAAATACCCAGAAATGGGCAGGGCACTGCTTAGAAAGAAAACCTAGTAGGGGCAAGCACAGTGCTGCTGGGAAGGGGGTGGGATTTTTACAAGAGCCATCACAGACTGATGTGGGTGTCACATCTCTTGGATAAGGCTAAGTGAGCAGTGTAATGCTGATCTATGATAAACATTTGTTTAAAGTCTTGCAGGAGACTCACCCAGCCCAGGCAGGGGGCCCGGTGCATTAGCTGACTGTCAAGAAAGCTACTTGGTATTCATAGGCAGGTAGCAGCCTGTCTGAAAATCTGCCAGGTTTTCTGTTTAATTATCTATGAGGGGACGTGTCACCATTAGGACTGTTTCCTATTTTGCATTCTTTGAGGAAACACAAGAACAGGCTCCCTCTGCCAGTGACAGGGAAATTCAAGGGTGCCTGGGAAGAGTGGCCTTGCTGGGGCTGCAGCTCTGTTAGGGCTGGTTCAGAAAAATTTGGCAGAGACCACACTTTGTGCATTGAAGCTGAAATGTTTTGTGGTAACTGGTCTCAGGGATGATTTCTAAACGGATTATTTGGGAACCAATGTAGACTGTAATTACTTCTGAAAAGAAGGAGAAATGTCTCCATCAGACCTCTCACCTTTTCTACCTTGAAACAGATATTTTGACTATACTAGTTTTCCTGTAAAATTTGAAAAAGATTTTCAGTTGAATGATGAAATCTAACAAAAGAAAAGAAATTGTCCTTAGTTCAGCCCTAGGTTATGTCGGGGCAAGGAGATTCATAGGCACATCTGAGAACCTAAAAAGCCATCTTACATTTTTAGTCAATAAGAGGATGCACGCTCTTTGTACTGCAGGCTGAAAAATCTCTTTTAAGTTCCATGCAATTTTCTCTAAGATTGAGGTTGTATTTTACTTTCCCTTTTATTATTTATTCTTGGTTTTCCCTGTGGTGAGGAAAACTGCTTGCTCAGAGCAATAATCTCAAGCCTGTGCATGTCAGATGTGTGATTAATTGGCAGGAGTGAGAAGGGTGTCTCATTTAGATGATTCATTTGGTGATGGTGGTGTGGTGAGCCAGCTGACCAGCTAGATGCAGCCACCTGATGATCCCAGAGCAAGACTGGATTATAGTAACAGCAGGTTATAGGTTTATTTGGAACTTGATGGAAATATTAGACAACAGAATAATATGAACAGATCTAGTAATTAACATTCTGAATTATTTAGAAATTCAAATTAAAGGACTTAGACTGTGGTGCTGCCAAGAAGCAGTAACATCCAGGGGATTCAATCAAGAAGAGCAGAGCTCATATTGCAGCTCCACTGCTTACACAGTGGACAATGCTAGGAAAACAGTTTTTCTTACCTTTTTTCAAAGGCGTCTGTTTTCTTTGGGTGCAGAAGCTAATGTGCTGTGTGTTTTGGTTTTCAATTCCAGAGCCAGGGACTGGTTGGTGCAAATACTGAGGGCTTGCCACTGCTGGGAATTTGTCATGATCATCCTCATATTTGATCAAAAGACATTAAAGAAATTAGAGTCATGGTTGTATTTTGGAGTCTGTGGCAATGGACATATGTAGAACTGGAATGGCAGCCAAGGCTTCAGCATCTTTCAATATCTCATACAAGTACTGAGGGAAATGGCAAATTAAATGGAGAAAATGGCCTCAAGGATTTTGGTGCACTAAAGCAAGTAGAAACATGAAATCTCCAGAATTTACAGTAGTCCAGCCTCAAATTCCTCTGGAAATGAATAGGAGATACAATATTTGTTAGTTATTAAAGCAAGGTTCCTGGTGTACCCTTTCCTCCAGAAAGGAGTGTTAGGACGCAGTCTTTGGCTCAAGAAATGTATCTTTGGAATGACTTTTTTAAGTCAGAAAGGAAAAAATAGAGAAGCTTTATGGACATTCAGGGAAACTCAGACTGAAAGCAGGTCAAGATACAAAGCAACCACTACTCTACCCTTTCTCTGCAACTTCATATTGATATTATTGGGAAAATACATTAGCAGATGTGCACTTTTCTGAGGAGAGTGCAAGTTGCTATAATTAAGAAAGGGATGATGTATTATTTAAGAGTAATTTGCAATTAGTGTTCCTAAGTGCTCTGCTATATCATTGGTTTCTTCTCTCTGTCTTGATCAAATGCAGCTGGATAACCTGTAAATTAAAAATGATGGAAAAATCACTGCTAGTTCAGCTCTGGCTCTCTGGGCTGGAGGGAGCTGGGAGAGAAATTGGCAGTTGCTGCTCTGGTAGCAGAGGGTGGGTGGCAGAGCAGTGGTGATGGGACCCTGGGACACTCTGGGCATGGGAGATTGGGGAGTAAGCTGAGGTCTGGGACTTTTCAGCCAGTCCAAGGCAGGGCTGGGAGGGAGGGGATTTGCATCTTCCCACAGGATGACATTTATGCAAATACTTCTTTCCTTGGGGTGGGATCTCTGCACATTAGGAAAATCAGAACTTTGCTGTCAAACCTCCTGGATGTTTGCTAGAGGAGAAACCCAGTCCTGCCTTTGGAGCATATACCTACTCCAGACTTTATGCATACACTGGAAAAGTAATTATGCTTCACATGCCCAGTGATGATTGGGCAAATGTTGATAGTTTAATTATTTCTCAGAAGTGTTGAAAAAATGTCTCATCCAGTGTCCATGCTTCTCCATAGACACTGGATGAGAAGTTTAAATGCTTTGAGGCCAAGGAAAAGTTCTTTACTCTATTACAAGTTCTTTCTCTACATAGTCACGAGGCAGCGTATTGCCACTGTCACATAATGCCGAATTAACAAGTTTCTCCAGTTCTTTGTCACCTTCTTGTGTTGTCACATTTACCTTTCCCTTGGCAGATTTATCCATGCAGTGGCTATAGCAGAGAATGATCAAATATAATTTATTATTTCAGACATTTCCTCACCGCTCATGGCTTTAGTAATGTGGTAGGAATATAAACGTGTTCAACCTGTAATGTCAGTGCAAAGAATTAAATATTTATCATATGTCAGAGTGACTTGGGACTCATTAACATGTAGATTTGCATACAGGAGCATTAGGAAACACCACAAAGTGGATCATTCCTTTCTAAAAATACATGCAGAAACATGTTTTGTTTTCAAATTTTCAGATATATGTGCTTAAAAGAAGCCTAAAGACCTGTGATTGACGAAATTCTGCTGGCTTCAATGTCTGATTATGCTACATATCCCATAGGGCAGCTGTCTCAGAGGCTTTTTGTCTGTCTATGACTGTCAATCTTTGGGGTTTCTGAATCAGCAGCAGTTTTAATTTGGTGTCACTGGGAGCACCCAGTCTTTCAGCTAACAGAGTAATGGTTAATTTGCATGGTTGGAAGCAGTCACATAGCAGTGGCTTCACAAATTCTAGTTTATCAGCCAAAACATGCTAATCTGCTGTTTGTGTGCTCTTAGATTGGTGGTTAATACCTCTGTGAAACAGCTGCAGATATCCCCCACACACATTTTCAGCAAATGTATTTTATTTCAGTACTAAAGTGGGCTTCAGGTGCTCACATACTTACTGCAACTCAGAGGATGGGCAGTCAGCTGCTGAGCTGTAATAGCTCAATCATTTTTGGTTATGGGAATATGCCTGTGCTTTCTGCTTTTATTAAGAGTTTGATTTTTTGTTACAGGCCAAACTTGAATTGGCAGTGGCAAGCAGGAAATGCTTTTGAGTCTTTTTCAAAACCAAGCAGATCAATTTCAGTATTTTAAAGCGGTTTATATTTGTTGTCATCAGCGCTACCTGGCCATTTAAGATGAGCTTTCTAGGAGCTCATTTCTGCCATCTGGGCAAATGAAATTGCTTACCCAACCTAGAAAACCTGGAGGATTTCAAACTTCTTTTCACTAAGAGGGCATTTCAATCTCTCCTGTGTTTAGGCTGGCAGTTTGTGAGATACCCACACAGGAGTTGGAGGCCTGTTTGTTTTGGGGTTTTTTTCTAAGCTGAGTCTATTTAGGTGTTTGATGCGGGTCTGCCTTGTAGAGCTTGTGCTGAATCCTGCTGTGAACCTGGCAGTTCCCTTGCAGAGATCACATCCCACCATCCTGTTGGAGGTTATAGCCCATGGAAGGTGTGTTTGTTCTATAGCTCTCAAATATCTTTTCCTCTCCAAAAAGATAGGAAAAGCTCCACTGATGTTTGAGGGAAATACAGAGTAGAACTGAGCTAACTTATAGATTTTGCAATATCTACCTTGCCATCAATTTTAACAGAAAACTTTGGCTTTCAAAAAGCCTCTTGCATTTAATGGAAGAATTTCAATTGGAGTCCCTCCATCATAGCTGTGCTCCTGATAATAACAGTTTCCAATATATTTGCAGCAGTCAGCATGGCTCCAGGGATTTAAAAATCTTAACTAGTCAGATTGCCGAAATCTTTTTTAATATTCTTAACATTCTCTTCCAGTTTGTTGTCTCCTGGGAGAGGAATGGTTACCAGAGTGGGTACCCAGAAGAGTGGGTGATCCTAGGCCCACTGAAGCTCCTTATATAATCTTATTTTCTGTCTTACCAACAACATTGGTTCTAGGTGGTGACCTTTTTCTTTTTAAAAACTCATTTCAACCAGAGTTGTGAGGTTTATTTGTGCAAGTGTAAACGTCTGATACTTAAGTATTTCTGGTTTCTTTGGTCTTTTAAGTGTTCAGACCACTGATGTGATAGGATGCTGGGAATTTAGGTATTAACAATAGATATAATGATGATATTCTGAGGATTAGATTAGATTCAAGGTACAGCCCACAATGTTTATTTGGTATCTGACTTTCTTAGAGAATTCAGACTAATGAGAGACAAATCTTAAAGAGAATTATCATTTGTATGAGCTATCATGATTCATGATAGGGTAGCACATTGTTGAATCAGCTGGTTTTAGATGCCAGGTACCAATCCTGTGGTGTTGATGAAATTCCATAAAAAGGAAAAATGAAAGAAATGGAAAAGAATAAAACATGAACCAAGAGTTGAAATATTTTATGAAACACATGCTAAATCTCCCTGCTTTAGGACTGGTGGCCTACAATGGAACAGAGCACTGGGCCAGAAAGAATAAATCTTACTCTAAATCAGTGAGACAATTTTATGCACAGCATGAATTTAGAAAGGGGAGGAAAGGAGGAGGCCATAAGACAAAGCTTAGCAGTAACAGAAAGAGGTAGAATATATCTGCAAGAGAATGCAGTTGTAGAAGGAAAGGAAAATTGACACAATATGAACAAAATATGATGAACATACTTTTTTGTTCTATGGCACTTTGTCTTCTCTGTCAAAGCCTATTCTGCCATTACCTCACTCATTTGCTGAGTACTAACCTGTGCTTTCCTGGGTCATTTGTGGTTCCCAAGAACTTTATACCCATTCAGATCACCTGAGGCTTGATTTTGCATTACGTCGGTGACAGTGGGTTTAGTTCTGATTTATATTGTTCTAATCATATAAAAATCACACACTTCATTGGTAACACTCAGCATTTATTCAGGGTTTATCATTCATTGAGCACTCTGTGACAGTAAATAATGATCACTTCCAGCACATGGCAAAAAAACCAAGGAAAGCAGAGAGCACTCACATGTTTTGCCAGTGATCACATGGTAAGGTGGGGAACACAACTCAGATCTCCTGATGCCTTGCCTATGAGATCATGCTGCCTCCCTAAATAAAATTAAAATGGAGTTCTGCCGTAAAAAAGGAATGACTTTGTTCTGATACCAGTCTTAGGGAGATCAGCAGTGGGCCTCCACTTAATAACACGGTGTTACTTCTGGGTTCACTGGGAACACTATTAGACTCCCTTAATAACTGGAGAAGAAAATGCCCAAGCTTTGGTTTCAATCTGTACACAAAATGCTGTAGAACACACAGCAGGAGTGCTCCAGCAGGTGAAAGAAACAATCATTCACCTCACAATTTGCAGGGCAAATCAAGTATGTGCTATATCCATCCAATCTGTAACTGAAAAACCCCACTGTTCTTTTCTCTAAGGTGGCAATGTCTCCAGTTTATCTGTGATTTTCTGAGACTCGCGTATCTTCCATGGGATGCATGTGTATCCCACGATCCCTCTCCCTCTTTTTTTACTCCATTCTGGTTGGGAAATGTGTTTTTAATATTGTGAATCAGAGATTGTGTTTCCACACTACCAGTGCTGCAGGAAATTCAGCTCTTGCTAATAATAAAAAAAGACTTAGTGATTTCAATTGGAAGGGAGTTCAGGACAAGTGCAGTGTTCCACCACAGGGATGTGAAGCTGTGGGAGCTGGGCAGCAGTGGCCATTGGGAAGAGCTGTGGCTGTGTACAAAACACAAGTGCAGCAGGGAAAATAGCAAGCAGTCCCAGGGTATGAAGCTGTTGGGATGGCTGCTTAGGCCAGTTGGCTCTATGGCAATGCTTCATGGAGGCATGAAGATGCCAGCACCACATTGTTCAAGGACACTGAGGTTTTAAGCTCTCCAGTGAAAATTATAAATTTGGGGCTGTGTATTCCAAGGTGAATGATATATCCTGTGCCCAAAACTTTTTTCTCCTTATGAAAAAAGGTAGAGAAAAAAAGATGTTACTGTTTCACTCTTTGCAGGTGTACCATTTATCTGGTTTTCCCTGAAAGTATACACTTTTCCTCTTGGATATTTTCTCTCCCTCCTAAGAAGTGTTTTGTATCAAAAGGTCTGGATAAATGGTCATAGCAGATGTTTAGGCCACCTTCGTGCACATTTGTTTATTTGTGTTGGATCAGTTGGGCTCTGTTGGGCTCTCTGTGTTCAGATCCTGAACACCTGAGGCAGGAAAGTTCTTACAGACAACAGGGAGTCTCTGCTCCATGGTGCAGACAGGACCCCAGTTCTGCTCCTGTTCTGCTCACCTTTTCCTTGGGTGGAGCCTTGGCTAATTGTAGAGGCCTGAGCGGGACTGAGGGTTTGTCAGGCAACCTGACCCAAAGCTATCTGCTAATTACTTCTGCAGCAAAGCTCTCTGATGTCAATGCAAATGTGTGGGTGCCCTGAATTAAGATGCAATTTGCTGGGAAATAATAAAGTTAGGGGCAGTGGAGCCTAAGTACATGAAGATAAAGTAGTCTGTGATAAATGACAGGGCAAAGGTGTAACGCTACTTCTGTGAAATACTGCCTGAGTTTGTACCTTTCAAAAATATGTCTGTGACTCATTTTCTTGGGTCAAGATTTGTTTGTGATCCAGTAGAGGAATGTGTAGGAATCTGACCATAATGTATCTTAATATTGCACAATTAACTTGTAATACTGAATTCCTGTGGTGGCATGAAGTGACTATTGTACTTTCTTGTGCTTCTCCACAGCTGTGCATGGTCAGGGCATCCCTTGAAATACTTCTGTCACAACAATGTGTTGAATGTGTGGCAAGTCATATCTATAGTGCTCTGCAAAGACTGACTATTTTCTTGAAAAAGGTTTTTAAGGACATATTCAATTTGTATGCTTTATGGCATTGAAATATTTTGATTGCTTTAAAACAACACAGTAGAAACAAAAAGTAACTTGAAGTTGGTATGGAGCTCTGCCCTTCCTTTGCTTCGGTCCTTCAAGTTTATACACAAAAGAAATACTGGGTTGTCATGGTAACTACTTTTTCACAGGTTCACCCTGTGTAACATGCTGTAAATCTTTGTTATGTGCTGATGGCCAGCGATAAGGAGGTAAAATCTAAGCTCAGAGTTTGATGTATGGAAAGGAAAGTATAAAGTGTGCTCATGTGGAAGTAATTCAAGCAGTGCAAAGCACACAAATGTGCCAGTCTATCAGTGCATCTCTCTCTATTTTAATTAGTATTTCTCTCTTGGGAATACCTGCATCATCAAGTTCTCTGTATTTACAGGCCATCCAGTAGAACTGAAATTGTAATGTTATAGCTCTGTCATGTGGCTCATGGTTTTCTTAATAAACTTTGCAGCCACCTATTTCTTAATGGGGTTTGCTCAAAGCAGACTGACAAACAGAATTTGTGATGACCTCTGTGGAAAATCATTATTGCCTTGCAAGGCAGTTAGTGTCCCATAAATCAGTGAGATTATAACTCTTGCACTCTTCACAAAACACAGCTCCTGCCTCCTCTGTTTCCCTGCTAGGCTCACACATTTGTGCTGAGGATAATGCCTGCACTGGGCTAATCTCCCATTGCACCAGCAGATTTTCTAAGTGTTTCAGTCCTGTTCAGAATGTAGTTTGTAGGCAGTATCTAAATCTTACTAAGGAAAAGCTTTAAATTGCAGAGAAATGGATGTCAATACTGCAAACATGTCTTGGTCAGTTTTGGTAGTGAGAGTGCAGAACAATTCTGGAATAAGCAGTTTCTGCCTTGAAAAACTTTCAGACCAAACAGAGGCAGCAAACAGAAATTTTAAGACTGAAATAGAGGGGTGTCAGAACTTCCCAAAGAGCACACAGAGGTGCAGCAATGTAGTGGGGAGCAGAGGGGAGCTGAGCACTGGGTCTATATGTCTGCAAGGCATCACCAGGTTTGTCCTCAGTGCAGGATTTCGTACATGTTCATGATTTTGAATGAGACAAAAACCTGAACTTCCCAATGTCTCCTGGTGATTGTAACCTTGTTGTGTGTTAAAGGGTAAAGTAGGGTGAAAACTCTGGAGTGAGAATCTTTTGAGTGAAAAAATATGAAATTATTTATTAGCATTTGTACCAGATTTCCATTATATCCTGGGTGCATACACAGAAATATACAAAAAAACCCAGTCCTTGGTCACACAGTGTTTGGTGCTACTCTTACAGGTATTTGAGGACTTGATATTCTTGAGTTTCTCAAGCTCACCTCATCTTTTCACCCTTTTTCCTTTGTGGAGAATGTGTTCCTGGTGAAGCACAGCATGGGAGACAGCACATTAAAACATGAATAACTGGCAATATACTCTACTTCTCTACAGGTAGATCAAAACAACCCAGAATTTCCAACAAAAACCTGGCTTACAGCCCTGTTTTTTTTTTTGTTGTTTTTTTTTTTTTTTTTGGGTGTTTTTTTCTTTTTTTACTGGTGGAATGAAAGCCAAGGAGACTTGTGATAGCAAGCAAGTGCATGTAGATGTTTATCTTAATCTCTTTCTTAACAGATACTAAAAGGCAGTTTTACTAGAACTCTGAATTCTTGATCTGTGCTTGACTGGGTTGGCATAAAGTGAGATCTGACACCTGAAATGCTGGTTTCAAGGGCTGTGCCATGTTCCTCTGATGATCTGCAGCGCTGCAGCCCCACACTGGTTTTCACCAGCGAGATTCTTTTTGTTAGGCAATAAACTTAGTTGAGGAAATTACCCCCATGTCATAATTATGTTAGAAGTGTTGTGTAATTGTAAATACCCATATTGTGTTTGGTTATCCTGGAACTCAGGAGCAGCTCAGACAATAGACCAAGATTCAGATTCTACTTCCTGAAGGAAAAACATTGGACAGCATCTGATTTTGTTTGCATTGATTGCTTTATCCATTAAGCTTACATTCAGGGAAGCTTTGGGAATGGTATCAGCCTGTAGGTAGGCAGCATAAAGAGCTGCTGGCAGGATGCTGTGCTTATTACCAGCCACGCTATGGATGGGGGCATCAATTGCCAGGAAAGTATTGAATGGTGAGACAAAAAGTTGACCTTGTAAGGGCAGCGTTAGGGGCTTGTTGTGGGCCATTTCCTGGATGAACCAGGCGCTTTGGCACCCGCCTCACCCCCTGCCCACACGGGAAACTCAAGTGCCTGAGAACCAGAGCCTGCCTTGGCTGCTATTGCTGGCACAGGACTGAGCCACTTGCTGAGAGCTCCTGTGAGCTTCTGTGTATAAAAGGAAGGAGCTGCAGCCCTCACCAGACACCAGAAGTTTGATCCTTAAATAAGGGTCGCAGGTAAACAACAACAACAATAATAATAATAATAATAATAATGTGTCTTTTAGGGAATAAGGTTGCAAAATGGCAGAACAAAGGCAGTTTGGGTATTAAAGACCTTTATAAGCTTCCTGGGTGCTGAGTGTTTTAAACTTTCCATGAATCAGGAGTCCCAAATGATTTAATTGGTTCCAAAGCACAGAAGGCTGTGCTAAGTCCGAGTCATTCAATGTGTTAAAGCATAACGGGGTTTCCTGAGTTACCTCGTTTTCTTCCATTGAACACGGGACCTGGAGAGAAGACAGTGGGACTTAGCACTTTCCCCCATGTATACTCTGGGACTTGGCCAGAGTATACATCCAGAGGAGTGGGAAAAATTTCCCAGACGTGATGGTTTAGATGTGCCCATGTAAGCACTGTCTGCTTTTCCTGATTTATTTGACGATGTCACCTGGATAAACTTCTACAATGCTAAGCAGAGCCTTTGAAACTCCATCTCCTGCAGGGAATACTCACATCCCACTTTTATGCATTTGATCTGAATACTTCAATCACCAGCTTAGGTGATCTGTATGAACTCACTGGAGTCTCCAGTGGCAATCCAGAGCCTCTAAGTATCAAATTAGAAGCAGCTTCTAAAGGGAGAATTTTTTACATGTCTTTTTCTAAAACGGAAACAATCCAATAATGCTCCTTAAGTGCATTGTAGGAGTCTTATAAGAACTCATTCAGTGACTGTTTTGAGAGGCCTTGAACACAAAGATAAAAACATCTTCAGTCTTACTGTGGCTGACTCTATTGCATCCAGATGGAGGATAATTCTGGTTAACTATCTCTCAGCAAGAAGAGTGGTGGTTAGACGTTAATGGGAACAAAGCATGAGGTGAAATTAGTATCAGAGATGATGAGGATATTGACTTTAAACATGTGCAACAGAATAGAGATGGTACTAATTTTGAAATGGTTGCAAAAAAGGTGTGTTAGGAAGTGGAAGCAAGGCTTTTTGTCTGCTTGAGGTCACTCAGTTTCTGTACTGAGTTGAAATCTTACACAACTTCAGACCAGCTTGAAAAGTTTATTGAAGCACTGAATATCTTTTCAGCCTGGTTTTCAAACAGGGCATGGCACAGTGAAACTCTTCTGTAGAAAGGGATCTTGTGTTGTCACTGGGCATGTAATACTTGTGCTTCTTGGCTAAAAGGTTTCCTCTTGACTGAACTTCTTGAAGAAGTTTCAGATGCGTCCATGTTTTTATTAGCAAGATATAAATCCAGTTTGCAAACAGAAGGCAGCCCCTCCTGTTGTGTTTTTTTAATGCATCAATTAAAAAATAGATTTTTTTTCTAGAGAACATTTTTCATGCACTGAAGTTTTCTCGTACTGTCATTTCTTCAAAATGGAAAAAACAAGTTTGGTGGTTTTCCATGATGCTATCAAATAATTAACATGAAAAAAGGATAAAACAGAAATGAAATGAAAGTGATGTAATTAATAATATTTAAGGCAGATATATGATAAATCTTTATTACTGTTTGTCTGCTTTTTTCTTTTCTGACTGAAATCAATGGCAGATTACAAAAACTGGGAAGACTTTCTTCTTTCTCCACATTATAGAATGCTGTATGTTGGGCATGTCCATAGGCACATGGACAAAACTGTTAATGAATTAGCCTCTTAAATGACTTTAAAGCCCCCATCAGGAGACAAACATGAAATATTAAATGATGAAATTGTTTCTTTATATGTAGATTACCTACCAGATTCCCTCAAAAGAAGGCTTTGTCCCAATGAAAATTACAGGCCCATATCCTTGTATAACTAAAGCATAACATAACCTTTCCTTTAAACTCTTGTGATTAAGTGTAAGCTCATTGTATTTTTTGATGTATCCATAATTGATTGAGATTACAAAAGTGTGACTGTAATTCGTCTTTAGGAAAGTTGCTTTGCATTAATCATACTTGGTTGTGGGGAGAAGTGTGGGTGTGACTTTTCAAATTAAGCAGCCACAGAGAAAAACACTTAGTGATTTTCTTCAAGTAAGTTAATGTTTTGAAAATTATTTTCATTTGAAAGCAAACAATCTTGAGATCTGGGTTCGAGAAGGAGGAGCGATCTTTTATTTTTATTCTCATTTAATGTTCCTTGGCATTTTTCTTGCACTGAAAAAATTAATTTACTTAATTGAGTTCATTTGGAAATAGTAACAGAAGGATGACAGATGCGTTTGTTGACCCTTTCCCTAATGAGGGAGCATTGTGTCATTCAGTAGCTGCCCAGTGCTGGGTGCATGGAAGGAGTGCAGCAGTGGTCCCACTCCCTCTGCCCCTTAATGAGCACAAAATGTCCCCCCTTCATTACCAGTCTGCAATAAAAGCTGCAAAGATGCTCCTGCTGGTTCCCTGCTGGGGGTAGCAAGGCCACATCCCTGATGCCCATTCGGGGCCTTCCTTGGCTGTGTCCAGACTGAAGAACTTTTAGTAGGACAAAACTCCTTGGAAAAAACAACCTAGATGAAAAATGAAGATGTTTCCATCTGGAGGCAGGAGGAGAATGCCTCGTCCCTCTGTGCCCCTGCCATCTCTGAGCAGCCAGCATTGGCTTTGCTGCTGCGGCCCCTCCACTCCTGTCCTTCTCTGACTGAGGCTATTTACAGCTGCCAGCTCTTCCTCAGGCTTTTCTGTGTGTTTGCGTGCCAGGGTCTGTGCTGGCTCCTGATTTTTGTCTGAGCTTCCGTGTGCAACTGCTCTGGGAAAAGTACTTCTGTGCATCTGAGTAACAAACATCATCTGGGACAGGAGGTTCCCTCAGAGGGATCAGCCAGTGCAAAGGTTTTGCTTTATGCTGGGATCATGAAGGGAAGCTGCACACAGAAGCCTTAAATAATCTCTCAAGAATGTATTCTTTCTACTTACATGGATCATCCTTTAAAAAAAAAACAAATAATTTTCCCTTATTTTTTAAAGTTGAAACTGAGATCACTGATCTCAGTGGGGTTTTTTTGTTTGTTTGCTTTTTGGGGTTTAAAAAAAAAATTTTTGGGGGGCGTGGTCTGGGGTTTTTTTTTTTTGTGGTTTTGGGCTTTTTTGGGGGTTTTTTGGGTTTTTTTTTTTTTTTTTCTTTCTCTGTCTAATCAGACATCTAAGGAGACAGCTCAGAAGTCAAGAATGGGTGCAGGGGAGTTGGAGGCTTATCCTTTGTGGCATCCCCCCCTTCCCCCTTGGGTTCAGGCTTCCTCTCCCCCAGCGGCAGATGAGGGTTGGGGCAGCAGTACAGGCTCAGGTGAAGACAGATCTGCTCCCACACTGAGCCTCCCACGAAGCTCCAGAGGTCCAAATTTGTCTCATCATTTACGGTTTGAGCCTGGATGTTGAAAACATCTGCTAACCTGTCCACAGACATGAAAAAAAAGGAGATTTATGTATCGTAGTCAACTTGATTTAGAGGGGTAAGAGTTATTGCAAGACAAGGAGGTATGGGCTGCTCCTCACACAGCCAGAACACCACATGGCTGCAGTGAGTGCTTCTGGCTGAAGCTCACTGATGTGAAACACCAGGGATGAGCCATGAAAAAGGCCAAGCAGCTCTCCAGGAGCGAGGCACGCTTGGCTTTCCTCACTGCTGAGCCCCGTTCCCCCGGGGTTCTTTGGCTCCTGAGGCTCTGGTTTACCACATCTCCCCTGTGCAGCAAAACACAGACACACATGCTCGAAGTTAAACCTACTCCTAAGACTTATAAAACTCATTAAATGCAAGCATATGCGTTTAAATGCTCTCCTGGGTGACACCTTCAGAGCACATGCCAGCAAACACGTATTTAATTTCATGCCTTTGGTGAAATGTTGATTTTTTTTTATTTATTTTTGTGCTTGGTGAGAAGGAAAAGTTCTTTTTATTTTTCGGCAACTTTCTTTATAGTGTTGAAAACCTGGACTCCACACCATCAATGAGAAGCTTTGCTACCTACTAAATGTAATTACTTCCCCCTGTGGTTTTAAAAAAATCAATGGTCATTTCTAAATAAGTGTGCTATAGAATAAATTAAATTATTTTAATGACAGCTAGTATCTTTAATATTTGGCTGCAAGATAAGATGTGTTAGTAATTGAGCATGATGTGAACAAGAAGAGGCAACATTCCTAGTGCCCAGAGTACAACTTTGACAACAACAAACAAGCAGTAACATTTATTCATTAAGAGAAGAACTGTGTATTCCTGCAAATGAGATGCCACCATACAGCTCCAGCTCAGCAGAAAACATCCTGGCTTTGCTCAGATGTTGCATGAGCTTTGCTGGAGCAAGGCAGGATTTTGGGGGGATGTCTTGTACATTTTTCTTCCTAGTGAACACCATTGTCCCCCTTGCTGAGGTGTGCAGCTTCCCTATTTAGACTGGGCTGATCATTACAGACTTAGTTCAGCAAAGCTTTTGAGCATGTTTTTACCTTCAGCACGAAGTTCATGAGCATGCTTTGATGTTTGTGGGTTCATTGCTGCCCCTGTGATTGGGAGCAAAGTCAAACTAACACTGAAGCAGGACTAGAGCTACCACATTTCAGATGTGTCCAGCTTTCACTGTTACTAGAGTAAAGCTCTTAAATTTTTACAGGTGGCAAGTTTGTACCAGTAAAGCTTTTAGTTTGGGTTCTCCTTGGGGGAAGATGAAATGCTTCTATTTCTCTAAAAGTTCTGCTACCCTAGTGAGATTTTTACCTATATCTTTTTAAATAATGCCTTCCAGGTGTGGAAGGGAAGCCCCCTTTCATTGTTTGGCCCGAATGTGCAATGGGGTTGGTGAACCATAAATGAACCTGTTTCAAAGTATTGTCCCCAGAAGGATTTCTGAGAAAAGTGAAGGACCAGACAACATACTTTTATTATTTTTAAATGGTTAAGAATGAACCATAAAGTTGCAACCTAGTTTACTTTAGAACAGGAAACTTCTTGGAAGCTTTCTCCAGTGGTGTGATAAGAAAACCCTTGGAAAAGTGTTGTTTCACTGTGGACAAGCACGGTGAGGGCTGGCTTGGGGGGTGACAGGATATTAGAGGATGAGCATTTTTTAGAACTGCACATAGGCCTAATAGAGGGAGACAGCTTTTGGAAAATGTGTGCTACTGGAAACTCATGCCAGCAGCTGATCACTGCAGATGCAAAATCCAAAACTGAAAGGGTTTGATGGTGTGGAACCCTGTGGCACAGCTCAGGTCGGCCTCACCAGCTGGCGAGGCAGCAGGGTGGGCAGCAGGGCAGATGTGCTGCGAGGCTGGAGGCTGCCAGGCCCGCAGCAGCTGTGCCCCTGCAGCTGGGGGTCCCTCTGCACATGGGACAGCGCCCCCAGGGCTGTCTGCTTGGGACTGACTGCTGCAGCCTGTGCTAGAGGAGGAGAGTCTCTCAGGGTCTCATTGCCTTTATTGAAACCCTGTAAATCATGAAGATTCTGGGGGGTTTGTTTTGCAGGGGAGTTGTTCAGGTGCAAAGGCTCAAACTGAAGCAGTGTTAAAACTTTCCTATTTGTTTTTTGCCATGCCAAAAAGAGAACTATATGGTGACCACTATCTCTTAAAATCTATTCTGAGAGAAATGCTTGCAGTTGCATATATTCATCTCTTTTGGAAACAGAAGGGAATTCTTCTTGCTCGTCTTCAAAGGTCATTGTCCTTAATCTCTCTAATAACAAAATATTAATTAGAGTAACTGGTATAATCCTTGTTTATCCCTGACAGTCTGCTAAAGCCTGCATAACCCTGTAGGCTTTCTGCCAAATTTTAGTGAGTGCAAAAGATGCCTTGGATTTGTGGTCATGGTCGTTTCTTGTGCTGTAAGTAAATGAAATGATCAAAATGCACAAGCAGCATCTGACATTAATTGCATGAAATACAGTTCTGCTGAGAGTTAAACAAAAGAGAAATTCACTGCTGGAGACTCCTTGTCTTTAAGATTGATGCTACGTGGGACAACAGCCTTAAAATTCATTATTTAAAGTTCATTGGAGGCTGCTGACAGGGGAGGCCTTCTTGATGAAAAGAACTCTTCATGTGGGATTTCCTAGTTTCCTGGGCTTTAGAGAAGAAGTGTTAATAATGGTTAGACCTTTTGGGTGTTCCTTATGTTCTCTGTAATGCCCAGGAAATCTGTGCTGCTGCCCCATATTCTCAGATTCAGAAATAAGGTGGTGCAGGTATAGGCAGCTGCTTAGTGCACTTTGTTTAAAAAATGACATTTCCATTCTTGTTTGGAAGCAAAAGCACTGTGAGGCTTATTAGAGCTCAATTAACATAATATATTGCAGTTACTACTCTCAGAATGATACCAGACATCCCCCTCGGAGGGGGTAAATTGAATCCTGATAACTGGCATTTAAACAAAACTGGAAACCAGCACTTAATAATAGGCAGAAAAATGCAGAATGTAATTGTTCCTCTTCTGAGTTCAGCTGAGTCTGGTTGCAGGTGAAGAATTAACCATAGACTTCCATCCTTTCTTAAGAAAAAGTGAAAAAAAAAAAAAAGAAAACCTTAGCCTGAAATAATCCTTGCACTTGATGGATGACATGGTTTGCTGTCAGTACAGAACTTACAGAACTTAAAGAGAAGGAGGAAGGTTTTACAGTCCTCAGCTTAGCACTTGATGGACATTTAAGGACTTTATCAGGCATTTCTTCCCAGGCCCTGCTCTCATTTTCTTAAAGGACAAAGATAATAATTTTTTTCAGTCTTCTGCAATCTCCCAGACCTCTTAATATGGTCCTTTACTCCTAACACAGGGGCTAAAAAAGTGTGTTCCAGCTAAAGCCTTGCACAGAATTGTCTGTGTCCTCTGTAACATGATGAGAGAAAAATCAGTGTTGAGTTAGTGCCTCAGAAACAAAAATCCAATGGCTATTATGTTGCCCACAAATCGATATGATTTTCAGGCTTCTGAACAAAGTTTCGAGTTATTTTGGTGTTGTAACAAACATTTTATGTGAAAATCTTTTCCTCTAAATATCTGTTTTTATCATGATCCCCAAACCATGATCTTTTAAAGAAAATCATTATGATAGATACAGAAAGTTTGAGGACATTAAAGTGAATTGCATTTAGTCAGTTCCTCCTCATGCCTAAAAGGGAGGCTGCCATGGCAAGCTGCCAAGCTGTGTCCATACATTGGTGTGCTTTGTGGGTTCAGCTCAGTGGAGCACAAACTTAAATTGGGAAAAATCTATCAGAGTGGTTGGGTGGGACATTCTCCCCTTGCTTCATGCAGCTGTGTCTCTCCATGACACACAGTGCTGCTAAGAACATCCAGTGCAGCCAGTTTTGGAGAGCAATCCTTGATTTAAAATGTAGTCTCTGCTAGAAAGTGTCAGCTGGAAAATTTGTCAGTTGGATAAGAAAGCTGAGTTGCAAGACCTGTTAAAGATGTGGGGATCTATGAAAAAAATGGTGATGGGTCTGAGGATATTTAGTTATTTTCATTACATGTAAAACACAGCTAAAATAATTTACTGGGATTATTCACGGGTAACTTGAAGAAATTATGACAACGAGCTGGCAGGCAGGAGCTGCCTTCACGAGCCACTGGTGTTCACACTCTGCACCACTCATTTTTCCACACTTTTTTCTCCCCACACTCGCATTCAGCAAGGTGCTTGAGGCTATGCTTACATTCATTAAAGCTCTCTTAAACATATGATTAAATACTTTATTCAATAGAAATCTTTGCTGTTATGGGCCAGTCAGTTGTGAACCTGCTGCCTTTGCCCCATGCTCAGGGCTGGGTGCCCTCAGCAGAGCCCATCCCCTTTTCTGTGCACAGGGTGTGAAGGCTTGATTGCTGTTTGTTAAGTGATCTGAAATCCATGCAAGGAAATTGTCACGGGAAGGCAACATATTGCAAAATATGTCTGTTCTGATGTACTTGTTAATCAGTTCTGGGATCCCTTGGACATGGGAAGTGTTGCATAAATGTGAAATTTCAATTATTTCATGTAGCATTACTCATGCAAAGGTACTGCAGACCTCCTTCTATCTGATTAACATCTGTGCTGGTTAATTTCAGGTATGTTTAAATATTTTTATTGGACAAATTGAAACTACAAACAAAACCTAATTTGTAGTTTTATATTGATGGTAGGACTCCATTATTATTTTTTATGTAACTTAATGCAGATTATGTGCATGCATTAATTATGAATAAAACTGTACAATGGAATGGGTCACGAGTGGCCAGTATTTCAGTGATTAAAATAACAAAGCACAGTGGAAAGAAACATAAATGAATCGAGACCTGTTTTTAGTTAATATCAGCCTCTTTTGAAACATGTCATGCAGGTCTGAGAGTGGCGCTGCTGATGTCCATTGCAGTTTAATAGCCTCCTTTGTGTGATTCCAATTTGCATGAGATTTACTTGGGAATTGATTCTTCTCCAGCCCTGCTAGCTGCTATTTTGGGAAGACAAAAGGGACCAAGTATGGTGCTGTAGCTCAAGCACAGGGCAGGATTTCATGAGCTGCACCCCAACAGGCTTTGTGTGGCTGTCAGGCTGCTTTGTTTTCCTGAGCTGCTCCACTTCAACTGCTGAGTTTGTGAGCTTTCTGTCTTAGAGACTAGAAGTAATAATAGTTCAATTATTATTTCTAAAAATAGAAATAATAGAAATTCCAATTTTTGTCGGACCCCAGGCATTTAATAATCTCTTAATGATTTATGCAAGTTCTGAAGATGAGGAATTGCAGCTTCTTTGTAGCAGGTGAAGCCCAAGTGTCTGTATGGGCTGCTCAGTCCTGGCCTGGCAGCCCTGTGCTGCTACAAGGAGCAGGACAGTGCCTCAGCCCAGCTGGGGCAGATCTTTCCCATCCTGGGAACCCAGCTGCTTCCCCAGGGTCCTGCAGGAAGGGTTTGAAGCATGCCAGGCAGGAGGCAAGGGCATATAAGGGACCTGGAGTTACTAAGGAGGGTGTGACTGTGTATTTTGCATACTGAAGTGTAACCACAGCTCCTCATAGGGCAGGCTCGAGGAAAGGCTGTGACCCAGAGAAATCATCACTGAGTGATGCCCATGGCCTTTCCAGCACCAAGGTGTTGGGATTTGGAGTGAGCAAAGAGGGCTTTGGGCCACCCAAGGCTGCTCTGCCCATTGGCTGTTTGCTTTAGCATGGGCATAGCACGGTTTTGCACCAGGTGACCTTATCCAAGCGTCTCCTCATGGGCAGCTCATTGCTTTTATTTCCACAGGGACTGCAGTCTTGTAAGTTGTACCCGTGTAACACTGGCTGATACAGGTTTCACCATAGCTCTTGGCATCTCTGGTGAGTTTGCAGACAAGGGTGCCAAGCAGTGTTGTTGCTAAAGTGATTTTTGGGATATAAGGACCTATTTAGTAGCATCAGCACAAAAAAGATTACAAATTTGAAGCAACTGAAAAGGTAAAATCTAAATAAACAGGAAGAAAGACGGAGGGTGTTGTGACAGGGTTTTTATACAGTCTTCAACGTAAAAACATATAATTGCAGCACCATCTGAGTCTCTAAGAGAGGCCAATCCTGCATGGTCCAGATTCTTGTAGGAAGCAAAGCGTCGGTGGGAGCTGACATGACAGAGCTCCTGGCAGGATGAGACCAGGAGCTGGCATGCTTCACAAGTGGCTCTTTTTGCTGTTAGCAACCAGCTCTTCCCTGACGAGTAGCAAAATAAAATGAGTGATGTGCTTTTTTGGTTCAAGGAGTTTTAAAATGTGATGGAGAAGTGCCAGGATAGGAGCAGCACTCCTCCCTTATCTTTGCTTTTGATGTGCAGCAAAGATGAAGGCATTGCCTTGAAATAGTCTCCTGCACTGGGCAAACAGGAGAAGAAGAAAGGGAAGAAAAATCTTGGCATAAGGACCATGGTAAAAACTGTGTGCAGAATATCCTCTGTAAAATGTGTCACGATAGGAAATCAATTTTGAATTACTCTGTGTGACGCGTACTGTATTTTCCATCCTTCACTGTAATGAGCAAGCACACCCTTACGTAATTATGACTTTTTAAGAGATTGCCTTTGGCTGAATTTATTGCCAGACAGATCTATCCCATGGCATTTAAACTTTGCAATGCTATAAAATGTGCAAGCTGGCTGGAACGGCAGGAGGATGCTTGTAAAGCTTTGTGCCAGTGAGGGCCATCTTTCTTCTGCTCTTGCACCTCATTGATTTCTTGCAGTGGGTGAAAACCAACAAATTGATGCCACAGATCTCTTGCAGGAGCTGAGTTTCACTCCTCTCTTGCTGTACTACAGCTACAACAGGAAGAAGGGGTTTTCCTTAGCACTGAGATCCTCTGTCCATCCATCACATCCTGCAAGGAAGGCTGAATAGCTGGCATGGCTGAACATGCAAAGGTGGTGACAATCAGAAATAATTCTGCACAGATTGGGAAGTGAGGCTTGTGCTATCTCTGTGGAAGTCTCCAGACGGTTTAGATGTCACTGGCTGCAAGCTGTTGGCATGCAATGTCTGCAGTTTCACATTCTTCCACAAGACATTTGGGCACATTTTCCAGTGTTACCTCTGGGTTGAGACACAACAGAGGCCCTGAGTGAGCCTGTTGAGCTCAAAGGGGAAGGGAGACACTCATCTTCCATGCACATTTGCTTCCTCAGCCTTGCAGCTCAGGATGCAGGTGCAGATGCAGGTTATGATGTGGGCAGCCTTCCATTCCAAAAGCCGATGGATGGATCTAAGTTCATGGAAGCCAGATGTTGCATGTAGATTATTTTCTGAGTTTTGATTTGAACTAGACCACTGTGGAAGAAGCACTGTGCTGGCTGATTGCTGCTTTCCAGCAGGCAAACCAATGCACTTCCAGTGCCAGTTACACTGAACTGTCCTCTTCATCTTAGAGTGTATTCATAATTGACAAGACAAGATGAGATTTTTACATTTTCTGTATTTTTCTTGCTGAGTTTCTTTCTACAAGTGGTGTGGTAAAATCCCCCTCTCCTTTTCACAAACTGGATCACTATTTAATGAATATGGACTCCCTCTCAACTTGGAAGACATTTTCAGCAATGCTCAAAGTGAAACTCAGTGATTTATTTACTTCTAGAAATTTGTAGCTATCCAAAATTCACCCAGGAATGCCAGAATGCTTCTCACAGGGTTATGTTATAGCCCTGCTCAGCTGCATGAAATGCCAATTCACTAAAAACCAGAAGAAATGAGAACCCAATTCCTTTTGTACAATTAATTAAAAAGATAATTTAAATTAGAAAAGAACTGGTTTTGATTTTCCATTTTGAAACCTTAACTGGACTTGTTTGGGTTGTTCACTGTGTTTGCAAAGTCTGTGAAAAATATTGGTATTTGTTCTACCTTGTCCATTGAAATGAGGAGGTATCTCCTGGATCTGAGATGGATGAGAGGTCCCCAGCACAGAGCCTTGTCCTGACAGGCCTACAGAAGCCTTTCAATAGAAATATTCTCTGCAGCCCTACTTCACTGGCTCTTTAAGGGTTACTTCCTTCATGTTGAGAAGGTCAAAACACCATAAGGAAATTGAACGTAACTTCTTGACATTTGAGATTGTGAATTTTCCTTTCGAATTAGAGCAGTAAATTTGCAAGTTAGTAAGAATAAAACTGAATCCTTCAGATGGTTTGGGGAGGGGGGGAAACTCTAATTAAATCCTCCAGGTCAAGCAGTCCTCGCTCATCTGGTTTGATTTTGATGAGCTGTCTGAGCTGGTGTGTACAGAAGTGTGCTGCTGTTTGTTTTGTTTCCCAAAGCACCACAGCTCGAATCCCCCAGTGACAGCAGCAGACCTGGATGCTCTCGGCTGTGGCAGATTGATTGTCTTGCTGCTACCCTCAGAGTCACTGGCTGTTTGCACAGCACGGAGGGATGGATATATGTCACCCTAGAAATGCACTGAGCTGAAGCTCCCCAGCAGTGGAGCCTGGGGCTTAAGTGTAGATCTGGTTTGCACCTGAACTCTTCTGTTCTCATCGTGCTCCCTGTCCCTTCCTCTCCTTCACCTTGTCTCAGCTGTCCCAGGGGGCCATAGGGTTTGTGTTTGCAAGGTGATGGGGGCAGGACTTTGGTTAATTTGGACACAGAGGCTGTGCAGGGCTGCTCTTTCCACCCTACATGCCGTGTTCTCTGGATGGGGAAGTAGAGCCATGAGAAGAAGCCAGCATCTCTGTGTGTGTGTTCATAAGATATAGCAACAAGTAATTCCCATACTGCAGCATAAGGCTAATTAATCACCGTCTTATTGAGAAAGCCACTGAACTTGGACTTGGGAGTGCATCTGGACCAACAAGTTGAATGTGGTTTGGACTATTTTCTAGCAGTGAGGGCGTCTGGCATGGGGCAGCCAGGTCTGTGCTGACACCATGGTTTAGCCTCCAGAGCAGGGTGGCTACATGCAAATTGCTCATTGATAATAGTACAGGGCCTGTGCTACCCTGCTAGGAAATAGTTTAGGAACAGACCAAGCTAAAATCCTACCAGGCACCATTTACACAACAGCAGAGAGCATGGACTTCCCAGCTGCATTCAGTTTACTCATCAAATGCAACCTGTGATGTCACAGTTCAAAGACATGACCATCTCTTCCAGCTCTGGAGCAGGGAAGAGCTGCTCCTCAGCTCATGCAGACTCCAAGAGGCCAAACTTCCCCAGAAGATCCTGCAAGATGGGCAGGGAGAGCACAGTTGTCTAAGGAGTATCCGGGAGTTAGACCAGTCTGACTGGGATTGAAAGAGCTGCAGAATGCAGAATAGCACAATTATTTTATTAGAATTTTCCCAGGGAAGCATGGAGTGGTCAGTGAGAGTGTCTGGAAGCAGAAATAGGCTGTTTGATCTGCTAGTGTAAACAAGCAGTAAATCTAAAGCCAAATTCAGATCTGGTTTGCAACATATAATCTGCCTTGGCTTAACGAGGGTTAATGAGGTCTAACCCTGGGCTGGTAATGGGCCCTGAGAGGTTCCTTCCCATCTGTGTAACAGACCATGGATTCTGCCTCGCTCACTCATAATTATTTCGACAACAGCTCTGGGTCCAGAGCCAGGAGATCTATTTGTTCTACAAAACAGAACAACTGTCCAATTTATGTGTGCTTTACAGTGCTATTTTTGTTAACACTGGACTTATCCAATCAGTCTCTTCCAGTTCCAGTTTCTGTAGGTATTTTCAGTACAATTGCGTTGCATATACAAATATGGCAGCATTTCTCATATGGGAAATGGGATTTCCCCAGATTTTGGGTAGGTTTTGTTATCCATTCCTACATGGGTGTATTCCAGCTCGGAGTCACCACTTGATCCGTTAGCCCTTACCAGGTCTTTGGTGTGTGTTGGTGCAAAGCAGAGTGTCTTCCTGGCTCCAGGTCTAATGTGGGAACCTATGGAACAAATATTGAATTATATATTTTCCAAGAACTACTTCTATCTGTTTGCTTGTATGGTGTTACATCTTCCAAGATTTTAATGACTTTTTGTTTTCTTTTTAAAGACAAATATTTCCTTTCCTTTTACATGCTTCATGCAGCTTTCCAGAAACACGCAGGGGAGTTTGAAACACCAGCTGTTTCCTTTCAAGATCTCTTTGAAGATCCCTGGGCCCTGTAGTCCTTATTCAGCTCCCGGGTAGCTACAGGGTCTGTGCTCCATGCAGACAGCAAGGGAACAGTTTCCAGCCTTTCAGCCTCACCCAAGGGTACCTGGGGCTGACTTTCTCTCACTTGTGGCAACTTGGTCATCCCAGTCCTACCATGGTGAAAGCATGTGACATCTGTGTGACTGTCAGTGATAAAAATCCCTGTTTCTCAATCCCTGTGAGATGTGCCTCTATGTTAAAGAGCAGCAAGGTGAAACATGAGCAAAGTGAGAAAATGCATTCATATGCAATTTGCAGTCAGAATTTGGACAAAAATTAAACAGGAGAGGTGGAAATTATCACAGCTGGTCTTTTTAAGAATAAAGAGCTACAGCAGATAAAATGTGCTCAGCCTCCAAGGAGTTTAAAAACACCTGCTGAGAGCAGCCACCTGAAGAAATGTAGGAGTGGTAATGCTGGACTTGGTCCTGGAAACATTCCACTGTGGTCAGGGGAAAACTCTAAGTGGTTGCTAGGATAAAGTTCTGACTGGCCTCTGGTGCATTTCTGGGGTTAATACCCTGCATTTGGGGTTATTACCCTGTATTTGGGGTTATTACCAGGCTGCTGAAGCTTTCCCCATGAGCACTACTCCCATCTCCATGGCAAAAGCATGTCTGGAGTCCCCATGACATTGACGCTGCCCTTGCCTGGACTCAGCCCACCATCCTGGGGGGATTGATCCCACAGAGGCGGCCATCCTTCCTTAGCAGCTCAGTGCCAAAATCTTCATACAGCCAAGAGTGTGGAAATGTGTTTGAAGCTGAGAATTTAGTTGGTCCATGAAGGGACCTGGTTTTGTCCATCCCTCTGTGGGTCTCAGAGAAGGGATTTAAGGCGCTCTGCCTACCTCTGTACAGTGCCAGCTCTGCAGCCCAGCCACCAATGCCATCCTGGCATCAGAACTCTCTGTGAACTTCTGGTTATCACAGAGGCTGGTGCTGGCTGTGTCCGTGCTCATTATCCATCCCCACACAGTGCAGGAACTTTCCCCCCTGAATGCTACTCCATCATGAAGAATATTAGCACCAGGTGTAAAAGTAAATCTGAGTTAAGAAATATTTGTTCTAATGATGCATTCATAGTATTGCTTTTGTTGCTCTCAACAATGGTAATCACGTGGGTTTCTGGAAGACCCTGCAGCTAAGAGATAACCATGGCCTTTCTATTGCAAATATGCCTATGGGTAACTTTTTATGCATATGCAGCCTCATTAAGCCATCTGTAGAGAATTAGGCTGCTCACTGCATAATTGTTTGCAGGAACAGGAACTGGGTTCATCGCCTTTCTAACAAAAATTGTATATCTGTCTAGAGAATGATGACTTCATCTTAATTTTCATCAAGGCAGTGGTAATGAAGCAGGCTTGATGAAAATGAAAAGCAGACTATGAGAACCTGGCATCAGAAGTGAACTACTGATAGCATAGTCTCATTTTCAGTTCAACTTGAGACTGCTGTGCTAGTGCTGGGAAAGTGTTTGCTCCTTACTTATATCCTCAGAACATCAACCTTCTAAATATCTATATACCAATATTGATGCTGTGTTCTCACTGCTTATAATTTTATATACATGCACTCTCTTTTTAAAAAAGCCCAAATATTTATTAGAATTTTCATATTTTTTCTTTTATTTTGAAAAAGGACAGCCTTTTACTTGAACTTTTGACTATGCTAGATTGAGATGGTTTCATTCCCAGCTTTTCCTCTCTCTGATGCTGCAGTTTGTTCATAAATAGGATTCTGCACCTTTCCTTCTCCTACTCTGTGTGTATTGTCTTTAGAGATTGTCTTGTCCTCAGGAGGTGTTACTTCCTCAGGTTCCAAGCTAATGCAAGCAGAAGTTGCCAAAGGAGGGGCTGGCATGTCCCTCATCCCTGGTTTTCTTCTGCTACAGTCAAACCTCTAGATGTGAGCCTGCTGGAGAGCAAAGTTTCTTGCTGTGCTGGTGCCACACAGCCAGGCAATGCACAGTGCACTTGGGTGTCTGCTGAGTGTCAGGCACCTAAAGTCTGGGATCTTGCATTAGTCAACACAGGGGTTTGAAATGTGTTCATGGTGGTTACACCATCAACTTTTGCCAAAACTGTTGAAAATCTTCCTTTATGCTTTTTTCCCAAAACATTGCTCCTCTAAAGCAGGGTGTATGGTGCTATTTGGCCTAAATATGTTGGTTTGCTACTAATGGCAAAACTCTATGCTGAGGAAACTCAAAGGCAACCAGGGATCTCAGCTCTCTGAAGGTGTTGTGGGTGGGATTGATAGATCCTACTTCAGAAGTTTACAACATTTACACCTTCATTTGGACTAATCATGAACCTCTTTGTTGTTAATTTTGAGATGTAGACACTTGGAGAGAGTGATGCATTCCATTTCTTTTTAGATGTGTTTCAAATGAGATTAATTCTCCCCTATATCGCACCATTTCTCTGTTCTTTCCTTTGATTCTGTTTTAAGCTATTTGCAGCCCATGGAGCAAAACCACCAAATGTTGGCCTCTCCAGTTGTCTTCCAGCCCTGTGCTGCAAAGGGAGAGTTTGCACCTGCCCCAACCCTATGTAAAGAGAAGGATCAGCAGGGACCAGAGAGTTAGAAATGCTCCAAAGTTTCTTTCCTGAAAAAACAGATTGAAACCCACAATTGAAGGTATTCCTGAGCCCACACAGCACTCTAGGGCTTTACTACTTTCTGAGAAGGGTGTCTCCATTGACTTGGAAGGGAGCAGTGGGAGACAGCAGCAGCAATCCACACTCCACCACTCTCTGTGCTGTTGGCAGCTGAAAGGGGAAGCTACTTCAGGTGGAAACTTCCTCACTTGCATTTTGACCCCCCCCCCCAGCCATATCTTACAGCCAGGGAAGCAGATATTGCATACAGGGCACTGGTTTATTTCATACCATGCTCTTGTGAGGCAGCCATGGACTGAAGTGGAAGCCAGTGCCATTAGGGGTCCTTAATAAATATTAATTTAAGTATGTGCTTTCTGCTAAGAAGGTGTCTGGTGAGCAGAGTGCACGCTGGCAGCTGTGCACAAATTGAGCATTTCCATTTGCTGAGCTCATGCATGGCCACAAAATTACATGGGGAGAGGAGATGCACCAAAGTGGGCAGATGCACCCTGAAGTCATCACATCATGGAGTCCATCCGGTCTCTGTAATTAACATCAGAAGTGTCTTTGTTTTCTATTTTTACTTTTTTGATCTTTTTACAAGTGAGACTTGGTCTGGTTTAGTAAACTTTAGGGTATGATGATTTGCCAAAGTACATAGTTTACACCAAATTTGGCAGTTTTGCCAGCAAGAGAATACATTGTACTCAAACACAAGCAATTATATAGCTTCAAATTTCTTTCTCCTATTTGCAACTTTTAGGCTTTAATCACTTAGAAAATAGTGAACAATTTTATTCTTATTTACCAAGTTAGTTTTCCTTCATGGTTTATACCAAACTTGCTAAGAAAGAAAATTGGATTTCAGTTAAAATGCAGAGAACCTGCACTGTGAAATTGCCTTAGTATTAGTTAAGTAAATCTACTTGTGCTAGATGAAGAGGTTTGGAATTTTTTAGTAATCTAAATATACTTGTATTTTTGAAGGTTTAAAATACTATTTTTATGTAATAAAGTAGACTGATTATTTTTGGGCAACTTTCCAAATTATTAGATCCCAGTTTTCCACTCTCATTTCTTTTTGATGTAACAGCAAGGGAAAACAAATGTTTCTGTTGTGGTTTTTTTTTTCCTTAATACTCAGTCCTTCTCTTGTTGCTGGGTGAACTGACTGCACTGCTTTTACTGAACTAAAACTAAATATAAACCTAAGCTAAATGGATCATTTCATTGAGACAGTAAATGCTTGCAAGGGTGGCCCAACCTGGCCCCAGTGATAGATAAAGCAGTATAAAAAGGAAATAGAAGTACTATGTTTTGTTTTCCAGACTTTGAAATGTTGAAGTTTTCTGTAAAACTGTTTTTAACCAAATGCATAACTTAATCAATCCTAGATTGAGCAATTGATTGTTATTGATTCTCAGTCCTATTCTTGATCTAAAATGGACAATCATTGATTTTAGAATGCTACATAACACAATTAAATGAGGTGAAATTTTTTTGTGTCCAGAAATATTAACTGAGATCTAGATAAATGAATAATCATGTGATTTTGTAGTTGGATATAAGTAGAAACTGAAAGAGATTTTATTGTTACCAAACACAGATGATGATTTTTTAATACAGAATCCTTATTATTTATCTTTATGGTTTTTAAAGCTAAGCATTGTTTATACATTGGAAATCAAACACAAAATAAGTATTTTATAAGCAGAAGAAAAAAGACATGTAAATATATTGAGTTGGATTTAGTTGAGCGAGGTTATTAAATTATTCAGTTCTTCATGTGATATTTAGATAAATAAAGTCTCATTTTCCACTATGCAGCTGATCTCATTAAAGGGAAAAACCCTTTAATGTTTAAACCATCCTCTAATTCTGAGCAAATCCCTAAGAATGTTCTAAGGAGAGAGAATTCTTAAATCGCTGGATTTTGTATCCTAATTAAATCTCTTGACAGCACTCCGCATTATGTGCAGCAGTGGCTCAGTGCAATACAGGAGGTGGAGTTCAGCTTTTCATCATTCTCCTTTTTTGTAAAATAAGGCTGATATTTCCTTTTTTGTTCTGTGTACTGAGGAGCCCCGTTTCCGGGTGATCCAAGTTCAGCTGCTCCTTGGAGGTGTCTGTTTTCTGGGCTTTCTCCTTGGCTGGGAAAGGGGGACTGTCCAGAGGAGGGGTAGATGTTTCTTGTAGTGCAACAAATTAGGAGGAGGAGTGGATCTCTTTCTGAACTTGTCTTAAGAATGAAGTATGGGATTTGACTGATAGATTTTAAACCATAAATGGATTAATTAGAGTGTGACTGAGATCATGTATAAAAAAGGAGCAAGCTAATTAAGTCTAAGCAGTACTCCAAATGCCTTTTGTGCTGATGACTGGAGATCAAAGGCTAGAGCAAATTTTTTAAGATTGTATTTCTTTAAGTGAATAAATGAGCCCTACTAAGGGTGGACATCCTTTCAGTCAATCCAGGCATATTTTCTACCTGGTTGATATGCTTAAAAGTGCTTGATTTCTAATTGATGCTTGGCTATTCAGATATATTGTGGTCCCATGCATTACGGCAGAATAGATTTGTACTTTTGCATTTTGATGCCTTATTTAAGAAGAAAATTTTTTCTTTTATGATTTGGGCTCAATTGTCAGAAATTCTGGAAATTTTATTATGGATGGGCTGTAACATATGCCAATCCAGGAATAGCACATGCCCTGGTGAGTTCAGCCAGATATTCTCTTATACTCTGTCCTGTGTTGCTGCTGCCTGCTTCTCTTGCTTTCTGTGGCTACAGATACACAGCCAGATTTGGGGTTTGTGAATATTTTTGGAGCAAGGTTATAGTCATCTTGTTATGGATTCGAGGTAACAGTAATAAACAACAAAAAGCATTTCCTGTGATGTGCTGAATGCCAACTCTGAGCCTGGAAATCGGGAAATTAAGGGAAGTCAGCTCAATACAAAGGAATCCTGAATGTCAATGAGGATTAGGGGTCTAAGTGGTACCTTCGTTTTTCTTTAACATTCCATTGCTGTAGTTTAAAGAGAAATGACAATTTCCCTGAGCAGAACAAGTCAAACCCAGATACATCCTTGTGGAAGTCAAGAGACAGTAAGAAGGCAGAAGGACAGGTGTACACCTCACTGAAAACTGGCATTTCCACATGCATGTGATTTTGATGTAAATTTTCTGTGTTGAAGTTGAGAGAATTTTTTTATTCTAGACAAGAGAAAGGCAAGGAGGGGAGGCTACTAATTTTCAACTGCTCTCTTCTAAACTGAGAGCTATGTCCATGTGAATTTTTAAATGAAAATAAGAGGTTTTTGCCACTTGTGGGGATGGCATGGACCAAATCAGGTCTTGAGGTCCCTGGTTCTGTTTTTCACAAGGTTGTCTTAGAAGTGACCCAACCATTCAGAGTTACACCATTTAATTCATGAAGCTTATCCCTTTTCCTGTGCTGTGGTCAGCTCCAAAATTCAAAGGATCTTTTAGGACAGTGAGAGTCAATGAGTCACTGGTCGATGCCCAGGTGAATGTGCAGAATCTCCTGCTGAGGGTGTTGAGAAGCTGGGCAGCAAATGAGGTTTATAAGATATTACTCCTGGCAGTCTTATCAGTCAGATTCAGCCTGATGTGCCAGGACTTGTGAATGGGATTGAAGGAGGATTTATTGTCCTCCTGCCCTGGATGGCCTGAGGTGGAGGGCTGCTCTCCAGTCGGTGGATTATTTGCAACATCCATGATGCTTCCCATGCATCACAGCACAAACTGCTTCAGTCTGTAATGCTCTTAGAGAAATAGCACCTTTTCATGACAGTAAACATCACTTGAGGGATACTCCAAAGTGGGTTTCATTGACCTTTGTGTCTTTTTATATTTTCTGAATTGTTGTTGGTTTTTTTTTTTTTTGGCATAATCCATTGTAGAATGTTATAATTTCAGAAATGAGAGTAGCTGCTAGATGGAGGCTTGGGTGCATCTCCTGTTGCCAGGTTTGACCAAAAATTTAGGAAAACAAGAAATAGCTAGTTCCTCTGCGTTTTCCTTTTTGTGAAGAATGAGTTGATGTTTGTTACCTTTCAGTGCTCTGCACTGGTTTGAGCCAAGAAGGATCTCCACCTCTCTCTGTGCAGGTGGGTGCTCTGCAAGAACCTCTTTCTTTCTCCAGTTTAAATTGGAGCACCCAGCAACTGCTTGTAGATCATGACAGTGGTATTTGGACACTGGAGAGCCCATGGCACAGTGGCTTTTAAATCTACTCAGCAGTAGAGGGGACCTTTGAATCTCCAAACCAATAACAGAACTCTTAGACTTGGGAAAAAAATCCCTAAAGACATCAAGGACAGATCTCTGTACAAAGAAGTGTAAATATTACCTTGTGTGTCTTGCCAAATCCACTTAAACAGCTTGCCTAGATCTGCAAGCAGTTACTATTTGGAAGACAGATGACTATCAGCCAGTGTTCAAGCCATATCTGCTGTTTGCAGGGCCTAACTAAATAAGATGATGCCTCTCAAACACTTTCATTTGCAAATAAAAACTGTTCAAAAGCATAATATGGACAAAGGAAGAATTCTGTCGACAGGGAGATGGGATATATTATGTCTTTTCATAGAAATTTAAACTGGGTTATTTGGCAGGGCACAGCATGCATACAACTGCCTGTATTATGGAGCCTTATTACTGTATGTAATAGAAACAAATCAAGTGCTATTAGATAAAAATGTTGTCATCTCCATTATTGTCACAGCAGCAGCCACTCAGCCCAGTTCAGATGCTGTGAAACAGCACTGGAGTCACTCTCCAAGCACACAAAGGCAGGTAGGTGGCAAAAAGCTGCTTGCTCCTCAGCTGCTCGTCACATACTGAGGAACAAGTGTACAGGAAACCTTGTACTCAGGTACAAAGTACAAACAAATCCATTGTAAGATTAGGATGGTAGTTCCACTGCAGAGGCATTAAGTGAAAGTGCACTGGGGACTTCGAAGTTTTCAGGAGTTACAGTGGAAAACATGTTTCATCTGCTGTATAAGAGCACAGCATTATCCCCTGGAATCAGCCATGTCACTCACAACATCCTTACCAGGTGGCAGCCAAAAAGAGCCATGCCATGCATGCACTGTGACCTGGACAAGCAACATATGGCATCCAGGAAGCCAGAGCAACACACAGTGAGGCCACATCTTGTAGAAAGTTGTGCATCTCATAGATATGGATGGCAAAGCATTTCCAAGAATTGTCTATCTCAACTGCTAGTCGTGTTGCACTTCGTTTGTACAGGTTGCTAATCTGACAGGTTTATACCATCCACATCTATAGAAGTGTGTCACTCTGTCTGTCTAGGTATGGATGGTATAAACATTTACATACACACACATGCTCAGTTTCCTCTCTCTGGCTTTCACAACTTTTTGACTTTTGCAAGTGGGCTGAGCAAGGCATATATAACATAAGTAATGTTCTTTTGTATTTTTTCCTTGTTATCTGGATGAGTTTCTAAGCAGTGCCCGCAGTGCTGGTGACAGAGAGGTTGCTTTAACAAGATAGGAGCAAAAATCTGAGTCTGATCTGTGTACCAAGTAGTCAAAGTAATTTGAGATTATTGAATGGAAGATGTGGTGCTTAATGCAGAGCACTCAGATATTGCTTTTGAAGCCCCGTGCCTTTATTGAGGTTTTCAGCCTTCGAACTGAATTTAGTGTGCAGAATATTTCTAGGTCTTTGATATGCAGCCACACAGAGACAGAAGGAGACACAAAGATTTAGCCTGTCTCTCTTCTCAAGGCTGCCACAGAAATGAGGGTGCCCTAATTATGCAAAAATTACACCTGCAAAAGACATTCCTCATTTGAAATCTAGCCCTGTCTGAAATGCAAGACAGAAAGGAAATCTGTTTTTTTCAGTGAATTGGGAAAATGGGGAACTCAGAGGAACTGCTTGTATATGTGCTGCTGCTGTGCATCTCTCACAGGAATAAAATTTAATAGGAATATGTTTATTATTACCTCATAAAGACAAGCAGCATTTTAGAGCAGAAAATATCTTTGATTGATTGTTTCCCCCCATTGGACTGAAATCCCAGTGAAAACAATAGCATGTTTAAGGAGTCCTTTGGGAAGCAGAGGATGACGAGGCTGGAAAGCCTTGTGCAGTTTCACACTGGTCTGTAAATAAACTCACACCTCTCTTCTGTCTCTTCCTGTCTCTATCCACCTGGGATGTTTATTTTTAGGACACTACCTGTATTTATATTACTGTCTCTGGAACTAGAAGCAGTTCTTGTATTAACAGGATTTACTTTTGAAACTTTTTGAAGCTGTGGACATTAAAAATTAGAGTTCTCCTGTCCCTTTCTAGAGTTAATTGGATGTTAAATCCTCAGTGTATTTCACAGCTTCAACTGCTTATAGAACAGGGTAATATGAGTGATATATGTGTGCTGGGGAAGTTTTGCAGCTGAGAAGGAAGCACAGGAAAGTGGATTCTGCTCCTGAGGCACAGGGCCTGTGTCCACTTCTCCACGTGTATGCCATGCTCACAGTGAGGTTCTTGTGGGATATTTGTGATGTGAAACCCCACAGTGGCTGTACTTCTCTGTCCCTCTGCTTGTAAGACTTGAACATAGATCACTTTGAAGATTAAAGGGTAACTTAATTGATTCTAATGGACACTGTCTCTTCCCCATTCTTCATCTCTTCAAAACACTTTGAGGTCTCCAAATGAAAAGTGCTAAAAAGGTGATCAGTATTTTCCCTCCTGAATATAAAATAATGTCCTCATATTTCTTAGTGATTTGAAGGGTTTCTGTACAGTGTTTTCTGTACCACTTGCCTGAACAGGATCATAATCTCTCCCTGTCTATACAGAAATATAAGCAATTTGATTAAAAACCCCTCAAAAAACACAAATAACATTCACCATTAGTCATCAAAGGTGTTAATAAATAGAGCACATAAATATTACATTGATTACCTGCCTCAAATAATACAGCTTCAGCAAGATAAGCTTCATTATAAGGATTGACCTATCTGTCTGTTGAAATTTTTATGGAATTACAGCATGCCAATCATTACATGGGGGAAGCAGCTTAAATTATCTGGAGGTATAAGATTTGGGGGGAAAAAAAGCAACCTCATTGCTGCAAGATTTGATGCTCAGTCCCCCTCTCCCCTGCCAAACACAAAACCACTTATAAAAGGAGAAAATTTAATTAAAAGATTGAACTTGGAGGCAGCAGCTGAATCAGATTTATAATCTGAAGATCTAGGACACTCCTGCATCTCTCCCATCTGGATCACTTATTTTTTAGGAAAGGAATTTTTCTGCTGTAGATGGTTTACTATTATACAACTAACATTTATGAAGCGACTGAAATGGAAATGGTGAAGAAACCCAGTTTAAAACCCCAAATGAAGAAATACCCCAGAAACAGTTCAGAGCAGCGAGGTGTCTTGTCCCAGCCAGTGCTGAAGGTCATCTTTGGTTGTGATGTTTTCCCTTGTGTCTTGCTGCACTCTCATGTGAGGTCACTTTTCAGCCCCTCAGAGATGTCCATCTATCAGCAAATCCCTGTGGTGTAGAAGCTGGAGATGAAAATCTAGGAAGTCCTGTCCTCTACCTGTCCTTTGCAGAATGTTGTTCTGTGGTATAGTTACCATTTGCTACTTGATTATGTTTAAACTCTATGTTTATGTGTAAGTGGCCTTAGCGCTAAAGATGAAAGTAATTTGAAAGTGCTGTCTTTCAAGGTGTTAAGCATCCTTGTGTCTATTATAAAGTCCGTGGGAGTTGATAGCACTAATCACCTCACAGGAAGCATTTACCATCCCTGAGGGCTGGAGCTGTAGATTACAAAGTCCCTGGGGAAGGAGTCTGTCATGATTTATTTGTCTTTGACTCTCCAGAGTCCCCTATGGTGCTGTATAAATAACAACACCCTTCTGGAAATGCCATTTGTGCAGCCTTGCTAACTGACCCACTTATCTTAAACATCTCAAATTTCTTTCCTACTGTTATGCTTGAGGGTGCAATGTTTGTACTCTCAGGAAGCTGAGCAGGGGGTGCTGGTGGAGATTTGGGGGCCCCAGCCCAGCAGCCTCCCCTCCAGCACCACACTGTGAAGTGCCACAAGCCCAGGGGCCTCCCCTGCCCTGGGAGCACTGACAAGTGCCCGAATGACAAGTGCCTCACTTGTCATAAAAAATTTAGCTGGAAACTAGTTTATCAAAGATGTGACCTGCAAACATTGAGAAGAGCAAGGGATTTTAGGGCAGCCTTTCAAATGTCTCAGACTGAGATGATGGGGGAGATCTGTGGCTTGTTTTATCCCTGTCCTTATTTAGGGGATCACCGTGGCTGGTTGGGGTGCCTGGTGCAGGATGCCCTCCCCTGCCTGTGTTGTGGCATTGAGGTGATCACTTGCCCTCCACCACTGAACATTGCTGTGTGTTGCCTCTGGATTTGTCAGCTTGGTTTGAAAGGCAGAGCAGATCAGCTCACCCTCACCTGGGCACCCTGCCTGCAGCCTGTGCTGGGGTGTCACTGTCACCCCTCGATGATGTAGGTGTCAGATCTCTCAGAGAGGGTTCTCTGAATGATCCACATGATCACTGCTCATTTCCAGGAGCCTGATCAAGCAGATGTGTCCCCAAGTGGGAGCATGTGAGACCCACTGTCTAGACTAGGCAGAGAGGAGAAAAAAAAGGATAAAATCTGACATCTGTTTGGTGTCAAATGCCCCCCTTATCCCACTGCTCTGCACACTGTCTGAATTACAGATTTATTGCAGAGATTGAAGGCTCTCCCTTTTAACACAGCCCAATTGATGCAGGTTTAGAGGGCTAATTTGCTAGTTCCTCTGGAGAGAAAGGTCAGATACTCCTTTGCTTGTAACAAATGACTAGAAAAGCTCTCAGTGCAGCGTTGTTGGGGCATTCAGCAGTGGGAGTGTGCAGGCTGGCGAGGCAGGACACCAGCTCTTGTAGCAACTCAAATGTATGTCTGTGAAATCACATGTGACCATGTGTCTTTGGAGTTTGAATTTCTGTGCTGACTGTAGTGGGGCAGGGGAGGAATTCAGGCTCAGCTCTCTGCAGCTGGAGGTGGCCTTGTGCTCCCAGTTAAGCAGGGAATGTCACCATGCAGCCCAGGCACTTGGAGCACTGTCATCAGAGCAAATCTGCTTGCTGCTCACCACCCTCAGCTCAGGACAGGGCTGTGTTGCGGCTTGTGGCACTGAGTGCAGCCACTCAGGAAGCAGCTTTTCACTCCATTGCAGACATTCTGAATTCCCCAGTTAGAGGTTTTCCAAACTTGGTTAATCCAAATTTTTGTTTTTTCACTCTGCTGTCCTTTGCTGTGTGGGAATGGGGAGGCTGATCATAAGTCCTGTTTCCTTCTAGCCACACCAGCCCCACCATTTTAGCAATGGTGAGAGCTCTACAAAAGCTTTTATACATGGATTGCAAGGGGATTACTCCACACTATGCTTTCTGATCGATGATTATCAAGGTCACTTATTACTCTGTAGAAGTTTCAAACCTACTTGTAAATTAGGAATTTTTTAGGGATGCAGTCCTGAAAGTACTGCAAATCAGGTGTGTACAATCCTGTGTCAGAAAAAGCTTCTTTTCTAATTCAGAAAAACTTACATCTGTTTTTCTGTTGTTCTGCAGTTCTTTTTTTCACCTCCTTATTACATGCTCATCACCAATGAAGAGAAGGAGAATCTGAAATCCAAAGTTCACTTCTGTGGTCAAATAATTTGTTGTCTCGTGTGAAAGAGTTTTGCTGCTGAATGTATTATCTGCTGTGGGAGACAGAGCTGACAGGCCCTGGGCTGGGAGTTGGGCTGTTAAATCCCACCGACAAGGCTGTTGATGACTTTGACAGATAGCACAGCTTTTGTGTTGTGGCTCTGCTTCACATTCAGATTTTCTTAACCTCATAATATTGAGATCTTCTCATGAGGAGATGCTCTGACAAGTTGAAATATTATTTCAGTGGTTGCCCGCCAAATACACCTCTTATCCAAATTAAATTCTTTTGGCCTTCTCTGTAATTATGCAATGAGCCAAGGAGGTCTGTGAGCTGCAGTGAGGGTTGGGGCTTGCTTGGGGACATGTCTGTTGATGGACCAGTCTCTTGCTGGTGTTTTTCAGAACCTTTTCTCCAATGTTACTCAGCAAGGATGTCAGGACCACGCAGAATCTGTGGGATGCCCCAAAGTCAGGGTGCATCACAAGGTGATGTGATATCTAAGGTGTAAATGTAGAAAAGGGGCCCAGGGATAAACTGTTGTGATTTGTACACATTCTTCCACTTGCTGAAGAGCCTTGAATAGCAGGGCTGTATCCGTGGGTGGGTTCATCCCTGGATTTTGGAGACACTTCTTCCGCAGGAGCCTGGCAGCCAGACCCTGCACAATGCTTCCTCTCCCCACATGGCCATTTCATTGAGGTTCATCTCTCCCTGTGACATTATTTCCCAAGTAGCTCACAGCTTCCTCTGGTCATTGTTTTGTGCTGGATATTGGAGGAAAGCAAAAAAGGCTGCTTTTTAACTTTTTAAATTTTGTATATGTGTGTGTGTGTAATTCAAATCTGCAGAGTGCTGAGTTTTATTTAGGTGTCACTTGTGCCAGTGAATGAATTAGAGTCATGGTGATGCAGCTGATTTACATGCAGAAAAATGCATAGCAATATCCAGGGCAAAGACTGGTGCTTCCAGGTAGGAAAGGATCCCATGCAGGGATTTACATCCCCAGCCAACTTTGGTGCGGGGCTGCACATCCAGACAGGGGCTCAGTGGAATCTTTCCTTCCTCTCCTTCTAGTAAAGTGTCAGCCCCTCGCGCTGCAAAGCCACATGGCAGACTGGATGGCTCCTTGGTGAAGCTGCTTCCCTTATGATGTGACCTCTCTCCTTCTGTGGGCCAGATCCTCAGCTGGGACAAATCACAGCAGCTCCCCTGGGTTTCACTGCAGCAATGTGAAATTGCAGCTGCTGACTCCAGCTGCTGAGGATCCAGCCGGTACCAAACAAAGAGCCCAATGAAAACCTTAGCTCATGGAGATGGCTGCCAAAAATTCAGCATAGCAGCTGTAGACCCAAAAGCAAATCTGGGCTGTGATGTCATTGCTCATCATCACGCTGAACCAGTGCTTTATACCTGATGCTGCAATAAATACAGTGAAAGTGCTGGCTACACCTGCACAAATCCACTTCCAAACCCAGGGACTCAAAAGGCTGCACAGACATACCTGAGGTCAGAATCTGGCACTCCCCTTTCCACCTGTGCTTTTTCTGCCTACTGTTGGCTTCCTTTGACAGGTGTCAGCTGGCTCTTTGCCTTTTGTCTGGCTTGGGTTTGGTGAGCATCACTTCACCCCCATACTGCTGGTGGACAGCCATTTACAACGTGTTTATTCTTGCTGAACTGGTGAAACACTCAGCTGGGAGAAAAGCCTGCCAGTCAGTTTGGTAGGAGTGGAGTTGTTTCTCATGTTGTGCCATTTGTGATGTAAAATCCACGAGTTTCCTCACACCTGCAGGAGAGGCCCTGGGGTACAGCTCTGTGCAGGGTTTTGGAAGATGCCCACCAAGCTGTGAATGAAGGATCTCAGCACAGCTTCAGTCCCAAAGCATGCAGGGTTTCTGGCAGCAGGTTTCTTCCAGCATCACACTTTATATATATACATAAATGTATATATGTTGGATCTCACTTATTCTTGAGTGTTTTTCTTTTACAGGAAGAAGGAGATGCATAGAAAGGAAATGTAATGGCTGCATATAGGAAAAATGTTACTTTCTTTGGCTTTAAAAGTTGAGTTCATACAAACCACAGGAATATTCCTCCTCCCAGTGGGAGAGTCAAGTTTTGTCTGAGTATCATGTCATCTGTCCACATTCGTTTTGGATCCAGGAGAAATTATTAAAAGTGATTGAAAAGTCAGGCTTTGAAACAGTTGGTATGAAAGTGTGAGACCTGTCTATCACCTTCCATCAAAGAAGTCTTGGCACCTTTTTCACCATCTGACAATTCTCCTCACTCTGCTTCTGTAAAACAGAAATGCTGGCTGCTTGTGGTAGGGGAATGCAGCCTAGTGGATACCAGCAGATTTCTATGCTCACCATGTGACCTGTTGGTAAGCAGCCTTGATAGAAAATTAATCCTTTTAAAAGATAATTAAGGAGACTGGAGGCACTGTGCCTGGCAAAACATGTTGGTTTTCTGGGATATGGACCACAAGAAGGCTTTTTCTGCTTTTTGTAAAGCAGGTGCTTTCTGTTCTCCATCATTGACCTGTTTGATTTTTTTTCCTGCTGTCACTGGTGATTCTTTCTTGATCAATATCCTGCACCATCATCTAGTCTGATTTCCTTTCAACTATTTGTTTTCCAGCACTATCCCCTTTCTCTTCTGTTCTCAGAAGTGAGTGATTGACCTATTTTCTAATTTCTTCATGTTTCCGCATCAGTCTTTTTATCAGCAGGCTGAGGTGTCACTCACTAATCTGGGAGAACAGCCCTGTCCCAAAGTAGCATGGCCATATTCCTAAGTACCTTCTTGAGTTTAAAACTAAATCCATAGCCTTCTCCTGCTTCTCCCACCAAGAGAGGGATGTTTCCAAGCTGGGACTGCAGTCACAAGTGCAGGGCCACTGCAGGATCAGTGCACAGAGCCACTCTGACAATGGGAATGGGTTCGAGGCTCGGACTCAGAGCTGTCGACTGCTCAGCTCACAGGCAGCTGAGTGACTGCAAAATGGGAGCAGCAAATTTGGGCTTGGTGCTGACACAGCCTTTCAATAACTGGGTCATGGGTGCAGAACACCTCCAAACGCAATAATATGTGCACAGCTTTATGTACAGTAAGGAAAATTAGCCCACATGTTACTTTTCCTCCTACCTCCTAAGTTACTGCATATCTACACTGTCTTCTGCACTTGCTTATTGACTGTAGAGAAGGTGCCTGAGTGCTGAAAACTAATTCAGCATGATTGGCTTATTCATTCTGGATCTGTCCTCATTGTCACCTCTCTACAGGAAAAAAAATAGGTCTGTTCACCTTGACACCCCTCCTGTGAATGTGTGTCACTTTTATTCAAGTTCCTGGCAGTAACTTTTCCCAGTGCTTAGGCCAGGCTCAGGGAGCCTGATGTTCCTGTCTCTGTCCTGAACCTGAGCTTGCTTGGTCTCTCATCTGCTCCTCATGGGGAGTTAAAGGGTTTCCTCCATAAAGGTTCTTCGGGCTCTTGCTCCTGACTTGCTGATCCTCCTGACCCCTCCAGAGCATTGTTTGATTTTAATTGTTCTTATTCCTTTTTTTCGGCCATTTGACATACTTGCATGTTGCCTAGCATTTCATTAATTTTTCATTTTCTGCCCCCGGGAAATTTCTCTCCAATTTTGGCATGTTTCCCTCATTCTCCCTGCAGAACACTGAGTCAAAGAAATCATTTAGTTTCCTAGTAATATCCGCCTCATCTGTCATCAAGAGATAAAATTACTAAAACAATGAACAAAAGGTTACAAAAAAGCTGGACGTGTCCAACTGCCAGATTATAGGTCCTTGCAGTGAAACACTGGTTGTGTGTGTATTTTCCCTGTATGCCTTCACTTTGCCTCCTGCCTACACCCTCCCCTGTGCTGAAACGACTTGGTTTGATCTGAGCCATCTTTCTTGCTTAAAAAGCAGGGTGGAAACCTCTCCTGAAAGCATCATTTTTGCTGATGGGATAACTGAAAGCTTTTTGGAGATGTCTCTTTGTTGACTGTTGTTAAAGGAGTGGTTTGTAGCACCAGAAGTTTTATTGGGATGCTTGTGAGTGGAATGTTCAGCTTTTGCCTTCTCAAAGCATGCAGGAAACGCTCAAAACATTGGGTAGACAGAGCCAAAAGTGAGCAGAAGTCAGTTCTGCTTAGCAGAGAAGAGGAAATTCTTGGCTTATTATTATTCATATTGTAAATGAAAGTGGCTTTCCTGGCCAGCAGATTGTACACAGCACAATTATTATTATTAATGCTGAGGACAAGGATCTGCAAGTGCACTATACCCGATTTATACAAAATTTTTGGGGGTACAGAACCTCCTTCGAACAGCAGTGGCTCACACAGGTGTGACAGATGTAGTGAATGACTGATGGCTTCCTCCAGTTTGCCTCCTGGGTCCTGAGGCAGCGGATGTTAACAGGATGTGATCCCTTGTGGAGCTGGGCATGAGAGGAGAGTGCCAGGGCCAGGCTCTGTTCTCTGCTGGGCGGTGCAAACCCCGAGCACTTGGGGCAGTTAAACCAGACTGACACTCACATTGCTCAGATGTGTTCTCTCCTAACTGCAAGTTAGTTGAAGGTCTTTTAATCTTCACAGATCTTCAGGCCTCTGCAAATTACCTTGCTGGTTTTTCACAAGCAAGTGTTAAATCCCAAGTTAGTAAAATAGAATAAAACGTTGTCTGAGTCATCTAAAATTTGTACTGGGGAGCTCTTGTTCAACAGGATGAGACTATCTGTATGTTTCAAACAGCTGTCAGGCTGAAGCTTGCTTTTATCCCAGATGTGTGAATATCCAGCAATGTTATTAACTGGATTGTTCATCTTCAATGCTGTATGGAATTCCTTCCTGCTATTGCCATTGAAGGGAACAAAGGAAGAAAGAAAAGGCTGGGTGGCATGGGGTAGGTGTTGCAAGGTGTCTTCTTCTTTCCTAGAGTGATTATAAAATAAAGCTTCTGACAAAGCCACACTGCAAATCAGTGGATGCTGATTTGCAGTGTGATAAAGGGAAAAAGGTAAAAGGCCTTAAATTATGTGTCAGTTTGGAGAATTATGCTTTGGGCTTCTGGCAATTTTGGTGGTTATTTTAAAGGTGGAATCCTAAAAGTATAGAGATGTGTGATGGCTTCGTGATGTGTTAGTACCAGCCAAAGCCACTGAGTCACCACTAGCCAATAGGGAAAATGCATTTTTCAAGCCTTGACAGAAAATATCTGTGTGTTTTGCATTTGGGATGCAGTTCACTTTGAACTCTTTGAAGACCGTGGAGGGATAGAATGTAAGAAAATAAAGATAGTGCAGAAGGTGCTCACACACCTGAGGAGTTGCAGCTGTACTAATCACCAAAGATTAGGAGCAGGCCTGCCCTTAATGGGCCACAGCTGTGTCCAATTAGAAGACGAGTGCTGCAAAAGAGTGGGTTGGCTGGGTGAGGAGAGAGCTGGAGTTTGTTGGCTGTGCTGTGAAAAAGGAGTTAGTGCTGTGTGGAGCTGCCCATGTGAAACCACCGGGAAGGAATGGAACTTTTGAAATAAGATGACAACAGAAGACATTCTCATCTGTGCTCCTCTGGGTTTGGATTTTTGCTTTTAAAATGTGACAAAGAACACTTCCTGCTTAAAAAAAGGCCATGGTCCTGCCCTTATGGTGCATTGATTTTCATATTGTTTAAGCATATGCAGAGCAGAGAACTATCACCAAATCATGACCTTTATTTACAGAGTAAATAATTGGTAACCATTAAGTTTATATCATGAAGTCAGAGGGAAGACTTTTGTCCAGTCACTGGTTGTCCAGAAAGTGTGTGTGTGGTCTGTCCTTTACTGTCTGTGGCCATATTCTGTTATGACTTTGCCAGAAGAATCAGTCTTTTTAAAATGTGTGGTTTTTCCAAACTTCTATGGGAACAGTCCTAGACCACTTGCTATTCCATAATTCAGGTTAGTAAAACACTGTAAGTTTGCTTTTCTCATTTTAACTTGATGACCTGTGATGAACAAAAATTGAGTGAGTTATTCCAGTTTATTTCCCATGTGCATTTTAATTCTGCATCCAATGCAGGTTGCTCCATCAATTTATATTTTTCTTAGATCAAGGGTTGCTATTTAATTTTTCCAGATATTTCAGCTGTTTTAAATTTGCTCTGCTAAATGTCCACTAAAGCATCAGGATGGCAGTTGGTGAGCACTTGAAAGTCTGTTTTATGAAAAATTTTGACATTACAAAATTTGTTTTCTTTCAAAACTTGAATAAAACCAACCTTGTTTGAATTTCCCATTGGAACAGAATTTGCAAAGCTAGAGGTGAAATACATCTTTCCATCATCATTAAAAAGTGTGAGAGAGCTCAAAAAGGCTGCAGTAATCAAATCCCATCGTTGGCAGCACAGAAGGAACTCTACCACTTCCTGAAAGATGAGACAAGTAGAGGGATTGAACAGAATTTTAAATCCATCTCCATGGCCTGTTATTGCTGCTGATTCATTGCATTTAGTTTCAGAGCCCATCAAGACCCATTTCTTGTCCCTACAAATGTGGCAGATAAGGACAGGGACCTCTGTCCTCCCTACAAATGTGGCAGATAAGAACAGGGACCTCTGTCTCTCTCTTTTTCTTGTGTTTAAGTGTACAACTCCAGTGATCTTTAGTATACATCACCAGCAGAAAATATGTGGCTCCTTTTACATTTTTATTCAGAGGAGTGGGGATTCTAAGGTGACTTTTCTGGTAGTCTCTAATGAGCAGCTTTATAACATGTGCTTGCCTATGTATCCTCTAGTATAAAATCTCGACATCATGCTGGGGTGCCACATGACTTCTTCACACTGTAAATGTCATTAGTGTCTTGTATGTTAACAGCCCTAATTGTTTTCAGTGATCTGTCCTGGATTGTTAGCTGAGGACACCAGCTTCTAACAGGAGATGTTGCACTAATTGCCCAGTTTTCACAGATTGGCTAAACCTTTGGCCTTTTGAAGTTTGTGTGTGTGTAATCTTTGTTAAAGGCATGCAGATGATGAATGGAGCATTCAGCTGTGCTGGCATCCTCCAACAGTGACTATGGACCTCAGTGGTTCCTACTAGTGGCTTCCTGGGAAGAGACAGCCAGCTGTTAATGACTCTGGCTGCACTCTCTTTTATGTTCAGAAGCTCCCTGAATAAAAAGACACTACAGAACCTCACAGTTTATAATTTGTGTGAGACCTTGTTTAGCTTTGAATTATTTGGAATCTTGCTTCTTGGAATCCTGGACCACATTTTACAAACACACTTCAGCCATAAATTCTGCAGACTTGCAAAAGTGGTTACAAAAACCAATGTTCTGAAGTGGTGAAAGCCCTTCTTTGGTGCTTTAAATGGTGTCTCACTTATTTGCAACTAGTGAAATTCAACTATAAAAATTCTTTTCTTAATGAAAGGAACTGTAGTAAATAATCCTGGCATCTGTAAAGCAATCCAGAACAACAGCCATCTTCAAAGTTACGTGACTTACAAATTTAATGGCAAAAGGAGATTTTTGTCCAGAAGACCAGGAAAAACAATTTAGGGGACAGTAAGCATTTCTCTTGCTGAGCAGCTACCAGAGTAAATCTTTCTGCTGCCTGGTTCAGCAGTTCCCTGTCCTATGGTAATTTTGTCCTGCTATATGAACCTGATTTGAGGTCCCCTGAGCCAGGCTTGTAGTGGTGATTTCCTCATGCATGTGTCACTCCATGCTGCTCTGTGGTGATAGACAGCAAAGCTGACAGGAGATACTGGGACCCTGGGAGAGCCCTCCTCAAATTGCTGTCCTGGAATCAAGGGATGCCAGAGGCTGGGGTGGGACCCTGGAGGGAAGGAGCCCAACATGTAAGCACATTGTTCTGTGCAGCATCTTGCAAACACAAGCCTGATGAGCCAAGGTTCAGGGAACTCTTCTGTTTTTAAAGTAATAGGGGAAAAATGTTTGGTTTTGGCAGAAATTTGGATGAAATTCCATTTCCATCAGCCTGTGTTAAAAGAGAAATTGTGACTCCCTCGTACTTGTCACATAGATTTTTATTTTCCAAAGAAACAAAATATTAATAGAGTCTGAAGGTGTAAGACCTTGTAGTGCTTGTGTTTTGATTTATGGCTTCTAATAATGAAGGAAGCAATACTGTGTGAACAAATTATTCAGAAATCAGAAAAGGCTAGGAGGCAGGGGAGAGGGGGGAAACAAGAGGCCACTAAAGAAATTTGCCTGAAGAGGCACCTAAAGTGATTCCTGTTTCCCAGTAGAGAGCTGGGGTAAAGTGTGCAGCACTGAAATGTGACTGATCCCCTCCCAGATGTATATTCAGCAATGCAGAAAGGAGAGGCAGAAATGGAGAGCAGAAAGGTTGTTAAATGTGGGGGAAGGGAGAATGTTTGGGTTTTTTGTGGGGAGAGGATTTTTCTGTGTGCTGTGCTGCTCTTGCAGCAGTGGGAATGAGGAGGCTGCCTGGTACCACAGCAGCTCTATTGAGGACTCCCTTCTGAAGCAGTGCTTTAGCATTCATGATACATAGACTGAACTGCTGACACTCCATTCAGCAGGGCAAGTGAAAAGGACAAAACTGCCCTGTGTTCTGCTCATCTGCACTGCTTTCTGTTTTAAACTAACAGAAAATCTCTGCTCCAACAGCAAAGAAAACTCTCTTCTCTTACTCACAGTAGATTAGGCAAGCCTTGGTTGTATCTGACATTCTGGCTGCTGAAGTGTGGGGTGAGATGCCAGAACATTTTGCTTTCAGAATTGCAGGTTGAAAAAGTTTGTCATTTGATAATCCAATCTATACAATTCTCTTTAATCTCTTTTCCTAGTGGAGTCATTAAGCACACAGGAATGTTTGGCAGAGGAGTGATGGAGTGTGATATATCTTATTTTGGGAATGGAATTTCTTTTTTAATAACAATGAACATTTTTTTTCCGCCCATCGCTTTTGTGACTGACACAGGAGATGTAGTAAAACTCCTATTCAGAAGAAGTGTTAGGTCAACCTGCAGCATTTCCTACATACACAAACAGCTAACAGCATTGTCTGGGTAAACCTCTCAGATTTACAGCCAAGTGCTTGTTTGAACTTCCTAAGCATGTTGAAAGATTGATCTTAATGTAAACAGGACCTGCTTACAGCACTGACAATAGCACCTTACTTTAGTGGGAGCAGAAGGAGGATGCACAGGGGATCCAGCAGACTGTGTCTGATATGACACTGAGATGAAATTCTGCCAGTGGAAGCAGATGTTTTGAAGGTTTATATTTTCAAATTTCCCTTCCGAAACCTCCTAATAGAAGCAAGGTTTAGAGCATGCTCATTGCTTCTCTTCTTGAAATCTCTACTCCTTAATAGGTGTCTTACAGTTGCTAAGAAACTAGGTTCCCCAAATGGACAACCCTTTGAAAATCCTGGTTTATTGTCAGAAATATTTGTGGTATTTCAAAGAAGGCAAAAAATGCTGAATAGTTCCATCTTTTGTTTTGGTGGTTTTTTGGGTTTTTTTTTTTTTTTTTTTTTTTTTTTGGTAGTCATAGGGTTTTCCTGTTGTTTTGGTTTGTTTTTTTTTTGGAGGGGGTTGGTGTGTGTGTGTAGGGATTTTTGTTGTTTGTTTGGGGATTTTGTAATTTTTGTCATTTTTGGTTGCTGCTGTGGGTAAGAACAACAAGAACCATCTTTTCTCATAGAGACACCTGACATGAGAAATTTGGCAGAGGAAAGGATGTTCATCATCCCTGAGCTTAGGAGGATGCTGCTTTTATAATATGAGAAAATTGATCCATGTACACAGGGCCAACATACCACAATCCCACCTCACTCAGGTCTCTTTTCCAAGCCTGCATGGCTAATACAGGTGAGGGAGGGCCATGGGAACAGAATAAGGAGCACATTTACCCTGAAGCCGTGTCCAGCTTTTGCTGTTCAGGCTCTGTTTTTTACTGCCTTGTGTATCTTCATTTCAGATCCAAACTCTTGCAGAGAATAGGCTCCAGGAAGAATTTCCAGATGGTGAAGTTGTTCTTGTGGTTACTGTGGCCAGGTGACCAAGAGGCTGATTCAAATGGGGCCAGCTTGAGCAGGCTGGGGCACAGATTTCTCTTGCCTAGAAGATGGGTAATGGCTCTGCCAAGCTTTTTAATGTGGTAGCTTATCAAGTGCATTTATAACTGCTTGATTATCTGTACATTCCACTGCTCTTTGACATGAAGACATTCTCTTGTGAGCTGTCCTCAAAATCCTTCTCTGCCTCTCCAGCAAAGTGAAAAGCCATCATCATCCTTTACACTAACATGGTTTTGTGTTCTTCCCTGGGAAAACAGCCATCATTTGAGCCTATCACCAGCCTCTAGCTTGCTCCATTTTTTTGTTTAAAGACGTATAATCTTCAAAAATAGAAATCAAGGTCCAACTTTTCAGATTTATACACTCCACGCTACCACCTGGTCCTGAATCCACAGTGATTCTGTGTAAAGATTTTCCATCTCTTTCAGTGGGTGTTTCATGCATGGATAGTATGAACTGACTTGGCCTTGTAATGATATGTTTGCTAGTGGTGTGTTATTTAGCTGCTAGTTATCTTTGTGTACTGTGGAGAAATTCAGGCAAGATTTGCTACTTGGTAAACAGGAAAGCAGGGTGGGAACCAAAGTCTTTTTATGCATGTCAACTCCTTTAGGTTTTTTCTACAACAAATATTTTCTGTTTAAGAAAACAGTGTCTGACAGGAGAAAAATGGGAACAAAATGATCATGGATTTTCAGCTTGGAAAGAAATTGCATACTGCTTTTATTTCGGATTCTGGATTTGAATATTATCTTGTCTGGAAAGGTTTGATGAGGTTTTACTGCCAAATATCAGAATGTTCTTATCAACCTCACACCTTGTCTTCTGATCACCATGGAAAAATGGATAATTCAGGCCTGTTTTATGTTCAAAAAGGCAGTTTATAACTTGAGCAAGTTAGCCTGAAATAAAGAATTACGGCTTGGATGTCTGTCTTCCTCATCTGCATGAATTTACAACATCTATTTGAACTGGCACTGATTAATAGTCTTTAAAATAGCACAGGGCATTTAATTGAAGAGGACTGACAATATGCAAGGAATAATAGACTGTGAAAGGAATGAGGTTACATAGCTAGATGTTTTCTTTTTATTTTTAATTTGCCTTTGAGCCTAAGTTAAATTTCCTTTTCTGTGTATATAAGATAAGCAGTAGTTATTGATCTTGTTTGAAATGATTCCTTTATTTCATTAAGTGTCCAAATCATTCTGGGAAAAGAGAGGCTTGGGCCCAATGCAGAAGTCACCGTGTGCCTGGACTGTTGGTCTGTAAGGATGTGTCTGCTTCAGACTCATGGACCCCTCCCATCTGCCTCAAACTCAGGGATTCCTCCCTTGGTTTCCAGATCTCTTGGCTATTCTGGTTTCTTCTCTTTATTTTCCCTTTCTATTTATAAAAACACTTTCCAATGTTGTATCATTCAAGGATGTCCCCTGGCTGTTGGGTGCCTCTCATACCAGTATGGACATATGTCCCACCCATGCATCCAGAGAAAGTGTGCTGTGAATTTTCTGTTTCTTGTGAGTTGGGTACTGAGGCACAGCTGTAAATGACAGCCCAGGAAACCAAGAGGTAAGTTACTAGGCTGTTTCTAAGCAGGTAGAAAGGAGAAAGAAAAGAAAGGACATTCTTGTTTAACAAATTATTCTGAAGCTTTTCCTCATCATCTTAATTATTAGTTCCTCACTATTTCCTTCCATAAATAATTATGAAGTAGAACAGTCATAAATTATAACTTAATTTGCCCCAATTAATGTTGAACGATCAGTGCAGTTTGCAGAATTGAGTGATTCAACTGCACTAATGGATTGTGGTGAAAATGGGTTTCTGTCACGTTATATAATGCTCTGTTATTGTCTTTAGCTCAGCCCAGGAGATGCTAGAAAATCTCATGTTTGCGCTTGCTTGGAAGCTGGAGCCTGTCTCAGATTGCCAAGCAAATTACGTGGGTTTTCTCCTCAATGCTGTTACCAGGAACCCTGACAAAGTCCAAACCAGGAAATGGCTGGATTTCTTATTCAAGGGTTATCTTTATGGCAGAAAACCAGTATGAACTCATTACAGATAAGTGTATTTGCTATATCCATCTCTAAGATCATGGTCTTGTGTATTAATTTTCAAGACTACCAATTTCCCAATGGTTTGACTGAGATCTGCAAAGGCCATTGATAAGAGTTTATTTCCTGTCATAGGACTAGACTGTTTCCAATTACCATCCCACAGATTTATGTGCTACAGATCATTGACTATTTAAAAGAGAGGATAAAAAAAAAAAAAGGCATAAAATGTAATTTTTTAACTTGTGCCACGTTCAAATTTTCTTCTTTTGACTTTTAATAATGCAATTTAGCAGAATAATATTTTAATTTAAAAGTGAATCTTTCGGTCTTCCTTTCTCTTTTTTTCTTTCTTTTTTTTTTTTTTTTAATTCATTGTCCTCATTTTCACTTATTATCAGTCTGTTCTTACCCCATTCCACTTTCATCTGGAAAGGTCTGGCAGTTCTGAGCTATCACACAATCTTTTTCTTTTAGAAAAGTCCTAGGTATTGCATTAAGTTCTTAGAAATTCCAATTGGGTTGAAGGAAGATCACAGGATAGTTAGATCACTGTATTTTCAAGAAATAATATGTATCTGTGACTTGAATAAATATGTATTCAGCCTGAAGAAATTATAAGCATTGTCTCCCAGATGACGCCAGTTCTCTAACAGGAAGCTTCTGTAAAGACATTTGGCTCCAGCCTGGAGAGATTGGCGATGAGCGCATCTCTTTATGACTTCTTGACTGCCTTTCAGCACAAGTCCTCTCATAACAAGATCCAGGTCTTGGCCTAAAAAAGGCCTTGGAAAAGTCTTGGAATTAGGCCTTCTATGCCAGAGGAACATGTGGCTGGAACCCACTGTAATGGAGATGCATACCTTGGATGTATCTCCTGTCTGGAGGAACAGATTTGAGCCACAGCTACAAGTCCTGTGTGAGACCTGGTTTCCCTCACAGGACAGTGGAATGAAGGACAGAGATTGTGGGTGGGGGTCCACAGTGATGCAGAGTCCCCAGGCAGTGCAAAGGACAGCTGCTTTATTGCAAAACCAGGTTTTTCTTGGCAGTTACCTCATTATCAGTTACCTAGTTTTAAAACAGAACAAGCATAATTCAACCAACCACCATATTCCACAATGTGAACACACAATTGTTACATAACTTGTTTTTCTGCCTCTAATTCAGCAGTCACTTTCCCATAGTCCTTTTCTACTTCTCTGAAGTAACAGGCCTAAGCCATGATTTTACGAGGCCTTCCTTTTATAAGGTTTTACCTATATGCAACAAAAGATAACCTAGTCATTCATAGCATCATATAACATTTCTGCCCATCGCTATTTTTTCCTTAATTTTGGTATGCATTTCTTTTTCCTTTCTTAAGCCACATTATTGGTTTGTTTACCCAATGTAAAATCACAGACTCCATAAACCAAATATTCCAGAGTAGGAAACTGTGGTGCCTCTGATGAGTCTTCTCTTCAGCTTTTGGTCCAGATGTGATTCTCTGGCTCAAAGACTGGGAGCAGGGGGAGTCTTTCTGAAGCTCTCTGTTTTTTAGCCTCACGTGAAACATTTCTGTCTGCCAGCTCCCTCTCCATGTCGTGCTTAGCACCTCGCATGTAACCATAAGGGACAAGCATTTTAAGTGAGTGGTAATTTGGCATCAGTTCTGGTTCACCTGACAAACAACTGATTGCTCCAGATTTCAGTGTGTACGTTTTCCTATTGAGGACCAAATTTTCATCCTTGTTTCACTGAGTATGCCACACCAAGTTGGGGCATATACCTTAAAAGTTGAAGGTGATGGGTTTGGTGACCAAGTGTTCCTGCTTTGCAAAAACTGTTTTACAAAAGACTTGTGCTTGTTGCCCCATACAGCAGCTCCTCTCTGCAACTGTGTCAGCAGCCTTTAAGCTCATAGATGGAGGAGTTATATGCTCCAGTATCCAGGCAATTGGATATGTGGCTTCATGCTTTATTTTCAAATCTGCCGACTTTGGTACTCAGAAATTTTGTGCAATCTTTGTCAGATATAAGGAAGACATGAGGAGGAATAGATTTAGGCTAACACCCACTCTGTGTTTAAATGCCTCTTTTACCAACTAGACTCTGTACCTTCTGAGGATCACCACTTGCTGTGGTGGGAATTTCAGATGTAATGAAATGTTTGAAAGCTCATAAGATTGAGAATGTGTAAACAGACTTCTGAGACAGGCACCTTTTTGAAGTGTTTAGTAGAAACACCCGTAAACATCTGCAGCGTGGAGGATAAGCAAGTGCCTGGTTGGGTCCTGGTCTGTGTCAGGGGAGGCCAGGCAGCGCTCTGTGCAAGGGACAAGGGTTTATCCCTGTCTGTGATAACCCCCTGCACGACCCCAGAGAGGGACTTGGCTTCCCCGTGCATCTCTCCCTTTGCCCACACAGTAGATTTGCGTTACTGTTCTCCATGGTGGCTGTTCCAGAATAGGAGCAACCCTGCTCAGATGTGTGTGTGTTAAAAGCTCAGGGATGACTCAGACAAGCTGGTTTTCTTTCTGAATTTCTGAATGCAGTATTTGCCACTCTGATTTCTCCCTTCCTTTGCTAAATATTTGCGCTGAGTGCTGGGTTGCAGCTGAAGGTCTTCACTGGGTTGGAACAGGGCAGTGGGAGTAGCTCTCTCTGACCACCATGTGCTGGAAATATACTTGGCTTGCACTGGTGGTAAATTAGATTACACCTAGGGAAGTTCAAGCCATCAGCAGACTAATTGCTCAAGACTTCACTTGGCAGCAATGCTAATGTGTGGCACTTGAATACTTTCTCACTTTTTTAGAGATGGACATTTTCTTTCGAGAACAGCTTTATATCTTCGCTTTCTCCCTTTTAACTTCGCTCTGAGCAAACCATACAGAAAAAACCACCCACTTAGCACTGATGGTAAGAAATTTTCTTGGCCAGTGGAAAGACAAGATGCTGCTTCCAGGCTCTGTGGCTGCTCTCAGGAGGCAAGGAAACACACTGTCCCCAGCATATGGGTGCACCAAGATGCTGGAAGATTGAACGATTTGCTTGTGATCACAAGTTGTGTCAGTGGCCAGGATTAAAAACCAAATGTTTCTGGCTAACCCTGAGAACCATTAGCCTTCCCCATCTTGGGACCTCCAAGGAAAATGTCAGAGCTTCCTGGAGACGAGAGCTGGCACAGCAAGACCCCAGGCAGAGCCGCATGGCACTGGGGGAAGATTTCACATATTGGGCCACCTGCAGCTTTTTTCTGCCTCACTGTGACATGGGTTATGTTCTTCACAGGCTTTCCATGGTACACCAAGGGAGGGAAGGCCATTTCCTTCCAAGGAGTAAAATACAAGTGTAGATTCAGTGTTAATTTCTGGAGAGTTTTCTGAAACGAGCCACAAAAATGACTTGGGGCCTGTACTGATGTCTGGGTATCTCCATCATCTGCTATATTTTGCAGGATAACAGTTCAATGAATGGTTAGAAACATCCCATGTTTATAAGTCAGTAACTGTTTCTTTGGCTAAATTAATTTATAAGCGACTTTGAGTAAGATATACAACGTGAGGCTTTTAGCCAGTGGATTGTCCATGATGGCTTTATTGCCAGATTAATGTAGCATACCTCTGTGTTATTCTTAGCAGATGGATATGTGGTCTTTTTTTCCTCATCCTAAAATAATTTAATAAGGGAAAGATAAAAAATGAAATGGGCTTTCAGTATCAATTTAATCTGGAAAGGGCTTTCAATATCTATTTAATCTGCTGCTATCAGTAGTACTGTGCCCTACCCATAGCTGTGTATCCTTCCTTGATATCCCTGGAGGCTCTGCATTGTTGCTTGTGTGCCTAAACACTGCTTTCATACTTCAGCCATAGCGGTTTGCTTTTACATTTAACTCAGTTCTGAATTTTCTGCCTTTTTTTTTTTGTTGTTGTCTGGAATAATTGCAACTTCCCACAAAATGCTGCTTTTGCTTTCAGATATCTGAATTTACTCAACTTAGATTCCAATTAAATGTTATTTTTTATGAAAATTCAAGTAACTATGCAACATTCTGTGCTGTAAATGACAAGGCAAGTCCATTTCTTCCTATAAAGAATTAAAATAATTTGCAGAGAGACCATGATGAAATCTCACAGATGTGTCGAAGGATGGTTTCAGTGGGGTAAATACACAATTCTCTGAATATTGTCAAGTGCTGCTCCTGTCTGCGTCAACATAACAAAGGACAGGGTTTAACCAAAGTCTAAAGCCACTGGTATTGTGAGGGCTCAATTTTCCCTCCAGCCCCAAGCATTTCATTGTCTGCCATCCTTCCATGCCATCTGTACAAGGCCCTTCCCCTGCCATGGAGCAGCCCGTGGCTCTCCAGGACTGGGCTCAGCTTGGAGCACTGGGGAAGAAGCTGAGCTCTCAGCCTGCAAGCAGAAACGCTGCGCTACCGGTTGGGAACTATTTGCATTCTCAGATGAGGATGACTCAAATAGCACATGCTGTGACTGCTGCTGGGAAAATATCATCTGGAGGATGGAGTGAGCCACAAGTACATCCATTCCTTCTCACTGTGCTTGTTTCAGAGTCCCCTTGGCAGTTTATGAAGGCAAGTCAGCAGTGGCTTGTTGCAGGAGCAGCAGCCTTGCCTTGTGTGACTGTGAGCTTCTAAAATCTGCAGGCAGATTTCATCATCATGGGCAAGACCTTGGCTGGCTAGGAAAGGATTGGCAATTGCCTGGCACTAAAAGGTTGTGTGATTGATGGGACTCCTTGGGAGTATGTCCTAAGCAGCACAATTAGCATTTGATGCTGCACTTGCTTAGCTTACACCTGAATGCATAAAGAGATCCAGAGAACAGAAATACATCTCTCAGCACCATAACAGCCATAATTGGCCTGATGTTACATTGATCACAGCGCTCCTTAATGATGAAAGCCAGGCGCGCTGCTTTCCAAATCAACAATTTCACACTTAGCTAAAAATGTTAGCATTTGGATTTAATTAAACACCCTCGCTCCTCCTTGTTGGATGGAGATAGCAATGGGAAGAAAGCCACAGTTAAGCTGCAGGGATGGCCTGGCAGGACTGCCCTTGCAAGCAGGCACCTCTGGCTTATGAAACCATCATGGAAAGGCTGGGTGTGTAATACTGGCTAATGTTTTGGAATGTTCCTCAGAACTCGCTAACTCAGTACATCTGCAAATGCTGGCCATGTTCCCAGCCTTTATTTTCAGCCCACTTCTCCTGTAAGCTCTTATGCATTTTCTCTTTGGTAGCCATCAGACATTGTTGTTAACTCCCTAAGGCACAAAGCTGGAGGAGGCAAAGCACAGATCTGGATGGGGTGGGCAGCATTAGTGCACCTGTACACGAAGGAAAGCTTTGTGACAGCTGGATAACAGAGCCAATGTTCCCTCAGTTTGCCCTCCATGAATCTGTGTTTCACAAATGCCTCAAAGCTAATTCTTCTGCAAACCCTTTACAAGGCTCGAGGTGGCACTGGGATCCACAGAGCAGCCCTATGGGTATAATATATGTTTGACTGGTGGCATCCGAAGCCATTTGGCACAGGAGCCCAGAGGAAAGAGCTGAATATATTGGGGGATGAAATGAGGAGAAGCCAAGGCATGGCTGAAAATTTTTTTGCTGTAGGGAGCTCATAGAAGATGTGACAAAGAGTTAGAGGATCTGTATGTCAGCATGGTAGAAAGCTAATCTGTTCCTCAGCTCTTAGAACATCTTGTTTCTTTCATATGCAAGGTAATGGGGCTCAGAAACCTGATTGCAACCACTCAGTTGCTGTAAGGGAAACCTGCTAACCCTTACAACACTGGGGTTTACAGACAGGCAGCTGAGCAATGGTTAAGCTACATGTGAGCACATGGGTCTCTCTAAGCAAAATGGCCATGTCTGTAATGCAGTAATTTACAGCTGTCAAATAGTTAATGTCGACTCAGCCTGCGGACTCATAAATCTTAGTTTAACGTGCAATTCTTCTCCGACAAGTGTCTATATAAAAATAACACCTTCCTACAGAAATGATCTTCTATCTATGTGTAATCACATGCAAATCTGATTAATTTGCTGACTAAATTAAGGGGAACAGTTTTGAAAAATGGGTGTCTAAAGTTCGGTACATACTATTTATGTACCTAAATATGCAGTAAAAATTTTAAGTGGTACTTAAGTCTTGTCACTTTGAATTGCCCTTGGAGTAGCTTTTAAAATCAGGTTACCTTTCTAGAGCCCTGGAGTGCAGAATTAGATAAGTGGGTTTGAAAATATTGTCTTCATTTTTATTCCTTATTATCTCTGTTGAAGCTGGAAGTACACAGCTGCTCCAGGAGCAGGCGAGCAGATTTCTTTTTCATTCCTCTTGCAGTTGTACAAGCCAAAAAAATGACAACTTAACTTCTAGATCCCAGCATGAGTTTGTAGACCTGGTAGCTGGAAAAACAAACCAAACATCTTTTTTACTTGTAAACTGACTGCATTTGATCTGGAAATCATTGAGATGCAATAAACATGAACTCCATGATTCTGTTTTTATGGAGTCAGTTTTCCGAGTAGAACCACACGTAACAAAACAATCATTATAGTTGAATGGCAATGCTTATGAAAAGGACTGGATTGAAAACAGTGATGACAGAAGCCTTCTGTTTATCCCTGGAAGAGCAGTGACAGTGGTAGTGTAAGCTACATCACACTGTTCCCCAAACAGCTGACACCCAAGGGACTGACTTGTGTTATGGCTTCAAGTGCACTATTTTGCTGGATTTCTATCCATGGTGGGTGCTCCTGAGCTAGTGGTGCTGTTAAGTGGTTGCAGAGCCATTGACAGTTACTGGTGACTTAGGGCACTTCACCTTAGTGACATTTTTGTAGCTGTGCTATTGCTAAACAGTTTTTGGAAGCTGTTGGGTGAGGAGATGGCTCAGCTGCTATTGCTTGCTTGGTCTCCACAGACAAGCTCACTGTTGTTCTCTTGATTATTGCTGGTTGTGCAGAGCTTGGACTTTTTCCCCTCCCTATCTTTTTATGCTGACATCTGTCTATTGGACATCAAAGGGCAATCTTTCAAAGCCAGAAAAAGTTGTATGACTTACGGAACACTTTAGTGATGATCTGCAGAAATGCGGGTGAGCTCGCTCTGGGAAGAGGCATTCTGCTGTCATGAAGCATTAAAACAGCTCTTTGTATTTGGGCGATAACAAAGATTCATTTGAGAGTAGTAGCTATCATCAGGGCTTGACCTCTTCAGAAAGTATTCTTTAGTCAGGGTTTTAAAGTGGATTTGTAAAGATAATTGTTCTTGTCCCCGGGTAGAACCTGGGCAATTTATGTGCTCAGCTGACTTGCCACTTGGGCTTCAATGGATATTTATTCCATGAAGTGCGTGGTTGTGCTGTGTGGCAGAGGATGATGGTAATGAGCAGATCAGATACGTGCAGACAGAGATACTGCTCAAGGTGATACATCCTTAATTGTCAGTAGTCTTATAGCAGGCAGTGTACTCAGTACTGTAGCACTTCAGTGCAGGGGAAGATGACGCTGTTTATTTATCTCTTTGTTTTTTTCTCTGTGTGTGAGTTCACAAAAGATTTTCCAAAAAGCTTCATTTGATGATCATGAAAAGATTGTTTGTATCATTTAAGCCAGTATAGCACTCAGAAAATTGAATTTTGTACATCTCCTGCCTGATAACTTTCTTTCTATAATATTTCAGTATGTATTTTTTGTTCCCAAGATGTCATTATTGCTTTATCCTCCAGCTTTCATTAGTAGCTAGTGTCATGTATCTCAGCTTTCTGGAGTTGCTATAAATGGATATCACAACATTTGATAGGGCTTCCTAGGAAAAGTGAGAGAGGGGGTAGATGTATTTCCACAGGCTGAATTTCCATCAGATCACAAGATGCAAGTAGGCATTATCAAGAGGATATTTTTCTGGACCTCTCAGTCCCAAGTAATATCTGAGAACTCTGCTATTGGGCCAAATCCTGCAGTGGGATCCACTGGGTGAGATATAAACCAGAGGTCTGAGGACTCATGAACATTTTCATGCTATGTTCCTCAGGAGCAAAAGCTCTGGGTGGAATATCATAGTACTTTTCCAGTGCAGTTTTATAAATATCACATTTATAAAAGGCTAATATGAACGTCCTGTATCAAATACCTGGCAATGACACCTGCACTCTGCCATCAGTCAGTTCCCATGAAATATGGGAAATGAAGTTATGTGTCTGCTTGTGTCCCACCATGGTCACTTGAAGCCCCTTGGGGTAAAACTGCTCTCTGTGATGTGTTTGTGCATCCCTACCAGTGCTGCTGACTGGAGCCATGACAAAGCTGCAGGATGCAGACGTAAGAGATGGTGAGGGCATCAGCACAGCCACTTTTTCCCATGACTGACACACGCATGTTGCACCAGCTGGTGGTGGCAGAGGGGTGGAAACAAATCTTCCTAATGTGCACCTGCTAATATAAATTAATTATTATAGTAATGAAGCAAAAGCATGATGAATGTGTTCTCTCCAGTCCATCTTTCACTCTGCTTTTCTTTGTGAGCAGGCAGAAAAACTTCACTGCATTTCTTTCTTTTCCTTTGTGCAGTTAGTTTGCTATTTCTGATTGGTCATTGCTCCTAATGTTTCATTGACTTCTGACTGTGACTTGTTTATTCAAAGCAGTATTAAATGCCTGAGTTATTGAACAACTAACATAATGAACCAGCCATTCCAGCAGCAGAGCTGGAGCTTGCAGGAAAAGGTCATGGAAACCCTGGCCTGAGTTGTAGGTTGGAAATACATGGTCTGTTCTTCTATCAGCAAAGCTAGAAGCCAAATATAGGAAGGTGTGTGTGGTTGCATGTTTGTGTGGGAGAGCAGGGATGCCTGGCATCAGATGTTTATGCAGGATGAACTCCTGGCTGGGGAAAAAGACAAAAATTGGTTATTAAAACTGCAGCAGCCAAAGAAGTGAAAACTCACCTGCAGTAGGAGATGTGGGAGAAACTGTGTTTTCTCCTCATATCTTATTTACTGAAGGTATTCAATGTCCTTTGATTGACTTAGCTTGATTTAGGTTGGGGTCTGCTCCACAATGTTATACTTGAGGGAGGCTCAACAGCCACCTGTAGCAAGGCTGCAATAGGTCATCTCAGATCGAAATACAATTTCCCTATCTTTAGAAACCTATGTAATAAACTTGGTGGACTGCTACTGACACGCTGAATGTGACAATTTCCCCCTACCTGGAATTGCTGTTTTTTGCAGGGCATGCTGCTCAGTGAAACCACCAACCAGTCAAATCTGTTCAGAAGGGAAAATGTGTGTGGGAAAAGGACTTTATAATTCAATCTGTGAAATTAAAATATCATTGCCAATATATTGCACTTGTGTCACCTCCATTGAAAGAAAAAGTGCAACCTGGCAGTGGGCTGGAAAGAGGCCCCAGACTATTTCCCTGTGTTTCAGGGAGGAGTTGGATGGTCATCTGGTTCCAGCTGTCCAGGATCTATAGAGCAGCAGCTTGTACCCTCTGGAGATCAGTCAGATCTCATTAACCTGTAGCCAGTTATTGGTGCAGCTCTGAGCTCTCCCTTCGTGAAAAAAGGCAATTTGCTGAATTTAGGTGTTAATCTTTTTGTCTGTTCCATAAAGAAAGGTGTATTTGGGATGGACAACATATTCCTGGTAACTCTGGTGTGCAGAATCACAGTCCAATGGGTTTAATGGTGGATTTGGGAGTGCTGGGTTAACAGTTGGACTTGATGATTTAAAAGGACTTCTCCAGCTTCAGTGGTTCTATGATTCTGTGATAGATGAGATTGAATGCATACCCTCTGTGTTTGAAACGTGCCCAGTGGATTTTTGTAACTCTACCTTCTGGTGAGTTACATAATTTCAGCAAATTTAAGGGCTGCTTGTCCAGAAAGAGATTCAGACAGCTCATGAGACTTTAATCCCAGTCATCTCTTTATATGCATCTTTAGCTGGAACAAACTAAAGGAAAGCTGCATTTTCAACCTATTGCTGATCCTTTTAAATTCATCATTACAATAACATCACAGGTTTTTAGCACAAAAATGTCAAGGTTCTTACAGCACTAAGTCTTAGGGCTATAAACATTTATACTAGCATGCTAAAGAGATTTGGGCATAAGGGGCCGTACTGGCATCAGGGAGCAGCTGAAAATATGAGTAGGCTAACATTAGATTAAACAGAGGCAGGCAGTAATTTAATTGGCATTTATACGTTGAGAGAAGGAAAAAATAGTAAGTTAAAAAAAGAAATGCGCCTAGGAAGCTTTTGGAAATCAGGGAGGTAATTTGCTTTCCAAAATGATTCACGGCATCTCGTGTTAGCTAATTAACAAAACAGCAGGTTTGTGAATTTAACTGCAGTGGGGTTAGGGCTCCGTGGGCTCGGTTCTTATCCAGGCATTCACTGGGATCTGTTCAGCCCCCTCGGTGATTTTGCTCTGCTCTTTGGCATCTGGGGGAGCCTGGCCTCTTTCAGAGGGCAGAGTTACAAGTGGCTGCATTCTGAGATAGGAGCCAGATGAGGGTGAAAGGGGCAGGTGGAGAGGCAGGAGATTATCCATTGACTGGCATGACTCAGCCATCCATAAAATGATTTTCATTAATGTTTAATGTGTGTCAAAAATGTCAGCATCCGTAAGAGAGGCAGATAAATTATTTAGTCCTGTGAGTGCCTTGCCTTCCCCCTCCCGCTGATGTGTGTAAAATGTTTGCCCTGGTTTTGTTTGGATGTGGGATGCTGGTGGGGGAGTTAAGGGGGTGCTGTTAAGCCCCGAGTGTTTCCTGGCCAGAGCCTCGGAGGAGCTGCTGCTGCTGCCATTCACAGTTCAGGTTGGTCAGAGAGGTGTGGGCAGTGTGAAGCCAGCTGCCAGTGGGCTGTGCACAGGCCCTGGCATTGCTTGTGGATTGGTTTGCAGAGGAGCAGACCCTGGGAAATTGTAATAAAGACAGAAGAGTGGGGTGTGACAGGAGGTCCTGTTCCCTGGTGGAGGCAGCTCTTGGAGCAGCCCAGCATGACAGTGCACCCGTGAGCCTTTCCCTGGCTCCTGAGGGAGCTGCCTGATGCCCCTGAGCTCTGCCTGATGTCAGCTGGAGTGCTTGCTGCTGCTCTTCTTGCTGCCTTGACTTTGTTGGGTTTGTCCAGAGATGCATTACCCAGAGACCTGCAACTGCCCTGTTTGGATGAACTGTCCCCTGCTCTGGGGTGGGAGCAGCCTCTGTGATCCCACCAGGGCTTTGGCTGCTCTCCCTGTACCCCTCTGCAGGGACAGTTTCTACTTTTGCCTGCCCTGTGTCAAGAGCTTAGGGCCTGGATCTTGCTTTATCCCTAACCAGGGAATTCATGCATAGGAAGGGAAAACTCCCCTTTGAATTGCAGATTTAGGTTTTCTTTTATTCCTTTTTTTTTTCTTTCTTTCTTTTTTTTTTTAAATCAGCTTCCCAGGATGACACAATAGCTGCAAGCTGAAATCATAAGCCCTGGCAGAAAGAAAGAGGGTCCAGAGGAGATGAGCAAAGGCAGAAATGTATCCGGTCAGAAGGGATTTGAGGCGACGTGAGGCAGGGGAAATGTAAGCCTAATTAATTGTGAGGTGCTGGTTTGTGAATGTTGAATGAACCACAGTCAAAAATGACTAATTTAAAACCCACTCTGACATTCATATTTGACACAACCATCCTTCCTGGACAGGGATTTTTCTGAAGGCAGTGGCAACTTTGTCAATCTGTTTGGATGGGGCATGTTGAACTCTGTCAGAAAAATTAAAAAGAGAAGATGCAGAGTGTTTTTAAACCTGGGGGGAAATGCAATTGCCTTGTTTTTTTAGGATATATTTTTTTCTTTTTTTAGGGCAGTCACAGGCTTTGGGACAAGGATTTCAATTGGCCTCTAATTAAAGTTGCTTTCTTAGTGTCTGGCATGAAATCCCCCTGAGAGGCAGATGTTTGCAAAGCACACTTGGGGCACTGGCATATGGTTCCTTTGTATGACTGGCTTTTCAGCAAAGTGCCTCCTCAATGTTGTACATAATTAGATATTTTATTTTATTTTTTTTGTCCTGGAGAAGTTACTGATGGCTGGGGACCTCCAGGATGTGAGTAGGAGGCTTTCTGGGATATGGGTGGAAAACCCTGAGCTATGTGACAGGTGCTGGCAGATGCCCTTTTGCAGCTTTTTGGGAAAAGCCTGCTGACTAAACCAATGCCAGTTAAAAGATATTATTCTAACCTACAGAATTAAATAGAGGATGGGACCTGGGGTACCCAGCCTCTACAGCTTCAAAGAGGGCCTGCATCCTTCATGCAGGAATCCATCAGCAGTTCTTTTTATGGGATTATAAAATTCTCAGGAATGTTTCCATAAGAAACCCAATTGTAATTGAGAGGGGAGTGAAATGAAAAGAAAATATTCATGCACACTTGGCCTGGATGGAGACCATGGCTGTGTTTAAAATGTGACTTCAGATTACAAATGGCCCGTAGCTGTTTATTAACACCATAAAAGACTGTTGCATCTGGGTGGTCACTGATGTGCAGAGCAATCTGTAGATGGCAAGAAACTTATCCACTAAAATCTTAAGGTGCTGAATATACTTATTTCCCTCTAGGGCAGCACGTCTATCCCTTGTACACTTAAGAAATAAAACACAGGATTTTGTCTCAGATGATCTAATTTTTCCAGTTCTCTTAACATCTCCCATTCCTTCCCAGAAAGTCTTTCTGTGATCACCAGAGCAAGTCTTTCCTACTTCAATGCCTCATTTTTGCCTGTCTATAAAAGTGCACTGCAACAGTTCCTTGCCTCAGAGAACTTGGAGAGGTTTTTTTTTTCAGACAAAATTAATTCATGTTTGAAAGGTGCTTTTGAGGTCTGTGAACCTGACTGTGCTTTACTAATGTGGGCAGTCATTATTTCCGTTCTGTAGAGAGGGAAACCAAGATCTGGCGCAGTTAAAACATCTTGTTCAGGATCATAAAGCAATTTAGGAGCAGAACCACAAACAGAGCCAAGTCTTTTGACTAGCAGTCAGATGTGCTGTCCACAGGGCTACCTATAATGTCTAATTATTTTTCTAAGTGTAAGAACCGAAAGATCTCAGCCTGATTCCAAAGTCCTGATGAAAATGAAAAGGAAATGTGCAAAAAACTGATTCACAGCCATTGCATTATCTTGGCATCTCTATTAGTGGATGTTTAAAATGAAATGAGTAAAATCCCCTATGGATGAAGTTGAAGCAGGGACTCCACTGCAGATTTTGCATAAATTCAGTATCCTTGTGATGCTTTGAATGGTTTTGTGCCACATGAAAAGGCAAAGCCAGGCTGATGGCTTAGGTGGGATGCACAGGGTGGGATGTTTTGGGCTTCAGATGCTGAACACAGCTTATTAGAGGCCACACGCGCACACATGCTAATGAATTTGCATGCTAATGAATTTGCATGCTTGCTGCAAGCCCCACTATCTTCCTTGAGGCCTTGCCCATTCTTTGGCTTGGTTTCAAGCTGAGGCTACTGTTTAAATGTGTGGACATTCAAAGGCTGTGCTGGGAGGCTCAGTGCTGCCAAGTACCCCGTGGAAGGAATAACAATCTCAGCAATTAGCAAGGTCCCCCAAACCCCAGCCCTGCTTCTCTCCCTGTTAGAGGCTGTGCTGACAGGGGCTGTCCCTGTATGGAGATATGAGCAGTGAGAAATCAGAGGGACCCTCCTGTTGGTGTAGAGGGGGAGAAAAACAGCCAGACTTCTGACAAACACAGGCAAAACTTGGAAGGGGAAGTAGCCTTTAGTACTGCAACCCCTAGATGAGACCAGAAGGGTATTTCAGCAAGCAGGAGTGGTGTATAATTAATAAAAAGAAGGACAGTATGAAGAAACACAGTGAAAATAATATTAGTCTTGGACTGAGCCTAATTATTACATGTAAACCCAACATTCATCTTTTAATTTTAGAATAAATGCAGCAATGTAATGCATGTGACTTTTGTCTCAGCTGGGATAGAGTGTGGCATGTGGTGCAGTGGGATTAATCTTTTGTGCAGACTATCTGTTTGGTATCCAAGGTTCTTGCAACTTTGAAGCTTTGGCATGGATCTGTGTGTCAGTTTGTACGCTGGATCTGGTGGCTGGGGAAAGCAAACATAGGAGCATGGAGGGGGACAGCCACTGTCCTTGCCCCAGGGCTGTGGTGCTAATCCAACCTGCCTTTCACCCTGTCCCTGCCACACTCCAATCTGCAGTCCTAAATGCTTCCTGTGAGACCAGGTATTACCTTTTATTGGTTATTAAGGAGAAGTATATAGTTCTGGGTTAGTCTTCAGTAATAGTTGTAATAATATTTACAGCTTAATTTTGTGGGTTTTTTCTCTCTGGTGCTGTCTTTAGATTCAATTGAATTTAATCCTTCCTTCCTTCCTCTGTGAAATCAAAGCCTGCTCTTCTGCTGCCTGCAGTGGGGAAGGATGGCAGGAGAGCCATGCAGGCTCCTGGGGAGCTCAGGGCACCAAAATGCTCTTTCTTTGCATCAAGGATCAGGCTGTTGTCCACAGAGGAGGGATTGGCAGATGCAGAGTGTCCAGCCTCATTTATCTCTGCCAGATGGTGCTAAAATACTAGTCCAGAGCACATGTTGCTTCTATTCAACCAAATGCTTGTGCCATGCTGTGGCCTCTCTGCCTTTGAACCAATGAGCCTCAGCCAGCAAAATCCCAGAGGCAAAGGCCCCAGCAGCCCTTGGCTAAGCCCCTCGGTGTGGCTTGTGAAAAAGCAGAGAAATCAAACTGGGAAGGCTCACAGCCCTTCAGGGACAGACAATAGCCTGCAGGAAGGGGAGGAAGGGGTTAAAGGGGGTTTAGCACACACACAAAGTAAATATTTGAGGCATAAATGCAGAAGGAAAGAATAATGGAGAGAGAAGGGCAGGAGGAGGAAACCAGAAGTGTAAAGAGAAGAAAAAGGAGGATTATATTCTGCTGGAAAACAAAGGGATGTTTGTATGAGAAAAGCATTGGGGAAATGAGGGTTCAGCTCTGCACAAACTTTCTGTCTGACACTGGACAAGTCAATCTCTCTGTGTCTCAGTTTGCAAAGGCTACAATGGGAATACTAAAGTCTCCTTTGTTCTGCCCCTCTCTGCTCGCATCAGACGTCCCTTCTGTTTGTGTGTTGTAGAAAGCCAAGACACTACAGTACTGCAAAGACAAATAAATTCCACTGAGACTTGGAGGGGGGGCAGGGAAACAAAAAGGTAGAAAGGCAATAGGCTATGATAAACCTGGGAGATAAATGCCCCAAAAACTGGGGTGTGGGGGGGAGGTATAGAAATGCAAGAGAGGCCTTTGCTGGGGGAAGAAGAAATATGGACCAGATTATTCCTACTGTTGCATCCTGGGCTCCAGTGGAGTTCCTCGAGGGATGGGTTTAGCCCAAGGAGTTCAGTTTTGTTTGGTTAAAGAAACTTTATGCCAAAGTTTTTAAATAGTCAAATCTGTTCTGAGAACTCTGAGAATGTGGGCTGCCTTTCCTGAAACATTGCATGGGACTTGGGATGAACAACTCTTGCAGAAGGCATCAGGAGCCAAGTGATTAAGCCCCATGCAGTGCTCTGACAGGAGGCCTTCTTCTTGCCTACGCATACTTTTTTTAAGTGTAGAAAGTATTTCCATATTTCCAGCAGCTGATCTTTATTTGAAGCCAAGAGCTGCATTTTTCAGATTAGAACTGAAGCTTTTCTAGGAAGAGCCACTCTGGAGCAGACCATTGATCCATCTAGCCCAAGACGGTGTCTCCAGCAGAGACCCCGCACTCTGCTTTGAGAAAGAAATGCTAAAGCTCACAGGGCTCTCTCTGGGGATAATTTATTTTTCACTCCAAGAGTTAGAGCTTGGCTTTCACTTCAAAGTCTGTAGGCTTACATTCTTTCCAAAACTCTTGCTTATTTTATTAATCTTTACAGTTCTCTGGAGATGTTTGTTGTTTGCTGATCTCCAACCTGTTCAGGAAGCCCCTTGAGCTGCTGACCTCCCTGTCCTTCAGCAGCGAGCTCTCCAGGCCAATTGGGGCATTTGTGCAAGAGAAAAACAAATTTTTTCAATTTCAAGATTGCTGCATTTACTGTGGAAGCATGCTTTAAGCTTCTCAGCTCACCCATCTGGCTTCTCATTACAGCATCTTGTCTAAAACTGTGAGCTGCTTCTGCCACCCAGGGAATCCCTGCTAGGAGATGTTCTGTGCACGTGCGATGCTGCTCTGCCCTGAAATGTGAATCAGCCATACTGAGGATCCACTTTGAATTCTTCAGTGCTTCCAGGAATATGTAATGCTGTCAGCTGCTCAGGCTGGCATGGTGTGCTTTCTTCTTGGGTCACTGGAGTAATAAAAGTTTGTGGCCAGTCATGGTGTCCCTGCTCCATGGATAGCACACTAAGCCAGGATGTGATGAAGGTGTGAGGGGCTGCAGGGTGACTGGGTCACAGCACCATCCTCTCTGTGCCTCTCTTTTGGTAAAGGGATGATTGCAGTGCTTGAGTGTCTTGGCAGACAGTGCAGGTAGAAAGCAAGAGGGGCTCTGTTGTGTAGTGCCATGTTTATGAGGATGGTGAACCAGCAAACAAATGCATGGACAATAGCAGGATGGCTCAGCTTGTCCTTCCTTCATCCCTCTGCCAGTCTGTGTCCATCTGCTGCAGAAGGGCTGTCTGAGAGGAGCAGCAGAGAGGTGTAGGGCAGGCTGCAAAACCTCTGTGTGCATGGGGCTCTGCAGCAAAATGAGATGGTGCTCTGCAGACATGGTCTTGGATCCAGCACGCAAACAAACAAAACAAATGTATTAGAAACAGCTGGGGAAGAGGATGAAAATGAGCATCATTAGGGATATGCTTATAATAACTTACGAACTGGGGAATGCATCTTTGCTATGCTGGCCCCTCCTGGAGACAGATTGGCTGTTGCTTTTGGAGTCTTTATTAGAGCCATTGGTTTTCCCATTTATGCATACCTTGCCCCAGCTCTTGCTGGAAACCTGACAGCATGCCCTGAGATGTAGCCTCCAATGCAGTGATTTTGTCAGGACCTGAAGCAACCTCTGGAAACACTGGCCATGGCTGCATCTGTGGGTCATGAGGTGCAATTGTTTAAGTACGATGCATTGCTTTAGGCACTGGTCTGCCTTTCAGAGCTTCCTTCTTCATCCCAAGGGAAGTTTTGCAGCTCTTGGGACTGATCGTTTATTCCCTGGTTGTAGTACAGGCTCACAGTTTTTCAGTTCATTCATCATTTACTTTGGAGTGTGTCTGACCTGTCCTGGGTGATACTGAGAAAGGGGAAGGTACCTGCTGCAGCACTGTCCCCACTCTAATCTTTCCTTGCCTCTCCTGTGCCCAGTCAGGACATCGGGGCTGTTACCAGAGAGCTCCTTGCCTGCAGCCTGCCCTGCTACAACTCAGGAGATGACCATCTTTTAAAGTCATACCTTTTTCTCCTGGTGTCTGTGTATTTCCTCTATGAAATGCAGTGCTTCCTTGCAGGAGAGTGTCTGAAACTGGCCTTCAGCCCTCATTGTAGAGGGTTCTTGCTAAGAAGTCCTTATGGCGTGCTTTACATACGCCCACTGGCTTTTTTTAGCAATGTTCACAAAGATTTCAGTTGTACGCTGCCTGCTGCACAGTTGGGTGCCTAAGAATGGACTTTGCCATTTTCCTGACAAATTTAACGAATACTGGGAAAAACTCAACTGGCACTGACACTGCAGATCTTGCAGCTGGATAAATTTGGCCCTGTACTCCATTTGAGTGTCTTCAAACCCTTGTGATGTGTCTCACACATTGGCTTCATGGTTGGATGAGATGCTTATACACAAAGCTTATTAAATTCCAAATGATGCCTGTGGCTGAGAACTTCCTACCTTTGATGTGAGAACTAGCCATAGCCTGGGATCTGAGGGGTTATTCTTGTTAAGAGGATAAGTTAATAGCCAAGTCTCATGTATTTAACCCAGAGTGCACAAAGTCTTGTTTACTTGAACACAGAAAGAATTCAGTAATCAGGACTCATTTCCCTGGTCCCAAAACACTTTATTGGCACAATGCACACTTTAGGCATCCTCTGGGACTCTACTGCAGTGCCTGTTCAAATTTCAGTTACGTTGGTCTTGGCCTTGCATTGAATTACCTCACTCCTTTGAGTGCTAGTTTTCACTAGCTTAAGGCTTAGCTGGTGAGCTTACATATCTCCTGGGGCTGAGTGTCACAGAGGTGACACCTGAGAGCAAGTGGGGACACAGAGAGGTAGCTGTAGCCTTTGGTCACTGGGGAAGGACATATTTGCATGTACAAGACAGCCTTGTTGCACAATCTGACCGTAACTGGCAAAAACCAGTAACTCAACCATAATAATAATAATACTTAACACTTGTAGATCAGCTAAAAATGGATGCTTTGGTCTTCTTCCTGTCTGTTCCAAATGTCTCCATGGATTGAACCACTTTGCCTTTGCAGGCTGCATGTTGGCAGCGAAAGATGACAATGCAAAGGGGGAGCTTTTATCCCCAGTCCCACTTTCACACCCAACTGGTCAGGTACCATCTGCTGTGTTCAGCAAGGAGGGTGTGATGGCTGCAGCAATGTTACCCTGATTCTAGAAAACTGCTTAGTGAGAAGACTTCTTACCCTGGCACCATCTCAGAAGAATGGTGGTTACTGCCTGCCTGTGAAAGGCAGAAAGTGAAAATACAGGATTTCAAATGTGTTATATTCTTTGGTGAGCTGGAACAAATCTAAGGCCATATGGAAGATCACTTGTCATGATGGCTATTATTCACTACCCAGTGATGGATGAATTATTTTTCAGGGGAACTGCAAAGGTGTCCTTCAAACCCACCTTTTCTGGGAATGGCAGTGTCTGGCTTGCTCTGGGATGATCCCTTATTGCCGGTCTTTTGCAGAGCAGAGAGATGCGGCTGGAACCTGAAATTGGGCAATTCTGTTCACAAGAGAGTAAAAGACTGTGATTTCTTGGGTGAATATTTAGGATACATGAAGTAGTTTGGCACTTCAGGGAAAGCAAATGACCTGTGCAGATATGCTTCATGTGTAATCAAACAGCATGAATTCCCTGAGAATGTGCTGGGGCTTCAAACCACTCATAAGGAGCATGTCCTCCCTCTGAGTATGGTCTCACCTCGAGCCGCTGCATCCCAGCTGTGCTGTGCACAGCAAAAAGGGGCAAAGGGGAAAAGCTCTCTTTAGGCCAGCCCCTGTGCAAATCTGTCTCAAAGGTTGATGCTAAATGGATGTGTATATGCTATAATGTTCCCTGTAATTTGGCCTAGCTATGTTCAGAACAGCGAAGGAAGAAGGCTCCTGGCTTGCTCTGTAAGATGGGGATCTCCCAAGTGATAGTATTGTGAAAAAGGCAGCAGGGATTAATTTGGTTACTGGGTGGGAAATTGTAGTTGCACAGTTTGTGGTCATTGGGAGCGGGACTGTGGCCAAGCCTCATCCCCAGTGGGTACAGCTGTGGAAAGCAGGTGAGCAGCACTCCAGCAGCATGGAGTGCCCAGGGACACTGACCAACCACCAAAGGGAACAGAGGGCACACAGGTGCAGTGCATCAACATGGGGGGTATAAAAGGCTGGGCTAAAGAACAAGAAGGGCCTGTGCTTTAAGTTGTTTGGTATTACTCTGTACCGGTTGAAGCCTTCTGAAGTTGTGATGATACTCTGTGTATTGTGGCTGTCTTAACTGCAATGTATGCTGTGACAGAAAATTTGTTAACCTTTCAGAACTTCTGAGGGATAGAGCAATGAGCTGATTCTCTGTATTTAATTTTTTAAGCAAACATATCTCTACTGATGTTAACGTTGTTTGTTTAGCAGTCGTTTGGGTCTCTTTGTGCTTTTATGTAATTTATAGCCTTCCTACAGTCTGATTTTGAGAAACATGGTGTGTGTGTCCCTGAAGCTGGGAGCTCTCTTTTAATGTGACTTTCCTGTTTTTCTGTTTTGCAGGTTCTTTTCGAAATGATGGTTTAAAAGCTGCGGATGTCCTTCCTATACTGAAGGAGAAAGTGGCCTTTGTGTCAGGTGAGCACACCTTTCCTTGATCCCTCCAGCCCATTGTCACCACTGTCTGCCACATCCTGGTCCTTATGATGCTGCAGAATCTCAAGGGACTGGTTTCATGTTTGAACTTGGCAGTAACTTAATTAGCTCTTCTGGTAATAAAAGGGCCGTATGTGGACCAGGACTGTCCAGTAATACTCAGAGCATTGGAAACTGGTCCACGTTCATTTTCTTCATACTCTGAGGCAAGGGTAAATGAGCAGCACAGGTAGGATGCAAGGCAGCTGCTTAGCTCCAGCCCAGATATGGGTTGTCTCAGCATGAAGGACAATTCAGGGATCCTGCCTTTGGTTCAAGGTCAGTGAATAGCATTCAATTTCTGTATGTAGGAAGCACTCGGGCCTATAAATCACTGGTGTTCCACTTACAGTCCCAATCAGCTTGCAGTTAAAAGTACCATTGATGCTGCATTTACATAATAACTCAGATGCTCAAACTTCTCCTACCATTCTGTACAAAGATTTACAGCCTTCATTCAGAAGACAAATCTCAAGGATCTGGGGGTGGATGAGGACTAGACAATATGGAAGAGGCTTTGAGAATAGCTTAGATGATATTGCTTCTGGTGTGAATTACAACTTGTCAGTGAGAGGGGGAAGAGAAAGTCTGAAGCAATCAGAATCTTGCATGAAGTCACTCAAATTGGCAGCATAAAGCCAGGGTATTTCCAGTGGCAGCATTTCTGATGATTACAAACCATCCAGGCTGCTTGCAATGAGAAAACCTCCATCACAAATAGCCAGCTCCTCTTGTTTGCAGTCTTTGCTTTTTTTGTTTCCTTTGTGTCCACAGTAATGCTGACTGCAGAAGGGAGGAGGTTGCAGCACGGCTTTTTGGTGCCTGGACTCTTCCTCCCTGGCTCTCTCCGCAGGAGTTGAGCCCCCAGTCCCATAAGGATGGGGTTCATCATTGTGCTGTGCCATGGATGTGTCATCCAGGCAAGAAAAGCTTTCCTCTCCACTGATAGCTGCTGTGAGATGTCTTCCCATATTTTAGCAGTTAATAAATAGCCTGCAGATGACAAGTCCAGCTGTGACTTGGGGAAACAATTTGAGGATCTATAAATGCTGACTAAACTTTCATCAGTTACATCAAAATCCATGAGTTTGAGGGGAGCGTCTAAAACACCAAATTTTTTTCATGAAAACCCAAGAATATCCCAACGGTACTCACATGCAGGAGTGCTTTATCTTGCACTGCAGTCTCATTCTGAATGTCCTGAAATGTTTGACATGGTTGGCTTTCACTGCCTCAAAGAAGGGAGCGTGGTCATAAAAACACAGCACAGTACCTGCAGTTTGTTTGAGGCACAAAAGCTGAACTGGGTGCTCTGGGGAAGTAGAGGGGAGGAATTTATGCAGGGACTGTACTGCAATTTAGTTCTTGGCTCCTGCTGTTGCTTTGCATGGAAATGCTTGCAGGATCATTTGGTAATTCATGGAATATTTATTAATGACAACCTGTCTGGATTGTTTATGTAGCCCCTTGCACTGATGGTGCCTGTGTTCAGCTCTGAGCCAGAGGGTCTCACATCAAATCATCAGCTCGTTAGACACTGTCCTGTGCCAAGGCTGCCTTGCAGAGGGGGGTGTTAAATAAGCAGTGCCAGCACAATCCCCCAGGCTTTCACACCATGATCCGCTGCAGGCAGGGTACAGCTTGCTCCATATAGACTCACCAGCCTCCAGACTTAGATCTGCTCAAAATGTGCTGTTCCTGACACAGCTAGAGGTCCTAGGATTTACACCTCCTCTTCATGGGCTCCAAATGCAATGACTATGGGCAGCAATTCCCTTTATTGCAGAACTATTTGAGTTGCTGGTGTTCAATGCAATAGCCCCAGCATCCCCTTCCAGCCCACAGTGTAAGTACTGCCCAGTGTTCCCCATGACTGTTGTAATAAAGCAGATTAAGGAAATGATTTTAACATTTCAGGTTCTTTTTAATCAAAATGGAATAATTTCCTAGAGTATTCTTGGAGCACAGAAGAAAATTTTTGACAAAAAAAAGAAAAATCAAATACCTGGAATTTTCACAGATCAACAACAACAACAAAAGTTCTGTAGTTAGCACAGAGTCTGGGAGCACGTTGGGTTTTAATCATGCTTCCTTGAGGAACAGGAGAGTTTTATTGAATCTTCTTCATAGTTTAATACTACAGTTAATTTTAACGATAACAGTACAGTAAAGTTGTCAAGGGGATTCTCCTTACACCAGCAGAATTTATCAGCACACGCAAAAACTCTCAGCTGAACATGTCAGTTACAGAGTTTATTGCTTTTCTCATCAGCTGTAGCTCACCAGCTTGTTTGTCTGTGGTTCAACAGGAAACTTGCAGAAAACACACAAGACCCTTCAGGCAAGGGCTATGCTTTGCTTTGTTTTCCAGTGTGGTGGATGCTCCACACCTGGACCCTGCAAAAGGGCAGAACAGGCAGGCAAGGCAGAGCAGCTGCTGCCTGCTCCACAGCAGGCACAACAGGACCTGCCTGCACAGCCGTGTCATCTCACAGGAGCACTCAGGCTCTCACAAGTGCACTTAATTTCAGAGTTGACATACAGATCTGTCTGGGCATGGGTTCATCCAGCCTGAGTGCTGTCTGCGGCTCTGTGCCTGGCACTTCCCCTCAGCTGAGCCAGCAGCAGGCACAGGTCTCTGCATCTGCATCTGTGCACTGCAGGAAAGTTGAGGGGTGGTGGATAATATCAAGACTTTTTCCTGGAACTGCTTCTTGGTTTCTTCCAGTGATCTCATCTATGAGCTAGACTGAACCTGAACAAAGTTTACATGTGTGTCTAAAGAATACCTGAAAATCCCATTCCACAGCTCCTATGCAGAGCCATGGACTGATAGTGGTGGGTGAGGTGCATCCCAGCCATGGCTGATTGCTTCCATTGCTGACCTCCTGGAAGCAGATTAAGCAGGGGGCTGGCAGGGGGAGGCTTTGGCCACCTGCTTGTTGTCTAAACTCTAATAAAATCTTGGCTTTGCCTGGCTGGTTCAGTGTGTTGCTTGCAGCAATGGAATGGTTTTGGGAGCCATTAGGGAATGAGTTACAAGCCAGAGACTGATTTTTGTATTCTAAGAGGGAGATGAATGCTGAGGAGAAGACATAAAACAGGTTGTAGATTATTTTAGGTGGTTTTTTTTTTTTTTCAGTGAGAGGTGGTGAAATATTTTGGAAACTGGGCTTATAGTCTTTCTTGGGAAACAGACTGTTTTAGAAGAGTGGTGTAAATTGGGGCGTTGTTCAGCTGCTTGATTATATTTATGGTAGATTTTCTATTGATCAAGGAAGTATGGAATGAAGTGTATGAACTTTCGGGAAAGAGAAGGGAATTTGTTACCATGTTGCCTTTCCATGCATGGAAATTTTCATGCACTTAGGCTATAAAAAGCTTTGTAGTTGACTGATGTCATGGGTCTTGCTGAAAGCATTTCCCCACATCCCTCCCAGAAGAGTTTCTCAGGATCCTTCCCGGTGTTTCCGCTCCCTGGAGGGCTCGGCAGAGCGTGGGCTCCCGCTGTCACCCAGGTACTGTCTGCTCATCTGCCGAGGCAGGAGTACAAAGGAGGAGGCTGGCCAGGTTTCTGAGAGCGTGGTTGAGCGCAGAGGAATCAGCAGCAGCAGGGTGTAATAAGCTGGTGAGCTGCTGCAGCTGTGACAAGCAGAGCTCCCAGCTCGTGTCTGCAGAGCAGGAGGGTTTCCTGCGTGCTTTGGGCACCAAAGGGCACAGAGCAGGGAGAATGGATGCACTAACAGCTCAGCCATCTCCATCCTTTGGTAGCCCACTGTCCCCAGCCTGACATCTTGGGAGGAGCCTCATTACCTGAGTCACAGCAACCTCTGAACATGACTGAGAGCCTTAAGGAAAAGCAGAGATTTCCTGAAAGGTCTTTCAGAGAAGGAATTTCACTGTAAATACATCTAAAGAAAGGACAGCTTTACAATTAGGTTCCACCAAATTGAGGCCAGCAGCATTAATGAAAGAGGAAAGCTCAGAGAAGAAGACACTGACCTTCCCAAGGACACAACAGGTCACTTAGTGCCAGAGATACCACATGTTGAGGTACATGTTTTTTTCTTTTTCTTCAGTAGATGCAGTTCAGCCTTCAGAAAAAGGCTTGAAATGAGACCCCCAGTGCCTCTGGGAGCTGAAAGAGTTCAAATCCTGGTTTCAGGAGGCCACAAATGCTGGTTTGTGGACACTGGAATTTGTATTGGGTTGGGAATAAAATTAACCAAAATATCTAATTTTTGAGTGATGTAAACATTTTGTATTTACACAAAAAGTTTTGATTTAAAAGAAAAGTTCCCATTCTCCTTTTCCTCTGGAATGGAAATTTCAAATGAAACATCAACAGTTCTTCTATATTTTGTTACAGAAAAATATCTTCCTTTTCATACCATTCCCTGGTGTAGTTTGAAATCAACGGAGTTCAAAAAAGAGAAATCTGCTATTAGAAAAACATGGCATTTCTTGACTATTTCCCCACTCTTGTCTCAAATGAGGAAGAGAAAGAGTGTGCTATCAGGGTGAATCTGTCCTCTCTTTGTTTCTCCTTATTCTGTCTGTACAGCTTCCAGCCCTGTGCCCTGGGGCATGGGTTTGGAGTCTCTACCAGTCTCTATCAGCAGTGACTGGCATCACCATGTGCTGTGGTTGATTGGCCAGTATACATTTAAAATTAAAGAAGGAACCCCAAAATACTTGCATAAAGCAGTGAAAATGAATTACAAGACGCAACAGCTTGTCTCTTCAAATCTATGCAGTGGCTTTGGGTGATTGCAGGACAAATCTACTTGATAGGAAAAGGGATCACTCAGTGGCTACTCTGGGCATCCCATCTAGAGTGTTATACTTGCTCTACCAGGAGATCTGGTGAGAACAATTAGCCTTGTTTTTGGAGTCATTAACCCTAAATGTAATGACATGAAAATTTGCCATTAAAATTTGATTTGGGGAATTGACTCTGAGACATGGATGCTGCAAAGAGCAGCACTGTGGATGATCAGGCCCTGGTGATTGCACTACTGCTGTGTTAATTGCCTTGTTGTGGGAGCTTAAATTTCCATCACTTGCACTAAAATCACCTGATTGGAACCAGCTGAACTGGAGGGTGGGCACACAGCTAATCCTGTGTATGACCCTTGCAACAAATTAGTCTGTCTTGAAGTTGCAGGAGTTTTAGTACAGAAGTCTGCTCACAGTAAGTCCAGTAGCAAGCAGACTCACAGAGCTCAGCTATGACAGAAAAAGGAATGTTATTTTAAGACTCTGGATACCAATTCCTTGATACTTTCCTTTCCTAGGAAGTCTGTCAGTTAGATTTAGAAATCCAGAGTGTATTGTTTATCACTGTATTGAAGTGCCTGACATCAACTGAGGTCCGTCTGTCTCCTGGCTCTCTTCATTATAATTCATTTTTTCACCATATTTTGGACTGAGATACCTGATGAGGATTATTTCAGCTCCTCTGGAAACTCACTTATGGTCTCAACAGAGTCTCAGCATCAAGATTGATCAGCTTATGATCTGCAGGGTCAGATGAAGTGATGCATTCACTTGAACTGCAGTAGACATCTGAACAGGGGCCAGAGACACCGTGTGCTGCTCCTGTTTCCGCTGCTGCTGTGCTGCAGGATGTTAGACAAGGTTCTTGGGAGCCTTTACATGTGTGGACATTTGCCTGTGTCTCTGGCTGATCCTTGTGAATTCATGCTTATGAAGAGAGTGTGAAAGGAAGCAGAGGGTTTGAAACCCTTAAAAGTGGATCTCTGCAGGCAGGTAAGGGTTGTGGTGGAAGGGCTGATAGAACTGAATTGATGCAGCTTGAAAACAGAGCTTGATAAAATCATTATCTGCTGTATACAAGAAGTCTGCATTAACGGAAACTAATAATTTCCTGTCCTCAACAGGACTACACATAGCTGGAATTTCAGTTTATTGTGTATTAACAGGGATGGCTGTGCCTCAGGACAGAGAGATTTTGAGATTGGTAAAGCCTATACCCAGAGTTCACATCACAAACACTTTGGGATGGCCAGTTTCTTGGCTTACCTGTAGGCAGTTGGGGCCACCACTAAGAGGTGTTCAGACAGCTGCCAGAACAGGGATCTTGTCACTGGACTCTCTTTCCTCTTGGTTGCAGGCTTGACTGGCAAAGTGGTCATCAGAAGGGCACTAACTGTGCTGCCTGCCTGCATGCAGGTTTCTGAGATTTCTTTAAGGTTTTCTTTCAATGTGGTATGCATCACAATGCTTTGTGCCATCACTGCAATGTCCCTGGATGATTTGTGGAGGAAGAATTATGTGATCTTACTTCTGGGAATAAACCCTGAATTTAGCCGTGTGTTCTTATTGAATAGAAGAAGGGAGATGGGAAGAACTGGCAAAGAAGCCACTGACAGGAAAGGCCATCAACAAAGGATTTTGTAGGAGAAATGCAAGGCATATATGGCTAAATATTTGTTCTCAGTGTACTCTGTGCCCTGAAGAGCATGTGTTTTTCTAACTCTTTTTTCCAGAGCACTAATAACCAGACCATCTGTTTGCCTCTCTAAATCAGAGCAAAGCTCATGAAAGCCCAACTTGAAAAACAGTAAGAAATTATCAGCTGTTTGTTTTAGCATTTAATAACTGTAATTAGCAAGCCTAATGACATGTTTGATTATTTCATCACTGTTCTTCGAGTCCAGGGGGAGGCAGGAGATGGGACTTATTGATTAGAGCAATTGAGACTCCTGGCTTCCTTCTAGTTTTTATTGTCTTTTTAAACAATGTGCTCTGAAGACTGTGCATGTACAATTGGTGTGGAGATCATGGCTGACTTGGGGCAGGATTTGGCTCCCTGAGTGGATTAGTAACAAGCAGAGTCTCAAGCACTGTGAAGCCCCAACACAGTGGATCAAGTCAGAAAACCTCATTTCTTCTCCTGGTTCTTCAAGTGACTCACTGTGGTATTTGGGCTGAACTTCTTCCCCTCTTAGTACTTTAATATTCCCTTCAGTATAAAGCTAACAAGAAAGAAAAGGAATGGTATAGACAACTCCCTGCACAGACAATGCCAGGTTTTCTTCTCTTTTATTGTGTGTTCCGACTTCTTAGCAAGCTCCATTAGAGGAGATGAACATCCTTATGTGGGCATGTTCAATGGTGGCAATATCCCCTTCAGTATTCCTAGAAAAGCAGAGATTTTGAGTTACAAAATGTGACAAAAACTCTGCATATTATCAGTATTTAAGAGAGTAAACCACAGTTACAGAACTCTGCAAGTCTAATGGTGAATTAAACATACAGTGTTTAATTAGTGTTTAATAGTTTGTTTTAGAAGAAATCTGATGTTTCTTTATACGGGCTTGTGGTAAAATTGTAAATTATGTAGGCCTTCCTAAAAATTAGTGATTTCTCAGTAACTAGGATTGCAGGGACTTGAAGAAAGCAACTGAAGGATTCTAATATGTATGATATATTTGTAATAACTTCACTCTATTGCTCAAAGACTAGAGCTGCACTTTTATCACAAATGAGAAACATTTGTTTCTAAACTTAGCATGTCTTGGTATTTTACCCAAGTCTCCTTGTTTCTGTGTGCTGTAAGACTAGAAGGAATCAGTCTGGGTGCTTATTTATCCTTCCATCATCCAGAAATGTCCAACTGGGTCAGCATGTAACCTTCCTCCTCCAACAAGAATTAACCCATTTTCTCTGGTCTGTCCTGGCAACTTCTGACCCTGTGCCTGAGCCTTATTTATCCTGCTCCCCTGGGGACAGTTTAGATGAACTGTTGAGGGATAGTTTTTACCCTGAAGCAAAGACAGGAGAGGAATATTTTGGATCCTATTTTCTTTTCTGTAGCTCAGACCTTTGGGTTGCTGTTACTGAAAGGATCAAGAATTTTCTGACTTAATGTTTTCAACCTACCAGAATTTGCACAGGTTTATATTTATTTATTTTGTGGAGCTCACTTTGGTGGAATGGTAGGTGTTAAAGGAGTCCCTGACCAGAAACACAATTTTTGGTTTATGAAGCCTAGGTGAATGAGCAGCATCGGAGTGATTAGTGCTGCTGGGCTGTGGGAAGCTCATGGCCCTTTCCAGGTGTTTCATATCCTCAGAGAGGATTATAAATGTAGGTTTGGAGTCTTCTGATCTCAAATCTTAGTGCTTTTCCACATTGTACAAATATTTAAATGATTGTGAATGAAGGAGAGGGAGCCTGAATGAGTAGTGGGTAGCGTGTTCTTCTGGGATGCAGTTCAAGTTGAGGTCTCTGCTTCAGCAAATATCTGGAAGATTTTGAAAACCTTGGTTACATCTAGATATGATGGGAAATGTTTCAAAACCTTAAAAAGCCTCTTGTGTTGAAAAAGTATTTCCCTCCAGCTTTAGTGACTTGTATTGGTTTGCCATTCTATAGGCTAGCTTGCTTTTCTGTTGGACACGTAGCATGCATGATATAATGGTTTGGCATTGATATGGTGTGTGAAATAATCTCAACAAAGGGAAAATATACTTAAAATGAGGAAGCTTTTTTTCGTGAAAAGGTCGAAACATTTAGATGAGTTTATTTCCTTGTAAATTGAATCATTTTTTACATTATGTCCCCACTTTCATGCTATGTGGGAGAGGCATGGATCTGCCAATGGTGACACTGAATTCCAGTGGACCTTCCTCATCTTCATGGTGTAAAGCCAAAGGCAAATAGAAAGGACAGAGATTTTGGTGGAGATTAGGCAGGACAGTTTTTGTACTCCATATGTACCCCTGTCTGCATGAAGGCTCAAAATAAAGATGACATCTGTTGTTTGCCTCTCCATTTGTATCTCTGGACAAATCAGACACAACCTGGCTCCAGTGGAGACTTGCACAGTGTAATCCTTCAGGTGCATTGCATCCACTGAAAACCATGGGTGCCAGTGGCATCTCTATTTGTATAGATGAAGTTTGTGTAAGAGACTCTGTCTTGTACAGGCAGCAGTGCTGTAGAAAACTCTTTAGACAAACTCTTTTTAATTTAGCAATTAAGAATTATCTGTATTTTAAGTAAAAGTATATATAGTAACAAGAATGTGCCAGTAGCACAGACTGCAGGGGTCCCAAGTTCTTAATGAGAGAGCACAAGTGTGGATCAGTGCCAGAGATGTTCACGTCCTTGTGTAGCTTTTTCTTCTTGTTGGCCAAGTAAATTAGCTCAGAAAGCACATGGGTTTCCTTTCTCAGAAGTGATATTTCGGTTAAAGGGATTATACTTTCCATTGAGAAGTGCAAACTCATGTGCATTTTTGCAGCTTGTTTGTGAGGCCCTTGCAGTTCTGTACTAGCTTTTTGAGCTGTAGTTTAGCTGTAACTTTTCCCTAGATAACCGTGCAAACATGTATCTAACAACACAATTCCTGGAAGAAATCCTGAGATAATACGTAAAGAAAGAACTAAACATTGAATGAAGTATTAGATTTCAGTTTCACTCTTCTTAAGCTTTGTTTACAGGAGAGAATAAAATAAGGTGCTGTGGAATAGATTATATTTGCCCCTGTATTTGTGGTTGTACAGTTCAGGGTAAAGTTATTCCTTTAATGCTAATCCTTTAGATAATTGTTGTAAAAGACAAAGGAGCAGACACTGACAATTTAAAATAAGTGATTTTTAAGACAGGAAAGCTACAGGAATGCACCACCTCCTCCTCCCCACCCAAACCACCCAAATATTCTGAGAAGACATGAACTTGTAATCAAAATTTTAATTCAAATGAAGTACCTGATAGATTAGAACATTGTGCTGCATAAATGTTGCTGGGATACATTGCTTCAAACTGGCAGGATGTAGTAAACTATCTTGAAATGAACAGTGCAACACACTCAGCAACAGTGAAAAATGCTTTCACTTTCTTGATGCTGACCAGTTTAAAACTATCTCCACAGTATGATTTCACTAGCATCTCCTGCAGATATATTAGATTTGATGGGATTAGGTGAAAGAAGAAGTGCTAGTAGCAATTTTCCTTGTGTGGGCTTTTTTTTTTTCTTATATCCCCCATTTGGAGCTCCAGCAAACACAAGCATGTCTTCCTCGATTAGGCAAGTCTGAAAGCTGCAGCGGGTGCACAGGCTCTTAAATGTGCTGTAATTTATATTTATCAATTCAGTGCACGTAGTTTTTTCATGTGTGCTTCCTGTCTGATTTTCTAACAATCCTTTATTTTCCACAGGTGGCCGTGATAAACGAGGTGGTCCGGTCTTGACCTTCCCAGCCCGCAGCAATCATGACAGAATAAGGCAGGAAGACCTTCGTAAACTTGTGACTTATTTGGCCAGCGTGCCAAGGTAAAGCTGGAAAGAAAACACTTCAAAGCTTAGGGTGGATGGGTGGGTGGGGATCGTGTTCTTGGCAGTTGCTGATTTCCAAGTATTAACATTTAGTACCTTGAGTTCTTGGGGCGGAGGAACAAAAGTGTTCCCTTCCTCCTCCTGTGTGCGCTCCGGTGGTTTTTATGGCACACGAGGCAATGCAGGAGCCCCCAGTGAGGAGGCAGTGGGAGCAAACCTGGGCTTCAGGCTCCTCACAGCCTCGAGAAACAGCTCTCATTCCCCATGTTTCTGTGCAACTCTTTTAAAGGAGTGCAAAGGCAGGAATGCATAGAGGTCTGCAGTTAAATATAGCAAGCTGGAGAGAGCCTGCTGTCTGTTGTTGCTTTTTAATACCTTGTGGGAGGTTTGGGAGAGCTGGGGTAGGGGGCTGTAGTTGCTGGGGAGGAGAGAGTGCCTGAGCAAGAAGGCAGATATTCCTGCTCCAGTACTTTCTGGAGATTTCTCCAGGCTGGGGAGGGAACATGGGTGGACCAAAGAGGGAGCTCTCAAAGAAAGGCATTTCAAATTGTTCTGAATGTAAACCGCCACCTTTCCCCGCATTAGTCTCTGTGGCTCTCTTCCAACAAGCAAGTCCCAATCCTTTTCCCAGGGATACTGGAGTAAAGGTGTGTTGCTACAGCATATTTATTTTTACAAGCCTTGGGAGATCATTTATAGGGCTCAGTGCCCAGGGAGGTATTTGTGATCCAGCCTCAGAGTGAGCCTATATATGCCCTCATCCAGCTTCCTTTTCCTATTTTTAGGCTTGTCAAATATCCTTGCCCAAAACCCTCAGCTGTTGAGGTGTTACCCCAGGGCGGGTGAGGGACTGAGAAGGGATGCTCAGGGTTGCAGGAACACATCCTGTGCCACCCAGGAGCTCCTTCTCTTTTAAACCCCTGGAACATGAGCTATTAACAATGTTCATGTTTTGGTAAAGAGTGTGAAGTTAAGACATGAAGGGCAGAGGGGCTGGCTGCATCTGGAAGTCAGGAGGTAAGGGTCTTGGAAATGCATTCTGTTCCTTAAACATGCAATGTGCAGAGGACAAAGGTTGTGTTTGGTATGGAAGAGGGCTAAGGAGACTTAATCATTTGGATGCGGAGTGAGTAGCAAATGCAGCCATGTGCACCAGATCTGCCAGTGCTTGTTTCCTGGACATCATAAGTCCTCCGGTGATGCACTTTTTGCTCTGTTGAACTTCTGGTCATCAAGGTTTTACTAATAAGTGAGTCTGTTTGCTTTTCTGCATGCCTCCTCTCATTTCATCCTCTAGCCAGCTCCATTTTCAACCTTGTTGCGAGAGACTTTACAGATATGCTGTGGGGCTGGGGGAGCAGTAGGTCACTCCCTGGGAATGTGTCCTGAGCTTGGCAATTTCCCCCCACCTGCTGCAGTAATGAAACTGGTGCCCTACATCTTATCATTTTTTGCATGGTTGCAATATGAAGATATGACATTGCTCTGGGTTCCAAGCAATTGTGGAGCAAAAATGACCTTTCTAACATGTCAACCTTTTCTGTTAACTGCTCTTCCCTCATGGAGGTGGCAGTAATAGAAAGATGCATCCTTTGTGTTCCCCACTGTCACACAACTGAATCAATTAGCTCTGTCTTTGATGCTGCTTTTACTTGCCTCACTCTGGATCAGTGCAGCAGTGATTTTTCTGTGATGATGCAGAACCTGGGGTCAGAACTACGTGAAGGAGCCATTACAAGACCTGGCTACCTGTGTGCTTAGAAACACTAAAACCATTCTCATCCTGGTGGTCACTGCAAAGCCTTGTTCTGTCCTGGTGCATGAAGCCTTTGGAGAGTGTCTCTAGTTATACCAGAGAACATCCTTTCCTCTGTGCAATCTCCTGTCATGGAAATGTACCCAGCAGTAAGAGACTGGCTATGCCTGGAGCACTTTCACTGGCTTCCCAAGGGTCCTTGCAGATTGGACTCCTGGAGGTATTTACTGGAGTATTGTCTCCTTCTTGGGATGATTGCACATTGAGAGGTATGGAGAAAAAGCAAGAGTAATCAGAGGTCTTGAAAATGTGGCCTGTCAAGGAAAGATTAAAAGGGCAGAGGTTGTTCAGTCTAGAGAGTGAAAAGTGCAAGCATGTTGTCATGCTGAAAAATGAATGGTTTGTAGGGCAAAGACAAACAAATATGTTACACCAAAGCAAGTAAAGATTAGGCTAGATATGAGGAAAAGTTTTCTAATGGATTCCCATGAAGCACTATAAGACATACAATTTTTTTCTAAAATCCTTCTGTTGCTGTATAGACAAGCCTCTGGCATTGATATAAATGTTATGGAGAGGGTATGGTAGATCAGGAGGTTATTTCTCCCAGTTCTTCCTAGTCCTGTTTCTTCTGGTGCAACAGCTGTGAACTTGCTGCTCTAGGGGGGAAATGTGACCACAAACTTCATGGGTTTGGCACTTGGGATTGTATAACCTGTGTGGTGTAAGGAAACACTGAAAACTCATTTTCCCTAAACATTTTGTTCACTTTAACAAGGGCAAGCAGCAGAGCTTTCAAAATTATTTATGTTTTGGAAACAAATATATGGAAGGAACATATCACTGGCTTGGAATTCCTATCACTGGCTCTCAGTTCATGTTTATTCCAAGATGAGTACTGTAGCTACTAACTACATCAGCCATTCACCAAAATAAACAATTTCATTAGCAGAAACTCTGAACAGGATGTCAGAAGAAGCTGCTTGAATGTTGAGTGCTCAAAGGAGAAGAGTTTTCTGTGCTAGCTGAAAAAGTAGAAATTCTTTAGGAAAAAGAGACTGTAATTTATCATATTGACACCAGGATAATAATTCTTTCTTTATTCCTGGTGCATTGGTTTCTGAGTGAGACAGATTGCTCTCCACATTGATACTATCTGTCACTTAACCTTTGTTTTATATCTTAATGGAGGGGGCAGAGGTGGTGCAGTGCTGGGAGCTTGGAGCAGGTATGAGATTGGTGATGAAATGTGATGATAGATTAGGGTAAGTGAAACCAGGGTCCTGCTAGCAGTTTTCAAAATTTCTGATTCAGCTTTCTGCAGCTCTTTCTTCAAAACCAGAATAATAATGTGTGCTTTCTGAAAGCAGCTATGTGTGCTTGAGTTAGAGCAGAATAGTGAGGGCTTTCATGCACCTGGGAGCCACAGTCAAGCAGGTGCCTACAGGCAGCGGGGTTTCCTGTGTGGTGGAGGATTACTGCCTGGGGGTGAAGATCTAGGAACACTGCTTGTTCCTATCCTGAAATGGTAGTTTTTCAGTCCACAGTGCCTGAGGTAATTTAAGGCTCCTGGAAGGTTCAAAAGCCTGATCCTGCAGTTTTGAGGAGGAGGAGGAGGAGGTTGTGAGTGGGTATCTGACACTGTGAACTAATGTGGCCCTGGTTCGGTGTCCTACGTTGCTCTTTCAGGCTCATCACAAGGTCCTTTTCTCAAAGCAGTTCCACTGTAATTAGTTACTAAGGAACGAAGACACTATTCATTACATGTAAAGAAAATTCCATGGATGCCAAGTTGCCACCACTCTGCCATTTTCTGCTTGGTTTACATTTGCACTAATGCTTTCTGGGTAGGCGAAGCTTTATTTCTTGTGACTCAGGATAGCTTCTATTTACATGCAAATTTAAATGGATGCAATGTTTAGAAATTTGGAGGGCGTGACTGAATCTGGGATAAAATGGTGTTTATGATCGGGGGAGCTGAGGGAGAATTTTCTGGCCTTGCTGAAGATTTTATATTTTAACACCAGTGCAGTGCCATCTATTCCAGTAAACTGAGCTTTGATTTATGTGTGTGTAAATGAAACTAGCACCAGGCCAATCTCCTCTGCGAGCCCTTTGGAATTAGGAATTAAGTTATGCATAGGCTATAGGAGGATAAAAAGGAGACAGAATATTATTAGGCTGAGTTATCTCCTCGCATGGTGAAGCAATACGATGAAGGAAATGTTCTCTGTCAGCTAGAGTGAACCTTCCGGCTGAGCACATCAATCTGTTCTGGAGCCAAGATAAGCAATCTTCTGTGCTCTCTGCAGAGGGGAAACCCGAGATGCCTCAGGGGCCTGTGTTTTTAAAGACATCTACTTTTTATTTGTGCTCTGTTCAAAAAGCTGCTCAAATGTTTCCCTGTTCTGGGGGACATCCAGGGCGTGACAGCAGCAAAGTGTTTCCAAGGGGCAGCCCTGTGTGTTTGAACAGCTCCTCAGAGCTGCCCAAGCTGGATGAGAGGTGCTAGAAGCAGCAAAACAACTGAAGTGCCCCTAATAATTAGTTTAATGAAGAGGGCTTTGTAAAATTAGAAGAACAATACAGGGGATGGCAGAATGTAGCAATACTCACCCACTCTTGGATTTATTTTGAGCTCTTCTCTGGTGACCTGTGGTACTGTGTATATTAGCTCCTCTGGCCAGGAGTAGTGGGAAACTCATTTTGTTGATTGATAGGAATTAAACCCTAGAGCTCTGCTTTCTGTTATGTGATCTTAGCACAGAAGGAGCTTTTGAGGACATTTTTTTTTTTCCTGGAGGCTATTGTAGATCTACAAAAATAGCCATCTATTTAAAAAATAACACCAGGGACGTCATACCAATTTTAGTAACTAAATATCTGGTGCCATCGATAAGATAATTATTCCACCATGCACTTGTTTCAAAATACAGCAGTAAAAAAATGCAGTGAAGCTAATGAGCCTAACGGAGATGTATATTTTCTTCAGATATAATTTAACAAATAATGGTAAGGTATTTTGGAGAAAGGGGTTCATTAGAAGTAAATAACTGACATGAGTGCTGGTGAGTTTGAGAGTGTTTTGCCACTCTGTAGCCAGTTCAAACCCAGCCTCAACCATATGTGGTATTTATGTGTTATGTTTTTATCACTCTGTTAGGAACTGGAGGACTTCTGTTGAAATATTGGTGCTCTTACTTTGTCCTACTGAAAGGCTTCAGAGCTCACTGCTCTGTTGCTTCCTGTGTCCCGGTACTGACCACCTCAGGGCAAAGTTACACGTTCACTGCTTGTTGGAAATCAGCACTTCAGAAGAGGATCTCTGATCTCCTTCCAGCTGTGTTAATAACCTGCTCAGGCATTTTATTCCTGGGTGAGTGGACAGAGGCTATAATTGATGTTGAAACTCTGCAGCAAGTGTCTACAGCTGCAATCTTGGAAACTCCCATTTACCAGAAGCTGCTAGAAAATGTCAGCTTCCTAGAAGTGCAGAGAGAGTGACAGGAGCTGTCAGAGCCTGGAGAGCAGGAGTTATGAGAAAAGACTGAAGGTGTTGGGGATGCTTATGTTAGAGATGGAAAATAAAGTGATCTGTTAAAATACACTCTGCAAGCCTGAGCTAAAGTAAACAATTTAGTCTCAGTGTACATGGAAAATGGGACAAAAAGAAAGTGATTAAAATCACAGATTGAAGAACTGGAACAGGTTTCTGTATCCTCCCCATCTTGGAGGTGCTGTTAGGAGGTGTGTCAGGACAGACCCAGATCTTGTCACTCCTGTCTTGCCACAGAGGCATGAAAACAAAAGTCACTCCAGCTTCTGTGATACTATTTTGTATAAAGATGTGGGGTGTTTAAACAGATACACAACTTCCTGTGTTTGTTTTTAAATCAGCCCAAACCAAAGGTAAATGGGAGGGCTATGGTATCTGTTTCCAAATTATTTCCTGCTTTCATTGCCTGCTGCTGTTTTTCTAGTGTAAGGTCCCATCTTGCACAGCTCTGGACCTGAAGCAGATGTCCTCTTTTTCTCTGCCCTCTGTGGGAGCTGAGAGTGCTCTCTAAGTGGTTCCAGCCTGGTTACCTGCTGAGCCCTGTTCTGCTGTCCTGTTCCATAACAGTGCAAGTGTTTTAAGACTGGTTTTGTGATGAGTAGCACAAAGAGCATGATACAAAGCTTTGCAGTTGATGTACTGTGAATTGCACAGCTCCTGTAGCCTTCTAAAGAGTAATAAAAGGCAGGGTAAGCTGGGCTCTGCATCTCACTTTTACCAGTAATCATCAATATGGGTCTAACAGAAGTCTCTGTTTATTGTGAAATAGAAGAAATGAGATAAACTTAATATTGAAATAAGCTTATGAAGATTTCATTATCTTGCTTCAGAATTGAAATAAATTAAATAAAGGTTGATGTTCTTACAAGAGTGAATTCCTTATTTAAAGTAAATTCCTTAAATTACTTCCAAAGAGATTTGCAAAGTATTTTCTAAGTTGTTTATCTTGTATCCAAACATTTTGTACTGTTTTGGAAGACCTGAAAATCTCTTACTGTTTTTTTCCCCACTAAGTTCTACAATATTTCTTTATTCTTAAGTATAGCTTGCTCCATTTAGTTATATTTTAATTGTATTCCAATAAATAATTGAAGTTACTGATTGCCACATGCAGAGAAACTGGGATTTCAACTTGTCATTGTGTTCTTAAGCATTGTATTCAACACTCAACATCTGCTTAATTTTAGGCTATAAATCTGCAATTGAAAACAGTTAATATGAACGAATCCCCCATTTATTATGTCTGAATTATTTCCAAAGCAATTGTTCTATTTTACAGTGTAGGGGAAGGAGTTTAATTTTCTATTACTGCCAATCTCATGCTGAGATTTCAAAGTCATGTTGGGTTCTTTCTGGTTCATTTAACCAGATCTCCAACACAAATTCAATGGGTTAATAATTTGAAGACTGAGGATTGCAGAGGGTGGCCCTACAGGCCAAGTTTAGCATAGAAGGGAAATGCACAGGTCTGGAAGAGAATTTGCATTTGCTGGCACTGGCTGTTTCCTTGGCTGTTTTCCAGCCAAGTGGGAGCTCACTTGTACCTTCTTCAGTGGAGTCAGTGGCTAGGACTTGCAGAGGGCACATGTCCAATGGAATAAAAGGTCACTGTTTTACTTTGTCTCCTCCCAGGCAGCAAAGTAAGCATCTCTACCCAGTTCAGGTCCAATGCCTTTTGATTTTCCTGTCTGGCCTTTTTTGGTTCAGCCCTGCCCTCTCAGGCCGTGCATTTAGGCTGCAAGCTCAGAGCAGCCAGAAGGATGGCAGTCAGTGGATTCCTCATCACAGCCCCCATCTGCCCATGTCCTCTGTGCTGAAAATAGTCAAAAGGTGCTGCTGCCCAGCCACAGCTCTGCAGTGCCACCACACCTGGCTTCTCTCTTTCTTGCTGGGAGAAGAGCCACTGGAGGGCTGTTAAAACCCTCTGAGCAAAGTCAGAGCTGCCTCTGGCAGTGCTTCCTTCGAGGGCCAGGAGGGCTGACCTGGAGGCAGCTGCCTCCTGTATGTGTGGTGATTCCATGCAGTGGCATCACCTGAGTTCCTCAAGGTTTGGTGGCCTTTGCCAAAGGTCTGAGCTTTGCTAAGACCCTTAGAAGACCTCAGCTGTCTTCTCAGGGGAGCCTCAGGTGCTACTCAGCTTCCCTGCAGGGGCTGTGGGATGCTGTTTCTGGCTCTCTCACACAAGATGGGTGCCCATCCTGTGCAGCCACTCCCTGTGTTGCTGTATTTCTGTTAGTAATGTTGTGTATAGTACCTCACTGCATTTCCAACAGAGAATTTTTCCTGGGAAGGATTCTGCTTGGATTTCTCCAAATCAGGATCAAACAGCAAAACAACCCCTGTCACCATGCATGCCACCACTGCTGGTTGTCCTCCATGGCCTAGTGCCATCCAGTGGTGCTGGCAGGGTCTGGGGCCTGATCCCATCCCCTGAGTTGTCTCACGTAGAGCTGTGCTGCACACTCTGCTTTTGAGCTCTGTCCAGGCCCTCAGTCTGGGGATTAGATCAGCATTGTTCCCTGTCCTAAATGGCTTTTGCATGTTGGTTGTACCGGCATCTGCTGCCTGGAAGAAGGAGCTGAGGTGATGGAGAAAAGGCAGAAACTTGTAAACTAGGATATATCCTGCACCCATTCACTGGTGAGGGAGCTGGCGGGCACCACAGCCTGCTGTAAATTTTATGCAGAGTGTCATTTTCTCCCTCCTCTTCCTCAGTGGCTCTCTGAGAAGTGTTTTGTGAGTCTCTGCAGCACACCTCCCCATGCTGCCATTCCTGGCCTTGGTCACACTAGTCCAGGTGTAAAGCTCTTGCATGTTTCTCATGGGCCTTTTAACCATCAGACCTGTGGCTCCACAATACTCCAAGAGGTCCAGGCAGCAGTGACTAGCAGAATTCCTTGGAGAAGGCAGGCGTGTGCTAATGTGAGCAGTAATTCAGAGCAGCTAAAATTAGCAGACAGAGAGGTTTTGTGGGAGCGTCTCGCTGGCAGCAGAGCTGGCACAGGCCGTGCACAGCTCCCTCCTGAAGCTGTCAGCAGCCGTCAGTGGAATATGCAGCACTTCAGCCAATCCTGAATTTTCTTTTAGGTGATCTCTTTCCTACAGTTTTTGCAGAGACTGTAAAATAGTTTTTGTCTCATTCCACTATGGATGCTTGTGTTCCTCATCAGTAACTCCAGTATGTGTTATATCCTTTTCACTATTAGAAATTATTGCGATTTGGAAGTGGCTTATGCCATCTCTTCATGGATGTCATTAGAAGCAGGAAAACAACTGCTGTGCTTTGCAGTCTGCTTTGTAATGGGCATATTGTCCAAGGCATCTCAATGTCAGTGGAAAGCTCTTCTAGACTCCCATGGAGGATGGATGAGACCTTTACTGTGTGCCAATATGAAGCAAGTAATGGGAGACACAGGAGTGGAGTTGTCTCAGCCTAGACAGGCTGATCCTTATCCCCACTGGATGCATGGAGATGCTGAGGATGATGGTCCAAAGTCTGGGTTCCCCAGTGCACAGCTGGGGTAGACTGGGGATATGTTTTCAGGAATAAAATTTAGGCATATTTCCAAATGAATACTAAAAAGCTGATGCTATCATACTGTTTGTCAGTCACTGTTAAACCAAATCTGTCAGAGAAAATGCACAAGAATATTACATTTCTAGAAATTTAATGAGAATAGACAGCTGCATCAAGGAAAGAGGCATAATTAGTGTCCACAGAGAGGAGAAGGTGGTCTGAACCCAGCCCTTCTCAGAGACTGGAGGTGTACAGGTATCCCTAGATCATGGAAGAGGTACATTTGTTATTAACCATTAGAGAATCAATGTGCAAACCACTACCAAGAGTTTGGAAGTTCCCATGCTCATAAAAGCACATGCTAGTTTGTGGTATGAGAAAATTTGATCATATTGAAATAGAACAATGACCCGTTCATGGTAACATGTGGGATTGAGCAGGCTGATGTTCTTATAGCATGGAAAGTATGGCTTGGGACTGGCAAGATTTGTCTCAGAGGTTGGGATGCTCAGTTCCCTGCTGTTTGCAAAGGAAATTGGTATCCAAGTTGGGTAGACAGTTGTAAATCTCATCAATGGTTTCTTCTCGTTTTCCACAAGGTGTTCCTAACCAAGTCTGTGGTGTTTTATGCCTTCCTTGTGGATCCTGGCACTGCTTCAGAGTTCCCTGTGGATCCTGAAGCACTGCGTGCAGCAAACCGTAATTGTAACTCTATGGTGTGCGACTCCTGGGCTACTTAGATTAAGATTTAAAAAAAGAGAGAAAGAAATGCTTTAATGCAAAGTAAAATCACAAATCAGAGAAATAATTCTAGACTCTCTCCTTTCCCCATAGGAAAAGGCAGCAAAGTGTAATTTAGACATGCTTTTGGCTTGGCAAATGCTGTCTGGCCAGCAACGTGTGCCACATGCTATTAACAGGGGAGGATTGGTTTCCCTGACTGTGTACACAGGGCTTTATTTAATGTCTAACTTTAAAGAGAAACTTTAGTCTCTAGAGAAAATTCTCTAAGAATTCACAAGAAAATTCTTGTGATGTAATATTTTAGAAAGATCCTTTGTGGTACTTCACCAACAAGGCAGAGCACCAAAACAGCTTTCCCTTGTCCTGTGACTGTTTTCAGGGAAATCTTCCACCTTTTAAAAATGCCCACACTACTGTGCAAACATGAGAAAGTAGGAACCTGCTGTAAGCTTGATGCTGTATTTACAAGGGTCATCTTTACTGAATACTTTTAATTAAAGTCCTTTTGGTTAAAGTTAGTGAATAGAAATTGGAATAGAGAATGGCTTTGTAGAATAATTGCATCTCTCTCCAAAAATCATAGCAGCAGCTCATCTCTAGCCAGATCAGTCTGCTTTCAAATGCTTTTCCTATCCCTTTCTCCTGTTTCACATGGGATTACAAGAAGAATTGACAGTCTCTAATATTAATGCTGTATTATTAGAAAACTTTCACTAGAAGGATAAGTTAAGTTTTATAGTTTGTTTATTTATTTGAAAGTCTAGATGCTTGCGCTATGGATGTTGTTATTGAGGATTGAATAAATACTACTTTTTGAAGTTTAGTTGGAAATAATTACTAATTAAAAGTTATTTTTGCTTGGTAAACCATATTAAATAGATATTAAACCATATTAAGTGATATTTTACATCTTGAAGATAGAAAACCCTAAGTGTTTTTTTTATAGATATACTGCATGAGGCAGAAGTACACATCCCTTTAACAGTGTGCACTGATTAGACCCCTAATTTCTGGGAAGCAGGATCTTAAAGCTGCCTTCCCAATCTGAATTTGGAGCACTCTGTAGGAAATTGGCCATGTACTGTGTTGCTGCTTGACCTTAGAAAATGCACTCGGAAAACCTGTCTCATTATGAAATGTACCATTTCACCATGCAGTAATTCAAGGGAGTGGAAGAATTTAAGGAAGAACAGTAATTGCAAAGGTATCTGATTAACTAATGGGTGATCATGCATGTAGGAAGCATGGCTTGTTAATAAACTGTTAGTCTAAGAATGATTCAAGTAGGCAATATGTTCTTTTTCCTTAAGACCTTGTTTTTCTTTTGTTCTAAAGACAGAACTAAACTCTTACAACACTGATTAATGACATCCAATTTTGCGGTTACGTCCCCTTATTTCTCCATTCGTCTCTTTCTACAACATTTGTAATTTAGTTCAGAAACTGCATCTGGAGAAGCAAACATTTCTGGGATCACAGATTAGTTAAGATTTTGCTCCCCACTTGAGATTTGTGGGTAGGAGCTGCAATTCCATTCCAAAATCTAATTAAAAATCAGGTACATAGGAAAGTAGTGAAAAATCTTACCCATAAGAAGAATGTCTGGGAGCTCTGCTTTTTAATGAACTGTTAGACTAGGAATCAAATACACAAGCAGTATGTGCAGGTTTTTTAGGGTTTTATTCTTCTCTCTTCACAAGGCAAACCTCAACTGCTACATCATTCCTCACTTACCAGGCTTACTGGAAATCTCAGTTTCTCTTCACTTTCCAGAACAGCCACCCTAATGACTTTGCAGTGTCGGATCGTAAACTGTAGGCGACATGAAAATAGGGTCAGCTAAAAGGATTTCCTGGGATTTTCATTTGGGAATGAATTCTGTAGGACACTTCAGCACACTAGTTTTGGGGACTGTTAAATTTTATCCGTGTGTATTAGCATCAGCAGCACTTACCTGATGACTTGTTGGGCACTACTAATTATACAAAGAAGGCATAAATTTTAGTTAGGTAGAATCCACTCAATACCTTTGAGAAAGAGGCCATTTGAGAATTCACCTGCTCTAACTTGGACACTAGATTTAGAAATGTTTATCTTAGCAAATAAGATGCTAGTTGTCCTCATTATATATTTTTTATATTCCCAGGAGCACTTGGAAAATTAAACCAGAAATGTTTGAATAATGTACAGAACTTTGAGCAACATAAATCAAATTAATGTATTGGATACAATACCAATGCAAGTCTGTCTTGATCTCCCTTTCTGGGCTTTTGAAATTGGAGACAAGATAGTATTTCCAGAAGCTGAAGTCCATTTTGTCAATACTGTGCTCACATTGCTCTTTTAGAGGCAACTGACTTTTAATTGTTTTTCACATCACATAGGTTCAAATATTGGTCAAGTTCTAAAAGCTAATGATAAACTATTTTAGGTAGATAGGGCAGAGAGAAGATCAAAGAAGTCATTATCACCAGATGATGTAACAGGATTTTTGGGGTGGATTTTAAGGTATTTGGAAGCAAATTAATATATGAGGTAATTTTATGAGTTAGTCCCAATTGATTTATCAAACCATTAGTTCTTCCTACCTTTGATGTGTGGCTCCTGTGAAAATTACAGGATTCCCCTGTTGGTTCTTCCAGGCTACAGCTGACTTCAACAGAATCTGAATGAATTTGAAATATATATCTGCTCTGCAAACAGAATCAGGCAACAAATGAATCTCAAGACAACAGACTAGAGAGGATTTCTAGGCAGCCATTACCAAGCTCTCAGACTTTTCCATAAGTCTTGTACATTTTAAGACAGAATAAAGATTTTTATTCACTGTGTAAGTTGCCAGGGGCGTTAGAAGGAAATCATCCAGGTGGAAACATGCATTCACCATGTCAGCTCTTAGTCCCAAATGAAGGAAGGATATCAATACTTTTTCAGGCTAACACATTAATTTACTACAATAGATTGGAAACTGATGCAAGAGGTCAACCAAAGCAGTAAAAGGCTTGCCTAGCCTGCAGGCTTCTACTTACCATGTCCTTTTGCTAATTCTTGTTTAAGTCCTGTGACCTTACTACAGAAAAGCAGTCAAGTGTGATCATGTGTCCATCCATATCCAGCAAGTGCAAACATGTGCTTCATGCACCATCTTAATTGCTTAATCAAGCTCCTTCTATTGTGAGGCACAACCATACAGAAACCAGATGGAAGATATTTTTATCAGGCGGGCCATAGGACTAAAGAAACATGGTCAGTGAACATTGCTGTCCTTAAAAACCCCAGGGTTGGGATACAACTGCATCCATGCTTCCTCCCCACAATTTGATAATTCAGGCAGCAGCCACTGCCAGACTCAATCCTACCTCCCCTTTCAGATACCAACAACTTGAGCTTGCTTAAGGGACATAAGCACACATTGACAATTATTTTAAAAGAGTTTATATAAAAGAAGGTTGAGACTGTTATTTACATTTGGAATTAGGGTTTTGGGATTTTTTGAGTCAGTAGTTTTGTGGATGATTTTAGCAGTTTGCATAACATAACCCCCATAAGAGACCAGTGCAGTGTTCTTTTTGTTTTCAAGTGGTAGGAAAAAGTCTGAGTGTATTTGAGCTGTTTTCTCTGCTGTTTGTCAAGCCTGTTATAGCAACAGAGGTTTTAACTTGTTCTCCTTATTTTTATTTTATAAAGCACTTAAAATTATGCATTAAGCTAATGCTCTGGTAGGTTCTACATCAAATCCCCAGTAATTGTATTTTTGCTGTCTTTTCCACTAGAGGCTTTGAGTACTAGATTGATTATGCTGTGATCACTGCTTTTACTCCAAAACAATACAAGAGGAGTAAAATCCTTGATTATAATTGCAGGCATGTTTATTTAGCCAGGCACTTGCCCAGTCCTAATTGGCAACCTGAATTGTGCAGCATGGTCATCAAAATGGGCAAGAACACTTGTGAATAACTCATGGCTTTGACAAACATTGTATCTGCAGGTTTGGTGGCAGAATTGGCAGAAGTTAAATATTTAAGAATTCTGGTATTTAGGCTGCCAAAACTGGGTTTTCAATTATCACCCCAATAAGATGGAGAATGCAAGTTCATGTTCTAAGTCTCATTGTTTCTTCCACTGGCTGCAGACTCAGCAAGACAAATGTACATCAGTCTATATTGTCAGGGCTATCTTTGCAAGCAGATGGGCTAGAAATCTAATTAAAAAACCCAAAAGCTTTGATTCTGGCAAAAAATTAGAAAAGTCTGTAGGACAACTCTAAATCCCCTGAATTAAATGGATGTTCTATGTCAATGCCATTCTATTGTCACACTTATAAATAAAATATGAAGGGGTCTACTTTCACATAGACTCATAAATGGGCTCATTTGTGAGTTTAATAAAGCATGTGTAGTCAGTACAATTAGATAAGCATATGTATAGAGCAATAAATGATTCCTGTATAAAATCAGCACACGTGTAACAGAGAATATATCCCAGCCTGGAGAAATAAGCACATGGTTAGATTATTAACTGATCTCTCTTAGGCTTTTCAAAATTAACTCTGAGGTGGCCACAACTATTTGCAATTATGGATCTTCCCTGTGTCTGAAGATGTAGTAGATACAATATATTCAATGGAAGAATGCAGTGGCTTCAACAGAGAGAAGTGTGTTATAATGCACAAGAAGGGGGTGAATAACCCAACGAGGTTCACCTGACTCAGTCTCATCCCTTGGACTACAGTGCTCCAGCCAAGTGTAAGAAAAATGCATAACTTGTGAAGCTGTAATTGCAAGGAAAATAGCTACATGTATTTGTGTTATCTCAGTATCAGGGACTCACATGCCACAGGCTTTTCTTAAACTGGGGGATGTGTCCAGTGTGAGGCTAAGGGTTTGCAGAGCAGCTCTGAAATGGATTCTGTTGATCCTCATCAGTTGTTTCTGGCAGAGAGGGGAAGGGGTAGCTGTGGTTGTTCAGCTTGCTACAGAAACCCACCACACTGGGCCCATTTCTACACAGGATGTTATACTGGCATTAGTTTAACTCACAGGTAGGAAACCCATAGGTCTGGTGGAATAGATGTGGCCTGATGTGTGTTTCATGTGCCTATTCCAGGCCTAATGAGAGGCTCAGTATTACGCCAATATCCTTAGGTGCAGTATTTCAAGAATCTGCTGTCTCTGATTTTCATTACTGTGGGCTTGCTGACATCTACAGTAAATTCTAAGTTCTCTGACTAGCAGATTCCTATCATTACTAACCTGGCATATGTTAATTTGTCAATATAATTTTCAGGTCTGTCAGCAGGGAAAGCACCACCTAGGGTATGTAGTTCCTGAGATGAATAGGTTGATGATCATTCATATGTGGCACTTGTAGATGGATTTGCCAGTGAAGTTTTATTGTGCTTTTGATAGAGAAGCCATAGAGCTAATAAGGAAAAGGGAGCAGGCAGTTGAAACTGGGCAATTACTTTTCAGAGCATTTATCTGAACCTGCTTTAGCTGATTAAAGAATTCCTCTGGTTTTTCCAGTTATTGGTGACTGATAGGCAGAGAATGATGGAGAACTGGAATTATTTGCAACGTGCTGAAAGTTCAGAATTGTAAGGGAAGCAACATTAAAACTGCATTGCCATGTCAGCAATGTGTGAGTTCCCATCAGTGTGGGACAGTGCCTGGCATGATGGATGCTAAACCTGAGGAGACCACACTGGCGCCTGAGGAGCTCAGTCTCCTGCAAAGATGAGAGGCTGGAGAAATACCTCAAGTCATCTTGGGAAGACACTCAGAGAATGTTAGCTCAGAGAGTGACTCACCTGGGGTTTGCACATTTATTGCCAGGGTTTTGACTGTTGTATTCATTTTTGCTTTCCAGAAGCATTTTAGATTCAGCTTTCTCACTCTGGATGTCAACAGTGTCTTTTGGGTCTTCTACTACCTTTGAAACACTGAATTATCAACCTCTTTGTGCTCAGTCAGCTCCAGTGATTTAGATCTCCCCCACATTTATGTCTCCACAGATAAAAAGGGATGATACCTCACATCCATGGCTTCATTGGCATGGCTTTGCCCCTCTTGCTAGACACAGTGAGAGAGCCTGGCCTTTCTAGGAGACAGATTCAGAATAAATTGGATGTGAGCTAGAGGTTTTGGACCTGGGTTGGGAATAACTCATCAGTTTCCCCTGTCTCCTGAGGACTCTGTAAAAAGAGCTTTTTCCACTCTCAATGCCATCATGGTTTTTTAAAAGAATGAGTAAAGTCTGCTGTATGAATGAATACATAAAAATTGATTTTGCAAGTGTATCTTAAAGCACAGATTGATTTTGTAGCTTCAGAGCAAGTCCTTCTGGATGTAATACAACATGCAGTCTTCAGCCAGCCTGGCATGGCAGGAAGCATCTATCTGATAAATGAACTATTTTAGGTAAATCATTGTGCCTACAAAAACCTGCTTTGTTTGTGTGCGGGTGGAGCTCTTAAAGAAAAAAAAAAAAAAAAGAGTACCAGTCATTTATTAGTCATGGTCAGTCCTCAGTGTCCAGCCCAGGGAAAAAAAGAGGCATCAGCTTTTTAATTGCAATTCTAAAGAGAACTGAAATTCTTGTAGAGATCTCAACAGACCCATGGACCATGGAGTGTTTCTGGGTTTCAACCATGCCTCCTGACAGATGCACTGGAATCCAGTGTTTGCCCTTATGTCTGTGGATTCTGGAAAAAAATCCTATATGTCTTAAGGAGTAGTTATTGCAAATGCTCATGCTGCAAAACTCTGCACTGCAAATGGGCAGAAGCTAAGAGAATTGTGGAAGAATCTGCTATTTTGAAGTGCAAGTTTTTAAGTGAGGAAAAATCTAAAATATTTAGAAATTTCCTACAAACATACCTCTAAAATGTTATATTAGTCAAAATATTTTGATAAAATTCAAAGTTTTTTGAAAAATTCAAAGTAGATCAAAAGCAGGGAAAAAAATGACAAAGAAATCATCTTAAAAGGTAAACCAGAATATTTTGCTCTCATAAAAGCCTTTTTTCAGCTTTAAATTCAGTAATACTTTCATGAGAACCTGCACTCATCATGAAATATCTTACTTTGAATTGACGTGTAGAATCTCATCTTCTCTCCCTAGCTCCTTATTTTAATTACAGTTCCTCAGTAAATGGGTGTGCGTTGCTCTCCCTCACTGCCAGGAGCAGGGTATGGGAACTGACGAGTGCTTACTGCAGGAGATGACAGTACTATGTAGAAAAAGTGATTTTACCATCTTTGAAGAGGTTTTTTTCCTCTTGTCATCTCTGAGCTCGGTCAAGTTCTGGATCAAATGTGCAAGTCCCAGAGTGGTCATACCTGCCTGCATCAGGCAGGAAGGAATTTGGCATGGTGTCTGCCTGTGGACATTATTGGATTTTACCAGGTGCTGCTGTTGACTGTCTAGACCTACATTAATCATTCTTTGCATGAGCTGAACATGTTTGCAGGCTTCTCTATGCTGTAAGGTCTTTCCCCGGTGGATTTCTTTGCCTCCCACAGCGTGTTTCAAGGAAATGTACGTATTTGCAATCTGGAGGCTTTCCACTCTGGGGTGACTGTTTTATGGCACTGACTGGAATTCCTGGAGCTGTTCACCCTGCACCATTCACTCACTTGTAAAGTCACTGATGTTGAGAACTGATAAATTAGGATGCCGTGTCTGAGAGCCCAAGCACTCGTTGCCCAGACGAAATATCCCTTTCCTCATGAAAATCTGGCAGTGCTGACCATAGACTAAACTTCACAGTGACTGCATGTGAAACAACCTTCATGGTCTCCTTGCTTGAACTGTGAAAAAACTCATAGTACAGGCAGAAAGATCCATTTATTTTCTGTGCTAAGCACATCCTTATATATCTATTTCTCCTCTGGATTTGAATCTTCAAACGTGCTTCCAATAGCCTCTGCTCATCCAAACCTTTTCAAGAATGGTATGTTTCTATTTCAACACAACCCTAATATTTCTTTTTTTCTAGCAAATTTCAATAACATATAATTTTCATTTGGTAAAGCATTTTTGTTTTGTTTCTGCTAAATCATCTCAAATGCAAGACTTTAAATGCTCAAGAGAGAGTTGAATGGTACTTACTGTTCAAACATTTCTTTGTTGTAGTAACAAATCTTTAAATGTGGCCCTGCTTTAACAAAAAACAAAGCCCTGATTAATTTCATATTTATCTCAGCAGCTGTTTCAAGGAAGACCTGCCAGATATTGATCCAAATATAGTAGATGTGCAGCAACAAAAGGGGAAGAGGGTAAATGGGTTTAGATGAAGGCATCATTTACCAGCAGAAACTTAACAGGAATTTGAAATATTAGAACATTTGTCCTCCAGATTTGGCTTTACCAGCTGCAATCATGCATTTTTTGGACACAGCTGTGTTTTATATCTTTGCTATTTGAATGAAGACAGGAAGCTTCTCGAATAGTGTTTATTTGCTCAATTAAATAGGAGGCCAAATGCCTGCAGAGCTTTGGGTCCCAGTTCTGGTCTGGGTTGTAACGATGCAGATCAGGATTTTTACCTGGGTGGAGGAGAGCTCAACACAGCCCTGCTGAACCCTGACAGAGATGCCAGTGGGAGCTGCACCTCTCAGAATGACCCCCAGGCCCTCATGGAATCATGATTACATATTGGAAAAAGCTTTTGTTACACCTGGGTGGTGTCTGTTCTTCCTACCTTACATCATTTTACAACAGAATTGCTTGGAGCTCAGAGCCATTTTTCTTAGATGTAAAAATTGAATACCAAAATGAGTGAGTTGCATGAGAATATCAGGAGAACCCATCTGGCACCAGTTAGCTCCTGCTGCAATATATGGGATTTTTCTGCCTTTCTGTTCGCTTCCTGTTGTCTTGGGGCCAGAGGCAGGGGTTGAATGTGGATGTTGTGCAGCCCACACATCTGCATTCTTGTGCCATTCACAGACACACCTCATGTCCCCTAAGAGCAGTGGCTGGAATCCAGAGACAGGAGATTTGTCTTTGCCTGCACCTCACTGGCTCCAAGTCTTTTTACAACATGTCACTGAAATTTCTCTAGATCACTGCTTTATGTCCAGCTCCAGCCACTGTGAAACTGGCTTTGATTTCTTTCTCTCTCTTTTTAAAAAAGAAAAGTGACAATGAGCAATTCCTTTCCAGTGCTGAAAGAGAATAAACAAATTTAGGTCACAGTAAGGAAGAAAGGATTAATTGGAAGTGGAGTCTGGGTGGCTGTTTCTTCTCTAATTGCAAAAAAGCATTGTGAAACCAGGTTGAAAACTGAAAGAAGGAAAATCTAGGATGATGATTGTCCACCTACAGTCTTTTAGGTAGCTGAAGTTCGCTGGTGGGAGCTTGCTGTGAATTGTATCCAGAGTGATGGTGCTCTTGGGTTGTGCATCACTGAGTTCCTCCCCTGGTGTCTGATATAGCAGCACAGAAGGGAGATGTGAGGATTAGGAGTCACGAGTGTCCCAGGATCTTTGAAAAGACAGTTTGTCTCATGCTGCTGAGCAGCCACTGTCACTGGGGATGTGGGTGACAGCACAGGAGCACATTTCTTAACTGGGATAATAAGCAAGGTACCATTTGCTGAGAAGTATCAATTAGAGCAAAGGATTTTAATAAATAATGCTGGTTCAGATGTGCTTGGCAAACAGGTCTACTAAAAATTGCTTTATCTGGTCTTTTAAATGTACTGAAAAGTAAATTATGAATACAGGAACTGACTGTTTCTATTGACAAGGTGAAATTCAGGCTCAGCGTGGTGATGTGAAACCAAAGAATGAAAGTCTGTAAGTGATGCTGATTATAAACCTTTCTGTCTGGTTTTATTTCCAAGCTGAGTAAATAAACCAGACACAAAATGAATAAAAATTTGCAATTAATCAAAAATATTAACACATAAATCACTGAAGTGATCCTTGGTGCATTTTGATATGGAAGCTAGGCAGCAGAGTTAGTAAGTTCTCGTATGAAATGAGGCCTTTGGGATAACAGTTTGTGCTTGGAAGCTTTTACATACCTGCTTTTCTCCTCTCCCTCCCCTTTTCCACCCTCAGCTTGGGAACCAATTGGCTGACTACAGCCACATTTATCAAAGGAAGGGTGATCTCAAAAATAATTAATTTCCTGCAGATTTTGCTCCTATTTATTGATGCCTGAAGAGCTACTTGTTATTCTGACAGTGTCTCCTGACAAGGTTATGCTGACCTGCCTTAAAAGAGACCTTGCTCTCCCTGTTAACAAATCATATTTAGAATGAGATGCTGGACTTGTCAGATCTGGGCTTTTAGTGGTCCAACAGGAAAGCTAAATGTGCTGCTTCATCATTAACTCATGGCTGCAAAATGGGAATGGGGATATTATGTTATTTCAGCTAATCAAGTGCTGAAGCTTCCAAATGCCAGAAGCTTGGGCCAAACCATAAGGATGAAAAATACACATAATCAATAGGTATCTGAAAGATTAATCAGAAAGCATGAAGTCCTTAAATTCATTTGGTACCCAGTGACCAAGCTCTTGCCAAAGAAAATACAATTTAGAGCGTGCCTGAATTAAGGAGGAAATTTGAGAAAATAGCCTTATGAAAGTACCCTAGAAACCAAAATAGAGGCATTTATTTTTACAAAATTATCACATCTGCTTCTGAGTTTCAATTGTGTGCCTTTTTTTTTTTTTTTAATCCAGATCATAAGTATTATTTTCACAAATATTTTTGGGTATTTTTATTAGACTTAGAAGATGGTCTTTGCTTAAAAGCAGTGGAGCAACTGAAATGACTTATCAACTATCAAACAATTTCTGCTCACCATTGCAAATCTAGTCCAGATGAGCACAGCTAAAAGGCTGATGGATTGTCCAAATACCTTGATTTGAGTGTTTTTTCCAGTTTCTGGTCAAATATCAATACCGGAAAAAATTAAGCAGCACAATCAACATTAATTGCCATACTAAAGTGGTTGCTTGTGTGTAATAGATATGTGTATTGATGTATCATCTTGGGAGCCAGGAATAAGGCATGTCTTGCTTGGGAAATGTGCAGAAAGCTTGATTGCTACTGATGCTTTTCCCGATCAATTGCTAAATTGGGAAGGGTTTGAGTTGTTGCTTTTAAGCAATAAAGTTAATAAGCATGGCTGGTCCATTCAAAAGGAGCCTCACATCATTTCCTCAATCCATGCTGAGGTAACTGAGGAAAAATGACTGACTATCAGAGATGACAGATTGTCCCAGATTGCCTCACCAGGGTTTATCAGAGCTCATTATGTCTAGGCCAATTTTTTAGGATGCTGTCAATAGCTGGAAATATTTGGATATTGCAATTTTTTTTAAATAAATTGCCCCACAATTATGTTAGCCTTTTGTGCTTTCACATCCGTGTTCAGTTTTGGTTTTGCAGACCATTATTACTCATTATTTTTAATTCCCTGGATTTGCATTTATGGTTTCCTGAAAAGTAATTTATTGGAATTTATTCTAGGCAGCTGAAGACTGTAGTATGAATATATTCAGCTGAAGACCCCCCAGCAAGGGAGGCTCCTTAAACAAACACATCATGGCAGATGGTCCCTGTCCATTTTTTTAGAGGTTACACTCTAAATAGTTTTCTTATCTCTCAAGTCTTTCTTTGAGATATTAGTACCTGATTAGAATCTGGCTACCTGTTTGTACAGGGTAGGTGCCTCTAAGGTACCCTCTCTGCAGCAAGCTCTGCAACTGAAAGTAGAAATGATGAGCAGGCAGCTTTCTGTCTTGCAACAGTTTAAACACCATTAAATAATAGCTTTTGACAAGCAGGCTTAGAAATCATGTGCTAATTTTCTGCAAAAAGTCAGAGCAATGTGGAGTTATCACTGTGCTGGGGAATCAAATTGTGCAGATGAGACTAAAGACCCACAGATCTTGTACAGGTTAGTACCATTCATCACATTAAAGAAAAATTTGCAAGCAGAATTACTTCTGCAAGAATGCTGCCAACACTCTTGAAATAGAGCTGCATTTTCTCAAAAGGATAAAAACTGTCCATTTGTATGTTTCCTGCACTACAATTGAAAAGGTGCATCCTTTTTAGCACTTTCATATTTCATACAGGAGTTTACATGCCTATGTGATGAATGAAGTAGAGAAATTGTCTTTATAATAAAGAGCATTGTTTGGAGTTTTGTATTATTGGTGTAAGAGTGCTTACATGTTGATGTCTTTTGAGCATAAGAATTCTGTGATTATTCTTCTTCCTTTCCTCCCTTTCCATCCCTCTTTCCCATCAGTTTCATAATTGAAAATATACTAAGTTTATAGGAAATTTGGTCTAGTTACAAGGATTGTGGATAGAAATGGTAGCGAATAACTGCTTGTTCCAGAGAAAGAATCAGAAAGCATTCCCAGCCTGGGAATGGTCCTCAGGATCAGTGACCATGACTGTGTCCATCAGAAAAATTTGGGGAATCATTGCCATTTCTTCTTCTACTGAAAACCTGCTGTGAAGTCTCCAGAGGCAGGACAGTGGGAGTTTGGGGTGTTTTGGAGCATTTTTTTACACACACACACTTAGGCATCATGTGCTGATGGGAGTGGGTGGCAGTACTGCTCCCTGCACTGCTTCTCTGCACCTCACAGGCCTGGAGGGGCTGCAAATCTTCAGCAGACAGACTCCAGCCTGTATTGACAGTTCCTGGTTCCCTCCCTGGAGTATCTGTTTTAATGCAGGCTGAACTTCTAGTCATGGTGGTATATAATCAAGGGTGTCAAGGTATCACACTGCCTTTGCTCTACAAGCTAGAGTTTGATTTTGCTTCTGTTTGCGTCTAAGACTTCAGGTTCATAAACAAAAGACTTCAGTCTTCTAGGACATTCCGGTTTTGCTTACTGAAACAGGTTTTATCAGTAAGTATTAATTTACTGTTTTACATCAAATTAGGTAAGCTGGCAGGTTGGCAGTGGTGAGAGGAGTTGGAATGAAGCTGATACTGTCTATGCCTTGCTGTGGTTGCAATGGATGGTGGTGGTGTATTTATTTATTTATATCAGAAAAGACAGATTGCACTTACGTGTTACTTGTCCTCTCTTGGGGCTCTCCATGTGTCTGTATGGCTCCTGCATCTCTTTGTCAAGTGTTTGAAGAAATCCTTAGGAATATGTGTTCAGGTTTACAGGGATCAGTGATTAGGCAGAAGTTCCTGAAGTATCCTCTAAAGCTTTGCAAGAAAAACACAAAACACAAACCCCTTTCTATTCATTGCTTTCTGAGTTGCTTCCTTGTCTCAACTCTTGTTCCAAAAGGCAAGAGGTGGTAGCACCCCCAACAAAGCTTCTTTTACAGCCTTTTTTTTGGCATTAGTTATGAAAGGATCAGATGTCTGACCTTTCAGCAATAGGTAAAAGGAGAATAAAAATATCTGTATTCCTGACAGTGTTTGGAAGTGCCTGGTCTTCCTTGTTTTCCTTTGCACTGGCTGTTGTATGCAGTGTGCTCTGGATGTGCCAGTAATATTAAGGCAGAGGACCAAGCTTGTTGTCTCTGAGTGCTCCTGTCTGGCACTGTGCTGAGACTGTTCACATTAGCAAACTCTCAACACCCATCCATCCAGTGTGCCTCCTCTGAAGTATATTCCTGTCCTTGTTCCACCTCAGAAACCTAGTTATAAGCTTTTTAGAGCTGCTTTATATTGAATATGTAGGAGATGGATCTTATTATCAGAAAGAGTGTTTTAAGATGTTAAAGAGGTAGAGTGCAGTGAAAATCCTCCTGTGTGTTTGTGCACTGGGAATATTTCTTTGGAGTCTTAACAGTTTTACAATTTCTACATTATACCCAAACCTCTTTTTCTGAGGACTAATACTACTATGTCCCTTGAAAAGTTATGCTGAAAGCTGCACAGACTGGACTTGACACGTCCTTTTATTCTTTCTCCTCTCTCCTTGTGAGGAAAAAGAAGAGATGTGTTTGCAAGGGAATGCTGTGGTGTTGTTGGGCTCCATGCATTGCCAGTGACCAGACCAGATAGCTGCCTTGGACTTTTGAGAAGGAAGGAGCACAGGGTGGGGGAAAAGTCTGACTGCAGATTGAAAAAGGTCCTGCAGCAGCATTTGGAAGATCAGTTGTGAGGGAAAGGGCCCCAATCATAACAGTGCACATGCTGAGTCACAAGGACCTTCCTGACAAGGGGTAATTGCAAGGCATTTTTCTGGACATGACACTTTTCTGGGAGTTAAACTTTTTTAAGAGGCCTCTAAAAATGAAGGCACCCAAATTTAAAAGTAGCTGGTAATGCTAAGGCACAGGACTCTGCTTGTTGACTTTGGCTGGGTTCAATATGTTGAAAGCAGAATCCATTGTATGTACACATAAAGAGCTTCTATACAGATGTAGTTGATTCTGTTTCAAATTGTGTGAAAGTATGTATGCTTTTTAGTGAACATTTGAATTACACGTGTTTGGAAAATTAGAGATTAAACTGTAATCTAGACACTTGCATTGCATGTAAATTACATTATAGTCAATTTAATATGACCTTTCTTATAGCCCTTATACTGTACTATCTCTTGTCTTTTATGTTAATCACTCCTTGCTTTGCTCTGAAGCACCAAAACACCAGCAGCACAAGCCAAGTCTCACTGTGGCTGCCCACAATATTAATTATCATGATGTGCTTTTATTCTTGCAGTGAAGATGTTTGCAAGCGAGGATTCACTGTTATTATCGATATGCGGGGATCCAAATGGGATTTGATCAAGCCTCTCCTAAAAACCCTTCAAGAAGCCTTTCCTGCTGAGATTCATGTTGCCCTGATTATAAAACCTGATAATTTTTGGCAGAAGCAGAAAACAAACTTCGGCAGTTCCAAGTTCATCTTTGAGGTGAGAGCCGCGTAGAAATGAATTGTAAAGCATCATTTCCGATAAGAACTTTTCTTCAGGTAAAAATTCCCTGTGATTGAAAGCAAAAAATACATCTGAGTGCAGAAGTGGGCTGATGCCCTGGCATCAGGTTGTTTTCTGAGCACACTGTTGAAATGAATTGCATATTTCATAGTTCATTTTGCTGAGGGTTTTTTTTTTTGGTGGTGTTTATTTTTGGTGATGTTGCATTAAGTCTTTGTTTCTTATAGGAAAAAAAAATGACAACACTAAATCCATCAAAATACTAAAGATACAGTTTTCTAGATGCAAATGTATGAGTTTGTTAGTTTACCTCTACCCAACTTCCACTAGTGGGTTTTTTTTGTAAGACATTTGCTAAATTTTCACCTCTTTCATTTCATTTAGATTTACAGTTCAGGGATAGCATTAACAACTTGTGTGAAGGATAAGGTGCTTCAGGCATGTCCTTTGAGAAGTATATAGCTGCATAATTAAGGTGAATTTTACTAACTTTGTTGTTAATAAAGACAAACCAGCTGTCTTCTCTGTAGCACTTCAGTTTCTGTGAATTTCAGCTCCTTGCCCAAAAAGAAGCTGAAATTCAGGTGCATGAAATGCTCATACATCAATCATGCCACACCATGACTTAGTCATTGTGTTGTTTTTTAATAATTCACTGAGAAACACTTATATTGTTGGCTGTTTTACCAATCCATTAATTTCAGAGACACAGAGATTTTGCATCTCTGGAACACAGAAGAGAATTTGGCTATAGCTCTTAATATTTACTGCAATGGAAGACTGTATTTTAGTATATATTTAAGTCAGTGTTATATAAGTGTGTCCTTATTTTCAACTTGTTCTTGCAAGGACCCATGAATTGCTGTGGGGAATTAGACTGGTGTTACTCATGAACACAATTTTTCATTATTATCAAACTTTAAGTGCTTGTAAATTTTCACCCCTGTTTCACAAACTCCAGTAAACTCATAAATTTTTCTTTGATTAAATAAGTCTTTACACTCCTTGGTACTTTTGAGGACAGATAAAGTAACAGAGTTCAAGTATGTATTTTTAGAAGATTTGTTTGGTTTTAAAATTAATAAATACCTTGTGGAGGCTTGACATATATTTTTATTGTATGGAGTTGTTGTGATGATAGCAGAGAGTAAACTGTGACCAAGTTATGCTTCATGTTTACAGCTCTGAGTCTGTATTGTTTAAAAAGCTCCAGATTAATTTGCTGGAATGCATTAAGGGTATTTTAATTTTGTGTGTGTTATCAGTGCCTTTGAGCCTTAGTCTGTCTGCAGGGTTGTTCACATGGGTGTCCAATGGTTCACAAATTTTTGGGCTGAAGGAGGAAAGTCAGTGCTTTCACTGTGTATTGGACCACCTGCAGACACAGAATCACAGAATGGTTTGAGTCCTTCAATTCCATGATTCAAACAAAGATTTCCTAAGCTGTGGTCCACCCTGCAAAATACACACCACAATCAAGGAACTTCTATTGAAAGGATTCTTTCAAGGCCAGATTTCTCTTTTGAGCTAAAGGAAGTTTTATGTGTGTGCCAGGGCACTGTGGGACCCTTAGTGGACTCTGATGAGCTGGATTTTGGGGAGTGAGATTCTGGCAGTGTTTCTGTGCCATAGTCCAGAGTGAAGCATGTACATAGATCTTCACCCAGAGAGAGAAAGTGTTTGTTTGATGTATGTGGATTCCAAAGTTTTCTGTCACTTTGAGGAATAGACCAGGCAGCTTATTTAGCATTAATTCAGAGGTGCCTTCAAGACTATTTTCCTTCTCCTGCAGAAGGAGGCTAAACAGTGGACGGCACTTTTAAAATTGATTTCTAAAAGAAGGATGAGCAATGCCTAGGAAACTGTAAGCACCTACCTGCCTCACTAAAACTGTTTTCATTAGAGTTTGAAGAACTACGTAAAAAATGAAACCTGAAAAAAGAAAATTTCTGCTGAATTTGAGAAATGAAAAGCCTTTCTACTGTCTCATAATATCAAATTCTCTGCATGATTACAGTAATGTTTCCATTAGCCTGACAGACTGCAGGGGGATGTCCTAGTGTTAGCCATGAAGAGAAGTATTTCCCTGACAGGTAGTTAAACTCTAAACTGAATTATCTTCAAGGTCTCAGTGTCCAGGTCAGGAGGTATAAAAATTTGAAAATGCTCTCAAGCGACATACTTACCATCCCAATGTTTGTTTGCTCCTCCCACTGTCCTCCCTTTTCCTCAAAACAAGGAATATTGCAAGAGCATTTTAAAATAATCTTTCTCCTGAGTTTAAGTTCAATACAATCTCAATTTTAATACATTGCAGAATGCCTGATAGTTTTGGATGGATACAAATTGGAAGAAAAAGCCTATTGTTAACCTTTAACCAGTGGCTAGCCTACTGTTTTGGACATAATTTAGGATTATGGTCTGGATTTTAGGTGTTTTTCTTTGTAGATGACTTCTACAAGAGTGGTGTGGTTATTGGGTGCCTCCATTTCTGAAGAGCACAAGCTCTGACATTCTTTAGAGGCCTGATATTTAGGGGATAGATGTGCAGTCACTGATGAAGAGAAAAGCCTTTAAGGGCTGCCAGCTTGGGTGTTAACATGAGAGCACTGAAAATCTCTAGTTACATATGAAACCCTATGCTCCTAATTTCAGAAAGAAGTATTTTGTCTTAAACAAATGGGAAAAGCTATCAGTTGCCATGTCCTTAAACTGTAACCTTCTTTCCAGACACCCAGTGCTTTTCTCTATCACCAGTTACAGAATTTGAATGAATTAAAACCATTTCTCATTGATTGTGTATGATTCGTGAGCAGTACTTTCTATTGGCAATAAATTCTAGTTGTTAATACTTCAATGACATTTCACTTTCACATTGATTTTCGCTTAATTACATTAGAAATTGCTAATCTCAAAGAGTGGCAAAAAGCCAACTAGAATAATTTGGAATAAGAAACCTAGCTGTTAAGGCAGTTTTGTTAAGGCAGTTTGCAATACCTACTTCAGTTCATATACCTGAAACTTTTGTTTCTGTGTAGCTGCTAGCTGGGGTGTAACACGAGTAGCAGAGTGCCTGACATGCCATGTACCCATTTAGTGAACAACCATGTCCAGATATCCAAAAGCTGCAGTAAGAAGTCTTCAGTGTTCAACTGGGCTGATGAAATCTCTGGCAGAAACATTTTCACTATATGTTTTTGATAGTTAGGCCAGATAAAAAAGATAGGCATTATTCCAGTATATATCACATCTTTTAATAAGTAAGTGAGTAAGTAAGTAAGTAAGTAACTAACTAACTAGCATTAGAATCAAATTTTCCTGTCCAATTAATGTATTAAAATTAAACACAGTCCTTGACATCCTTTACAATGTTCCTTCAATTATGTATTGATAAGGAAAATACTCGCTCCATGCTGTTTACGGGTTGTGCTGTTAATTCTGATTGGATGGTTCCTGATTTAAATGCTGTCCTTTTCCCTTCCTTAGACAAGTATGGTGTCTGTGGAAGGCCTGGCAAAGCTCGTGGATCCCTCTCAACTGACAGATGAGTTTGAAGGGTCCTTGGATTACAACCACGATGAATGGATAGAGCTGCGTGTCTCCTTGGAAGAGTTTTTCAACAGTGCCATCCATCTATTATCGAGGCTGGAGGATCTCCAGGAAATGTTGGCTAGGAAAGAGTTTCCAGTAGACGTTGAGGGCTCAAGAAGGCTGATTGATGAGCACACACAGCTTAAGAAAAAAGTGATTAAAGCTCCTGTGGAAGAACTGGATCGTGAGGGCCAGAGGTTATTACAATGCATAAGATCCAGTGATGGTTTCTCTGGTAGGAACTGCATTCCTGGAAGTGCAGATTTTCAAAGTCTTGTGCCAAAGATCACCAGCCTTTTAGACAAGCTGCATTCTACCCGGCAACACTTGCATCAGATGTGGCATGTCCGCAAGTTGAAACTGGACCAGTGCTTTCAACTCCGGCTTTTTGAGCAAGATGCAGAGAAGGTAGGGAGTAATCTGTTCCTTTTCTCATGCTTTAAATAAGACTCTGTTGCAAGGGTGACCGGTTTTTCTGTAATTGCTAACATGAGGTGTTCATCACCAGTGTAAATTTCATGTTGCCAGCAGCTACTTCATGTGACTTGTAAAACCAAATTCACTCAGCAAACTGTTGTATGTAGCAGGCATAGTAATATCCCAGAGTAATTTTTCTGTGTTGCTTTTGGTGAAAGTTAATCTGCTTTTCTGTCATATAATGAGTATATTTGCTAGACATTAGCACAAGAATCTGGCTTTTTTTTTCAAGCTTCTTTTACTAAGCTTATGAATATATTTATCTACTTGTCACAGCACTGAAATAAGAATGTTTTTGTGGTTTGATTCACTATGATTATTGTTTGCACTTCTTGGAGTCTGTGGGCAATTTCAAGTATGAGTTTCAGGAAATTTACTTTAGAAAACTATGTAGCGCTAAAGCCTTGGCTTTCTTAATGCAGAAGTGCTTGGCACCTTGTTAGGTGATTTTGTGAGAAGTCTTTGTTGGCACAAATAAAATTCCAGGCCACAGAGGTGGGGTATTCTCAGTGGAAGGTACTGAGCTCTCAGATTTGTGTCTATCTAGTCTGTATATCCATCAAAAGCACCAATCTCTGAATCTTCTCTAGTTAATGTATTACCCAGTTGTTTCACTAATGTGTCTGCCTGGACCGACCCAGGAGGAGTTGCAGAAGAAAAGCAGACTCATGAGCAGGGGGATTTCATGAGGATGTTTTTTTAATCAGCTACTAGTTAGTGTTATTTTAAAACACCACTGAGAAGCACATTGCTGAAACAAACTTAATCTTCAGTTGTGCAGAACAAGATACTTGACATTGGTTTTGAATGCATTTACTAAATATTTCTAAGACTTGCTAGGACTGAAAAAGCTCCATCATTGTATAATCAATCCTCCTGTTGGGAAAACCTTGAATTCAGATGAGTCCCTCTAAAATAAGAGTCACTGCAGAACCACTCAGGGATGCATAAGAGCAGAGTTTTAGTTCTAAATGCTACAATAGTAACATTCTCCCTGTTCCTTCTGTGTCATATGCTATAAGGAGGACTTTCACTTCTGTCCTTCACAGCAGTGGCTGTACTTTGGTCAGTGCATCACTTTGGATTTTCAATTTCTTTGGGATTATTCAGATGACCACTGCTTATTAATGTAATTTTATAATTTATTATTATTATTATTCAAGAATATTATTTGTGAATTATTATTATTTAGAAAGTATTTATTATAATTAATAATGTTAAAAACTGAAAGGCCCTCAGATCAGTTCAAGTTCAAGTTTGAGAAGTCCTTGTTTCCAAGCACTGTTCTGTGGCATTGAAGGAAGTCTCCAGGGAGTTTCTACCTCCTGCAAAGGCATGAAAGGATAGTGTGATATAAGTCTAGGCAATGCAACAGCAAAGCTCTTTGCATGTGTTATTCTGAGATTGATATGTGTAAGGTCTAGGCAAGTCAGAAAATACATGAAACTTTTGAGATGAAGGAAGAAGCAGTGAGAATGTGATTTCTGCCTTTGCTGTCTTGAGCAATTCCAGTTTGACAAAACCAGGATTCTGTTCTTCTCTTCTTCGTTTGCCTCACGTTAACTAAATACACAATCAGCTTCTCCCTGCTCAGGCTCTGCTTGCCTTTTCTTGACTTCTACATTTTTTAAAGAATATAAAATATTTTCTTGTTTTATATTCCCAAATCCGTGCTTTTAATCTTCTCAGTTTTTGAGTCCCTAAAATTCTTCCTGGAAGGGTTTCAGACCCTTTAACATCACATTTCACATGTGTAGACTGACGTAAAACATTGATGTGCTTTTCTTCTGGAGCTGCCTTTCTCAGGCCTCTTTGATGTAGTCTCACCATCTCAGACTGGAAAGTACTTGTTTCATAAAATGTCCAGAGCTAAATCCAGCCTGAGTGCTGTCTCCACTATAGAAATAGCCACCAATGTGTCTGTGTACTGAATTTTAGAGTTTCCTGGAACCTTCATTTTCTCAGTTGCATTCTACTCAGGTATGTCAGCAGAGCCCAGTTACTCTTCATCTCCTGGAGGGAGACACAGCTCTTTTTGTATAACCTGGACATGTAATTTAGTTCTAATCAAATGATAACTCTAATAACCTGTGAAGGCTCAAACTCCAAGATAAAATTTTGAGCATAAACAAGGTTTCAGGGTATTTTAAAATATCTCTCTATATTCATTGGATGATATTTCAGGAAACCTGTTCTAAAATGGACAAGGACTTTCATTTTCTGGACATCTCTGATTTCAAAAATTTCAGGTGTCCTCATTGCCCGAAAAGTTCTTAAAAATGGGATGGGGGGGAAAAAAAAGGGACACAAGGACTAAAACACACAGTATTTTAAGGAAGGTTAATTTTTGAAACCTTTGGTATTGCAGTACCCCAGATTTTAAAAGCAAATCAATTCACTTTCTTCCTCCTAGAGATCCCCTGTATTAGAACATTTAGAAATAGCAGACACTGCCTGGACACACAAAATATTTAAATTACAGGCATTACAACTTACAGAAGTCTGTATAGTTGTGTGCTGAATAACTCATATTATTGCCAAAATAAACAGAAGGGGTGGCAGTCAGAGCCTGGCCTTCTCCCACTCAAATCAGTGAGAGAGAGCAGGGCTTTCTGCAGACAAACTTTGTCCCCATTCAGGCCTTTAGGGTTTTACTTTCCTGTGCTGGGGCCAAGGGAAAGGAAAAGTGGGGCTATCACATAGGCACACGCAGTGCAGTGAGATTGAATCTCCAGATGGAGACTGGGAGCTCCTTGAAGCTCAAGTCAGCAGGCAGGTCAGCCATGTGGGGAGCTTTGGCAGAGGGGTGTGAGGAAGTTCACATGCTGTGCAATGCTGACTGTAATGATCTGCTGATAAATAACACATTTCAGCTGCTGGCGAAGCCCTGACCCTCACTGTTCAACAAATTTATTCCTCGCCAGCTAATGGAGAAATACATATGTACACATATATATAATTTGGAAACTAGAACTGAGGCTTTACTGTGTTTTACTGGGTAACAGGGAAAATATTTTTAGTCACCAGTAACGTAAAAAAATGCATCCCAGTCTAAATTGAATATTGTTTGAAACAAAAACCCCACAATCAATGTAGATCCAAGTATTGGAACTATCTGAGAAATGATAATTGGTTGGTGGAAATCTGGACAGGGAGAAGAATTCAGGCAAGAGTCCACATGTTTTACACTTGAATAAATACCAAAAAAAGACAAAAAATTATACTTACACTCTGTACTTTCCAGCTTTTCTGGAAATCATTTGTAACTGGCACCCAATTTGACTTTTGTAGGAATTTCCACATCATTTTCTGTTGATTCCACACCAGTTTTACTACCCCAACATGGATGTGAATGAAAACCATCTATCATGATGTAATCAGCGTTGTCCATGTTAAGTATAAACAATACAGTCACCAGCTGGACTGAGCTGAGGGTCTGCACTGTAAGCTGCTCACAGCAGAGAGAGGAGCCGCTCTAACACTGTGGGGGTCAGCCCCAACAGGAGGCAGAGGGGGCTTGGCATGTTCTCTCTGTCCTCACCTCCCCTTCTGCTTCCTGACTTCCCACACAGTCCACTACGCAAAGGAGAACTCCAAAAGAAGGAGTTAGAAATGCCACAAGTGAATTTCATTGGAAGCTTGCGGTGGGAGAAACATTTTATTTGGATCAGGCCAGCTTTGTAGAAAGTCTAGTGGCAAACCACAGGCCACATCTAGTCTTCAAGGAGCAGTGAAGTAGCAGGCTTACAGTTAAAACCATCAGCCCCCTGTAAACCAAGGCTTCCCTTTGAAAAACACAGCTCTGCCAGTGATTTTCCCTGTGGAGCAGGCAATGGGAAGCTGTGCAGGCTGCTGGGGCTGCCCTGGTGCTGCTGCTCTGCAGGGAGAGGGAGCAGAAAGTGTGGATAACTTGCAGCTCCTGCTCCACAGCAGCTGTAGCTCCCATTTCCCAGGTGATGTGACCAGCCTGGAACAACAGAAAGAGTTCAGTGAATGGAAGAGTGATGGGAATGTGATAGACAATGCAAAGTTCATAGATAGGAGACAGGTTTGGAGGGGGGTATAAGCAAATGGTGAAGAGGAATAGGGTGCAGTAACAGCTGCAGCAGTTCTGCATCCTGCTCCCTGTGCGAGTGTGGGCAGTGACACCACAGCACTGCCTTCCTCCCTTCTCACACCCACCTCTGGCCCCTTCCTCAGGCAGGTCTGCTTGAATAAGGGAGCTGATGTGTTACTCTGCTGAGAGGGTGCTATTAAACTCGGGCCCCATGGAGTGAAATAAATAATGTGACATTTGGTTTCTCAAGGAAGAAAGTCACACCTATGTCAGCTGTACTCAACTCCTGTCCAGTGTACAGTGGCAATTCCTAATGAAAGTATTGGGAAGACTCCTATTAGTTGTCAGCAGAAGCGCATTATACCCACTAACTAAAAGCGTGCCCATTCTGAAGTGCCAGATGAAATTTAGGAGTTCCTAATTTAGAACATCATTTGACACCAGGCAGAGTTAGTCTAGAAAAATACAGAGAAGCTCTAGCTCAACAGCCAAGTCAGTGAAATAGAGGAATATCCAAGAATAAATAATCCAAGTATTAGAACCGTGCTCATACTGATTTTGGAGTGTTACACCTGCCAAGGGTTCATGTTCCTCAGAAGGAAGGAATGTTCTGCAAGCTACTCTTTGTCTAAAAAGATGCAAGATGGCTTTGGTGGATAATAGAATGCAAAATGTGGAAATGCATTGTGTGATTTAGGTGGGAAAAAATGGCTTAAAAATGAAACATTGGTATCTTGATGTTTGAGAGAAAGGAAACTATCAGTACATTTGTGATTATATGACATCCACTTCAACTGTTTTGTACATTACTTCCCCATGCTGCATTTGAAAATCCTGATGCTGTATGTTCTGTAATAAAATGCATTACAAAACTGATGATATGATCCTTCTTGCTAATAGGAGGCAGTTTATTTTATTACAGTCCATTAAGTAGAGCAATTGTAGCTGCCCTTTTAGTCAAGGGAAGCATTTCCTAGAAATGGCTCCTAGCTGACTTTCTGGAAAAGCAGTATAAGAAAGATTAAAAACCAACTTTGCTTTCTTTTGCATTCCACATCACCTCTAAGTTTTTGTCTTTTAGCAGTGTCAAAAGACCCTTGAAGTGATGCATAAAGCAAATGTATAGAATTTTCCTTTTTGCAACATGCCATATTAACCCTTAAGGACTTGCATAATTCCAGCAGGCACAGCACCTGGGACAGGCTTCTCTGACTGAGATAAAATCCACTTAGTGAAGGACCATTTCCTCTCTCTTATTTCACTGCTGGAAGCACTTGGTTTCTTTGATCTGTGCTATGTGCCATATATACAATCACCTCAAAGACTTCATGTGAATTATTGGCTTACAATTACTGTGAGAGGGATGTGTCCCAGGGAGTGAGAATGGGAAGCCAATGAGGATAGTTCTGAGAAGGTGGCAGAGGAGCCTTTCATATGTGAAATGAATAAAAAATGAAGGAGTTCTGGGGAGGTGGTTAATTAGGGCTGGGGAGGAGGCAGGAAGCACATTAAGAGGGGACAGAACCACAGTCAAGATTAATAATGAGAGCACATCTGAAGTACATATGCCCTATGTGCTCTTTGACTATGAAGGGATTTGTTACTGAATGAATAGTATTTAGCAGTTAACAGTAATAATCATACAAGCATAATAATAATGGATTAGACATGGGTTTTTGTATAGGATTTAGATTTCATTTAAGTTACGTGAGCACTGAATTGGTGTGCAGAACTCAGCACGCTCTGGATTTTCCATCTAAGTACTTAGAGCATGAATATCAGAACAGCACAGTGAGTGAGCATTGCAATAAGGAGCTTTCCTGGAGATTCTGAGCACGGGGGATGTTGTTAGACCTGAGGTAAGCTCCGTAGGACTTCTGCCATGAAAGGATTCAATAAGCTTAGTGTCTTCTGCAGAGGTATTTGACTGAGGGTCTAAGTGAGACTCATTTAAGCATATTTCTGTCATCCTTAGCCTATTTCAAATGTCTTTGCAGAGAAAGGATAGGGCCTTGGGGTACAGATACTGCCGGGGAATACTGGCTGTCATGTTTTTGAACATCCACATGTTTGCAGAGGGCTTTATAAGAAGAGTGACCAAGAATTTACTGCAAAGCAAAAATGAAATCGCTTACCTGTAATTCCCGAAAAAGACTTCTCGGAGTTGTTGGTGGTACCTTCCCCTCTCAGCCCAAAGCAACTGCTTCTCCCTTCAGGTGAAACAATTCATTTTCAGATTAGTTTTAGCTGTAACCCTGATCTAGTTGCATTTTGATGCTCGAGGTCTCCCTGAGTTGTCTGCTAAAAAGACAGAGGCCTGGCTTTGTAAAGCAGAAAGAGTTTCAGCTGCTATTGAAATCTGTGAGGGACTCGAGATCTCTGTCAGAGCTCCCCCTGAGTGAGCTGGAGCACTGTGGCATTCCCTGGTCCCAGCTGCTGGCTCTGGCTCCAGCCCTGCTGGTGGCAGGGTCAGCCATGGCCACCCACTTATGGTAAGGGGACCATGGCTCCATCTGTCCATGCTGGTGTCCCCATCCCAGGATTCTGGTTATCTTAGTTCACATCTGCAACATTTGCCATGACTTGCAATAGTCCTGATATATAAATAACAAGCTTTGAAACCAGTTCCTGACTCAAATGGTTCTTATTTTTATTATATAATATATAGATCTCTGCATTTATGGATCTGGAATAGACATTGCTCAAGAGTCTTTGAATTTAGTCAAAGTACTTTAAGTTCCCTTAACATTTTTGTCTTTTTTCATGCAATGGACTCTTGAACAGAGCACGTAGTGTCTGTTCTCTCCTGAAACCTTGTTTCCAAATCTGGCATCTTCTCTCCCATGCTGCCAATGACAAATGCTTTATTTTATAATCTGAAGTTTCCCTTAGCATATGGTGCCTTTTTTTGCTATACAGATTCTCACCAGACAACTGTTCATAAAATCAGGCTTGGGATGGCAGTGTTGGGAAGAAAAGTCAGCTATCAGCTGAAATAAGCTGCCATGTGGATAGAAGGTCATCATGTCATCCTATGCTTTGTACTTAAGCCTGCTCTGAAACTAAAACAGCAGAGGGCAGGCCCCATGTTCAACATGAAGTGTTTGCTCTGGCGCATCATTTCTAATACAGGCAGAACACAGAAAATAAGTGCAGATAGGTCCCTAAATTGTTGGATTGGTAGACACCATTTTACAGTATCAGATCATAAATTGTTGGAAAGGTGATTACATAGGTGATATGGAAAGGAGGCTTGAATTGAGACTGAGCTGGTGTATAAACAATAAATACTTGAGTGCGTGTTTGTATAACATCTAGCACAGTGAGGTCCTGAATCTGACTGGTATATTTGTTGTTTCCAACAAAGAAATGCATATTTTCAGTTGAGAATGGAGATGTAAAGGTATGAAAACATTCCTATGGAACACATATGTATACCCACAGAGGATTTGGGTTGCTTTGGCACGCACTGGGAATATTCTGCTTCACTTAAGCTGTTTTGAGCAATAACTCTTCTGATAGCATCAATCAAGGACAGACAAAAGACCAACACGGGAAGTGCATATCAAAGGGGGAAGCTGTACATCTATTCTTAAAAATCTGTGTATTTCCCCAGATGAACCTATGCCAGCTCTAATCACTTGCATTTAATTACTTCACACTTCCTAGAACAAAGGAGGCTCTAATAAACAGGTGAGAATTGAAAGCATGTAGCAATAACTCTATTGTAGCAGGTTTTAATTAACTTTCAGTGTTTATTCAAATGTGTTCTTTATCATGTTTTTTTCTGTAGCATTTTAAAATAATTGAATTTTTGCTACTGAGTGCTGGTCCTGCTTTGTCTTGAAGCACCTCAGTACTCATTGTCATAGGTAAGCCACTATGAGGTGTTCTAATGCAGCTGGATAAACAGTACAATGTTCTGAATGTATCTTTACTGATATTTTTTGAAACCTTAGTGCTGGCATAACAGGTTCATGAATGATCCATATTACTTGGGTTTACCTTGTCTCAGAATTTTTTTTTTAAAACAAACCAAATAAAAGAAGAAAGTTTGCCTAGAAGCAGAAAAAACATTATAACAAGGGGTGGTTGTGCACAGAGCGTGTGTTGACAGCTCGTTGTGATGCTGTGAGCGTAGATGTCATGTGCTAAAGAGATTTCATAGTGGAATCTGCACCTTCCCTTTTGGAAGGCTCTGAGAGTGGCAGTAAACTGTGTCAAATCTGCCATTTCCATCACCTAGCCAAGGGCACCAAAGAATCCTTGGGGAACTGTGGGGGCAAACCTTCAGCATCTATAACAATAAATTACTTGCAAACCCCTTCATCTTTAAGAGAAGGATAAATCCTGTCTAGCCTGCATCTCTCAGTTCAGAACCTGCATGCTGGCACTTGCTGTCTTTGCAGGCTGCAGTTCTGAATGAAATATGCTGACATCTGCTCTCTTTAATCGGAAGTCACTTTCTGACAGGTTGCTAATGCCATCCCCAATTTGTTGGTCCCAATGTAAAATGAAGAGTTGTCGGAGCGGGAAGTGATCCTGGTGGGCTCTGTGGGAAGTGTTCATTACTTTGACCACTGTTGGTCACGCTTAATAAGATCCCGTTCTTGGTACCTGTAGGGAAAAAAAATTTTGCAAGATCAGGAGATCATTATAGATGTTTTTACTTCCCTCAAAGCACAAACAGAGCTTATTTCTGCTAATTGGACTGCAAAAGAAAAAAGTCTTCATTATTAGTGATGCTCCAAAGGAGCTTGCAGCTTCTCCACCGTGTCAGGCCTGCTACTTTCCTATTTATCAGTCAAGACCTGGGGGTCTTCCCTTGTGTGCCAATAGCATTGTGAATGTTTGCTTTTCTGTCTTTCCATCCATCAGTAGAAAGCTTGGGGACAAAGCTAATAACCACAGGACAAATTCACAAGTACACACCAAATGCTTTGTGCTGCTCCTACAACTGAAGGCAGCTACAAGCCCCATTTTGCCATCTGGTTTGAGGAAGTGTGGGATTGCCTTGCCTGCTGAGCAGAGCAATACAGAGATCAAGGTAAATATATATATATCAGAAATCCTCTTCCTTGTGGCTGTGATTCTAGTGGTGAATGTCACCTTCCATTGCCATAACCATCACTTCTTTCTCTGTGACAAAGGAGCAGGATGCTTTTGTAGCCTCCTGTTGACATTTCTGTTTCTCCTGCAACAAGTCTGCTGCTGGTTCAACAGCTCTGAGGGTACAAACTTCCTTCCTTAACACTTCCATGACCCAAGTTCAGGCTCCAGAAGCAAAGAACACAAGAATCTTCTCAAGGCATTTGTACTAATTTTTCAGATGTGGACAGCTGTCCATCAGGAAGGGCAATCTTCTTCCAGACACTGATTTCTGTTGAGCTGGATTGGCACTGGAGCAGCAAAATTAAATGGAAAGGATGCATAGTTCAAAGCTAGAAATTGGGAATTCAAAACCACAGGGGTTAACTGCCTTGCCTCCTGTTGCACAGGAAGCCTGTCCTGCAGTGGGAGTCCCGATGTGATGTGTAAAATAAACATCTCAATGCGTTCCTTCTTTCTCTATTAATTCATTCTGCCCTGTGCTGCCAGATCCGGTGGGTTTTTTTTCTTTTATTGGCAGATAAACATGTTGCCTGCACAGCACTTGGAATTGAACCTGATCGTTTTGATGGGAATGTAAAATCACTAACAATGCCTCACTCCGCTGCTGCAGCTCGGGGTGAGGAAGAGTTGCGCGTTTCCTTCATGCTGAGCATGCCCTGTAGCACAGTTACTGTCAGGATCTCTAGCTTGTCAGTGACCCCGAGAAAAGTTCGAAAGTCTCTTTTCCCAGCCCGGCACTTGAAGAAGTGTCAGAGCTCTTCATTTCTCCGTCTCAAGGTTGTTTATTGTATCTTATCTATAAAATTCTTTCTCCTGTCCCGCCAAGGTCCATCCGGCAGGACAGTTCCAGGCACTCTGCCTGCCCCTGGGGCAGTGTTATGTCTTTATACTAAAAACTAGGTATACAATGTTTACAATTACTTTCCAATACCTATCACCTATGTTAGACAGTGAGCTTCTACTCTAAACCAATCTGTAAGTGCCAACATCACAGCAGAAGATGGAGGCCAAAAAGAAGAAGGAGAAAGGCTGGACATGCCCAGTTCTCTCCATCTTGCCTCCTGAACCCCCATACCAAAAACCCCAAAATCTATTTTTCCACCCTGTGATAACTTCACTATTATTCTACCTAAACTGTTTTGGCTTGCTGATCTTCATATAAGGTTGGTAATTTGCTCCACGGGTCATAATCAAAACCACAGGTGTTTTGGGCTCCATGCCAGGGCTTCTGAGCCCCCTGGCAGAGTCCTGGACAGCCAGAGGGATGTCCTGGGTTCCCACAAGTTACAGCACCTGGGGCTGCTTCTGTCCCACTGACACTGGGGCATCCAGCACAACTGGTGGCCTCTCAGTGCAGGGGGCACAGCCCGAGCCATGGCTCTGTTCCTGCTCTGTCTCCAGGCTCCGCAGCAGCCGCCTCGCTGCCCGTGAGGAAGCAGCTCCGCAGCCGCTGCGGCTGAACTGGAACGTGGTGTGCTCTGCTATTTGTAGTTTCCTGCTGCCGACACTGGATACGCAGTTACTATTCCTCCTGCTTCCTCCTCGAACATTAGAATGGGTCCAAAAATAATTGAAGGCAGTATGTTCTGATGGAATATTTTTGCATTTGCAGAAATTTCCTCCTTCTTCCGCTTGCCAATTTTGATAGGGAGCATTTTGAGACTGTTTCAGCGTCTCTGACTTGGCACCGCTGGGAGGCACAGGAACGCTCCCCTGATCAGTATGGCACAAAAATCAGTTTGGGCACCTGAATACAGACTTAAACTCATTTTTAAGGATGATTATAGCATGTTTTAACCACAAACTTCTTTAGCTTTAACTAATGAAGATGAGAAGACCCAAATGCTCTAGAGGGTAACAAAGCCCACACATCTATGCAAAGATGAGAAAGCTAGGTTATTTTAAACTTATTGCTTTGATCCTCAAAAAGGTTAGGTGGCAAGAGACTAGCTGTCAGGAAATAATGTAATTAAGCTGTACATGAGGTTCACAGACTTATTGTACAGCATCTTTCAGATGTAGTGATGTGATTATTTCTAAATTGATGTCTTCCTGGCCTGGCTAAAATGCGTTCAATGGCCCACACTTGGCAGAGCTTGGGGTCTTAAAAGTGTGTCTTAAATTACTCTTTATATCTATTTCTAGAGAGCAGATAAAGGTGGGTGTACAGCTGAGAGGTTGTCTTCTCTGGAGCTGATGGAGTTGAAGAGGAAAAACCAGGAGCATGGTCTGTGGATAGCTTCCAGAAGTATCAGTGTAATTTTAAACCAAGTGGCTCTCACTTTTCTTCTTACAAATCATGCACATTACAGAGAATGTAATTCAGAAATATTTTCTTGAACCCTCATGTCTTGTAAGACCCCTCTGTATTATTTGGCACCAGAGTCCTGGATGTCTCATGTCCTGCACAGGTGCTGAAGAGGTGTCACAGACAAAACAGTCTTTAATTTAGGAATTTTGCTCCATTTAAAGCTTATGAACACAAACTTCTGATCTTGATTTGGGTGTTGAAAGGAAAAAGCAGGACACACTGCCATAAACACCTACTTTTCACCAGCTTAAATTTCCCTCATTTATGTCTTGGTTTATACCCAGTCCATCAAAAGTTTTTTTGGTGGGCTGGTGGGCAGCAGGGCATGTCAGGGATAATATTCATATAAGTTTATTTTTGCTGCTATTACAGCTATTCTCTGATGCCTATTTTTTTTTTTATTGCTGTTGTTCCTTAGAGTTCCTGCTCTGACACGGGCCACTCGTCCCTCAGGTGTGACCACACAGTGTGTCTCCAGCACAGTGTCCCTCAGAACCCCACAGTGTCCCTCAGCACCCCAGTGCTTAGCGTCTCTCATTTTCTTTCCTTGACACTTTGTGTCCAGGTGCTCCCTGTCTGATGGATGTCCCTGGCAGCATGGTCAGATGATTCTCCCTGATGGCGCCTCCCCTGGTGCCAAAGCTGGTAGGAAGTGGGTGATGGCAGCTCAGGACTCCCCGAAGGCCACCTTGTGAGATCCAGGGGCACTGCTGAGGGGGCAGTCAGGTGTTTAAAGCTGTGGTTACACCCAGCTGCATCTCTGGACCTCAGACACACATGGGTTTGGTCGAGGAAATGCCACAATTCTGGTACAAACCAGTGAACATCTGTCTGGCTGGTTTGTTCTTAGTGGCAGCTATTTGGAGTCACAGGAATGTTATACATTCAGCCAGGAATAGAACCAGGGTCTATAACAAAGTCACCAAACTCCTACAGCATTTTCAACTGAATGAAAATTTCTTCTGAAAACTGAAAGGACAATCTCCATCTGGGGAGGAAATTTTCATAATTTACACTGTGTTTTCCATTCATGTGGCTGTTTTCTGTTTATATCTTTTAGTATTACATTTCCTATCCAACCAATGAATTAATTTCCACCTAGACAGCAAGCAGTTCTCTGTAGATGGTCTGTGCCCAGAAAAGGCCATTTCCATTTTAAGGAACAGAGAATCCTTTCCAGGAATGCCTGAGTGTTTGATGTTACTAAGTGTGGTGGAAAGGTGCAATATCTAAAAAGCAAGCAAACAATGCAGATGTATAAAAACACAACCAGATGTCATTAGTTGTATTTATATGTTCAGGATCTGTAATTTTCTCCCACCCTCAACCATAAAACTCCTACTTCACTATTCAACATTGTAGGAATCAGATGCCTTACTTTGTACATGGCTGTGGCTTGATATGTGTCAGGAAAAAAACACACAGATCTCTTACTCTGGCATTTAGTGGGAACATTCAGTGTGAGTATGCTGGAATTGGTGCTCTGCTATAAATACAAAGCTATTTGTCACGTCACACATCTCGCTAATTTTCTAGTGGGTTGATAGTTGGGCCCATTGTCTGGAATAATTTAATGTGCTGTAGCCTTACTTACTGTACTCTATGAATCATATACACAGATATTCATAATGGAAAAACTGTGTTCATGCAGCATTGAGGTTTACACAAATACAGCTGTGGGTCTGAATCTTCAGCTGGTGTAAATTGGCCTCATTGGAACGACACCAATTTATCCTGGCCGTGGACTGCACAGAGCACATGTGAAAGGGAAAGATCTGGCAGAAGGATTGGCTTGTCCGTCACCATCTGTAAACACGAGACAAACACAAAAACAAACACAACGTTGCATTTAGGCCCTGGCTGAGCAAAGCATTTAGATGTATGCAGAGTTCTATTTTAAAGCTGCAAGTGCTTTGATTTAATTAAGGCTATATTTATAAAGTGGCAACAAGAATTACAGCAGATTGGAGGTTTTTTTATTGAAACAGTTTTCATAAAATTTGTTGATTAATGAAAAAAAAATTAGATGTGCTATCAAAGTTTTCTTTAGGTCCAAAATTTATTCTGTAGCCAGTACCCTCCTACCTGAGCACAGCCATTTTCCTGGTGACTGTGGAGATATTCAGCCCACTGTAAGGGCCCTGTGGGCACTGCTGGACATTAATGACCAACCTCACTGCCAGCTTTTCTACAGCCCTGCTCTGCCTGGCCACAGGCCCTGCTGAGCCAGATACTGATCCATCAACTCATTTTGTGGATGACCTGAGACTTCTTCATTGCTGTGGGCCTGGGGCTGCATCTGAGCCTGGTTACCCTCACTGGGCCTGATCCTGGCCTGCTGGTTGACTTCATAGCTAAAGCTTGGACTTGTCTTGTCACCAGAACTCGTACAATGTCCTCTTGCTTAAGTCTTGTTGCTGTCAGTTGTAAACCTCAGGGGCTGTGGGACAGGCTCTGGTTAATGAGCCCCCTGTTCAACCTGCTGAGTCTTTATTTCTGGCTCCTGATCCCTTTGGGACCAGCTTGCCTGGACAGCCCGCATCAGTGCTCTCTTCTGCTGAATTTAGCTCAGGGGCTTGACTGGAGGGATTTTTCTGTATTCCAGGTAGAAGTCCTGATTCTTTAGACTGTTGGCATTTCCCATGTGCTCCTTCACAGAGGTGTTGCACTTCTGCTGACCTTTCCCAGACGTTTTGGTGACCTAGACATATGGCTGGTTCAAATTAAACTGTAGTTTTGATTCTAGTCTGGAGACATTGGGGGAGTTTCTTGAATGCCTTTTATAAAGTTAGCTCACATGCAAATTTTTCCTGGATCATGCCCTTGCATGTCAGTAGACTATGTGAGTACCACAAATCTGTTACCCAGTATTCTTTTTGTTCAAATGCTGGCTAAATTCAATTGTAAAAGATGTGAGAAATATGCCTTGATTTTTGTTTAATTGAGTTGTTGAGAATACTTGAACTCCCTTAATGAGATAGGAATAGACCTTGTAGCTGGAAACTTTGTAAACCTCAAGAGAGGCACTCTGGCAGTCACTGTTTTGTGTGTGTTATTGTTTATATTGTGGAAATATATAAAAATGAACTTGCTTAGCTGTACATGCTCTGAGAGTGGAACTTTCCACTTTCTGTTGTAGATTATTCAGTTTAACACTGGCTGGACAGTTTTGAAAATACCAAATGCACATGGACTCTTAAATGGACCTTCCTTTAATAAGCAATGTATGCTTACCTCTAGCATTTCCCAACCTGTGAATCATGGATATTAAGTTCCTTAGTGGTTGGTAAAGGTATTTGATAAAACAGATTTATTCTTTGAAGACCTTAAGTGGCTACAGTGCTTCCCTTGAAAAAAATTATGGGGTCTACAGATTGGAAGAGATTGGAAAGCATTGATCTAAAAGGGATTTCACCTGGCATATAATTACTGATCTACCCTCTCCACAACTACAGGCAGGACATTCTTTTAGATTAACATTTTTTGTCTCTTTGTTAGCAGCATATGGGTGCATGTTGAGAGAATGCATTTATGACTACCTGGATTTCAAAACCCTGTCTTGTCTTTTCCCTAAGTGCTCTTGAACTTGCTTTTATTCTGAACATCATCTGAGTTGTGCTTGTCAGAGCAAATCACGTAAACACTACTGGTCTTTGTCAGTATTTGTGCAGGGAACTACCAAGAGAAAAGATAGTGAGGCAAAGCAGAAGGTACTGACGTTGGTCCGGCAGCTGTTGCTCTCCCATTTTTATATCTCCTTTTCTAGAACTGATGCCAGAAGCACTGCACAAGTTATCCTAAATGATGTCAGCTGGAGTATTTCCAAAAAAGAAATAAAATCAACATTTCACAAAGTCCTTAGGGTTAGTCCTTAGAATCTCAGTTGGGATTGAAAAATACCCATGAACTAAAACAAGTGCAGAGAAAGACTGTGTATCTTAAGAAGCTTCAAAAGAGCTGGGCTGTAGTAAAACAAACAGCAGAAGAGACAATGACCCCACCCGGTCCACACTGGGAAAGGTTTAACACCTGGGAGGAATTTTTAACTTGTAGGGAAATGTTGACCAACCGAAAATGTGTATAGACTGGATATGAGCCTTATGTAGATCAGAGAGTATGTGAAGAGCTCAGTAACAGGAGCAGAAAGTTTTTGGAATTGCTTATCATAGGAGGTGCTGGGCTGTAGCACTTCACTAGCTTTCAGGTGGAGCTTCATCCCTTTATGAAAGGAAATTTTATCCTGTGGTTGGCTGCCAAATGCAGTGATTGGACCTGATCTGAATGTCCCTTTGGAACTGTTTTCTTTACATGTACCCTATATTGTTCCTCAAGATTATATTGCTATAATGGTTATCATTCTGCCCTTAATTAACCATATGAGTTTGATATTTATGGCTCAGAACTTAGAGAGAAGATGATTTGCTACAAGCCAGTTCATAATTAATTCCAGCCCTAGTAGAGTGTTCAATAGATTTGGGATTTATTATTTCCAGCATGTATAAACAATTTCATTAATAAATATGTTCAGTTCACTGGCTGCCAAGGCCATGAGGACTGTAATCCTCCCATCAATACCACTGGCATGGGGTGTGCTGCCAGCCATGTGCTGGGCCCATCAACCTGTGGTGCTCTGCACCACTGTGTTCAGAATCCCGTGCTAATGCTCCTCAGCAAGCACTGACAAAAGCCAGAAAGCAGAGGTTTTTATCTGAAATTATGTTATAAATCTCATTTTAGCTGATGTAGAGCTGGACTGTGCACAGCCTGCATACATGCTGTTCCATATCTGTGTGTTTCTTGTCTGTTCTCAAACAGCTGTTCTCACCCTGTTCTCACTGGCCTGCCAGATGTTACAAATCCAGGGAAAATATGGAGTCACATTCTCTCTCTGTAGGACTTATCCATGACCAGCTTGAGTCCTGCTGTTTGGTCTAACACTTAACCTGGATTTTCTAGTAACTCATCAACTATGATGACAAAACATGAGGTTAAGAACTTGTTGTTGCCAGCAGGACTGATGCTGGAGCTGTGATTTGATACCCTAATCTCAAGTGAAGTTGTCTCAAGACCACATCTATAATAATTACTGGTGCTTATATGATCACTAGGGACAGTGAGGCTAGATTCTTAAAACGCATAAAGAAGAGACCCTTTGGATCATTCTTAGTTCTTCTGACTCTCATAAAAGACTAATTTCCTTAATTAAATGTAGCACTTCACATTCTTCAGCACATGCATTCAATTTTCTTTAGGTATTTTTAGAAACAGGTCTACAAGAGATAATCACACTGAAAGTTTATCTTTTTTTTAAGTGTGCTTAATCCCTCCCCCTGCTTCCCAGTCACTGGAAAACTCCTAAGTACTTAACTGGTCTCCAGATTATCTACAGCAATGTGGAGAAGTGCCAGTCTGGGAGACACTGAGGACAGTTGGTTCATGTGTTTTTAGTGATGTAATGTCCAATCTTAGTTATTCTGTGCTGCTGTTTAGTGTGAATTCATGACTGCAGGAGTGATTAGAAGGCTTGAGAGCAGAATTATTTCACTGGCAGTCAGCATGACTCCAAGTAAGAAATCACAGGAATAATTAAAGATCCATTCATTTTGTGATAATCACTAGACTAGGTTTGTTAAGAGTCTTTTTCATGGATGGGATGAGATCAACTGATACAGTGCTGTATGGCAATGTTAGAGTGACACAGAAAACCTGTTTGCTGAGACACTATCTGGCTTTAACTGATCTCACGGGGCACATTCTCCACTCTTTGATATTTATTGTATTAAAAACTCATTCCTTTGGCAGGGAAACTGACTTGTCAGAGGATCTTGAACATTTTTCCAGGAGCCCACATTAGCCCCTTGAAGCTGGGGCAGTCCTTGCAGGGTTGAGAGAAACAGCAATTGTTGGGTCATTGCCATGTTCACATCTGTAATGGTGCGTTTTAATTAAACAAACGAGGCAGCACACTCACTTCAGGAACACAGGAAGCATCAGAGTTTCTCATGTGGAAAACAGGTTTCACTTGAAAGCTTTCAGGAAATATTGCTGGTAATATGGGCCAGGCCAGACAATGCTGACAAACCTTCATATCAAAACCTCCTGGCCACGCATTGCAAACTCTCACGGCAACGCACATTTCATCCGCTGTTTTTGGAGTCTCAACTTGGAGTCACATTATTATGAGAAAATAGTTTAAGACCATTTTGGAATTTTTGGTCAAAGAAAAATGTTTGAAAACACAATCCATTGTATCTCAAAAGTAAATAAGGCCCCATTTTTAGGTAATTATTTAAATCCCATCATTGTTAAGGAAATCTTGTGACCTGTGGTACTTTGTAATACTTACATATCTCATCATTGAGTTCTATTGCTCAGTGTTGCTCAAAACTCTTGAAGGACATCCTTTAAACTGTTGTTGTTATATTTCAGCTGATTTAACAAGACAAAAAAAAGGCAAATAATCTCTTAAACTTCCTTTCTTTTTCTTAATAGTTTATTATTTTACATTAAAAGGGAGAAGCATGGTTTAACTTAAGCTAGGTTCTCATCCTTCAATAAGTGTATAGATTAGATAAAGGAAATGCTCCCTATCCACAGAGCAATAGATTACTTGTTTGAATTGCTTGTCTTAAAAAGATCCTGATTTGGCTCTGCTGAGCATAAAATATTAAATTTACTGTTTATTTTTAGTGGATTGCTGCCAATTTTCTTTTCCCTGACTGTCTTTAGATTGTTTAAAACATTAAAAAAAATGTTCTCATCAAACATATATCTACTTACAAGAAATCTCTGTTGGTCTTTTCTCAGAGACATAAAATCTTGTTGTTAGGACTTGAACTTGGCTGTTATGGAATTTTCCTTTCTCTTTTACCTTTATGTTTTTCCTGTCTTTTTTTTTTCCCCTTTAAGTTCACAAGTGTGGCAAATTATGTTGTGCTGATGTTGCTTATTAAATGTTCATAAAGTGAGAAAAAGGAATCAGATGAGAAAGTTTTAATGTCTCCTCAGGTGTAGTAGGTAGTTTCATTCAGTTTAAATGGCAGTAAAGTTTGAAAGCTCTGACTTCATCCTTGCAAAAATTTTGTTACTTATATTTCCTTAAAAAATTCTGATAGACCTGATCAGCTCCATGGGTAGAAAGTATCCATGGCATTGATAATACTTTAGACTTGCATCTTTATAACTTAAACCAAATTCGGCTTTTAGGGCTATTTATCAACAGAAAATACAAGGCTGATGTAAGCTCTCTAGCTGCAAGTGTATTTTCATAAATAAAAGATTAAGAATTCAGGCGTATGTGACAGTTTCTTGGGGACCAGGTCAGTGTAGTGTGTCTGGTGACACTTGGAATGTTTATTTTTCTTTTGTTGAAAGGGATATTCAGTGTTATTTTTGCAAATCCCTTCAGTACAGCAGAGCACTCCCAAGCTGGATTGAGTGCTCAGCATGAAAAGCTGTTTTTCCTGCAGGAATTTTGGTGACCCATGCAGGGCCTTTTCTCTCCTCCCAGGAGCCCATCTCCACAGGGAATGGGGAACGGACCCTGAGCAGCTACAGCAACACAGCAGTGGGCTCTGAGTGTTCTTCAGCTGTCACAGGTCAAAAGTTGTTATGCAGTGCTAAAGAACAAATCAGCTTTTTATTGGAGGACATGTAAATGATATAACAAAGATTTGGACTGATATTTGACCCTAAGGTGGTTACTTAGAAGCTGCATCACTGCCTTTTTACCTTAAAACACTTAGACTCTTTACACTTAAAACACTTTCTCTAAGACTGTCTAAGACCAGGGACTGCACTGACCTGACCTGTAAAGCCTCCGTAATTAGTTTTTCTTTTTTGTAATGAATTAATGAGTTAAGCGAGTTTTTATTATTATTATTATTATTATTATTATTATTATTATTATTATTATTATTATTATCATTATTAAAGAGTCCTTATTAATGGACAGTTCCCCAGGTTACTGGGATGGAGATAGGAAAACAGGCTTTGAAAGGGATTCTGCAAAAAAAAATATTTGCAGAAAAGATGTGCGATTGCAATTGCCTGCAGAGCTGCAGTCAGGAGTAAAGAATGCAAAGTTCTCACTTTGAATGCATTTAGTCTCTGGCCCAACACAGAACAAGCTAAAACATAAATGCACTATCTCTTAGCTGGCTTGTGACAGCTTATAATGAATGAATGGGCTGCAGATTGAAATGTCACACTGACATGCTTCTGAATAAGAAATGAGTTTCATCAGCTTTATTCAATATATTTCTATCTGTGTCTGAAGTACTGAACAATCCATTTTGCTTGGGAATACATTTGGAAGTGGAAGAAGTTCAAATGTGTGCTCTCTATAGATACTAATAAAATACTTTTTTTCTTTTTTTTCTCTTCATTCCCAAAAATAATAAACGGCAGAAAGGCTGTGTTCTGACTTTGAAGTTGGAATAATCTAGGAAATAAAAGTGTAGGAAGTCAGCTGGCTATTTGAATGTAATATTTGGAAACTTTATATATAGATAAAAAGAAAGGGGTTTGAGAAAATTGCATCACTAATATTTATTGAATTTTTGGTCCACTTGTGAATTAAAAGTACTTTATCAACTGCTAGATCTTTGGTCAATGAAGCAATCCCTGATTACTGTTCCCTCTGCTGACATTTTTCTGTATATGAAATTCCCATTACTTATAGGACAAGACTGTGCGATCAAGCTTACTGAATAACATGTTTAATAAATTATTTTTCCTGACCTATCTTTCTGTTACTAGTGAAATTTGGTGATAACTTCAATTCTTCCATTGCTCAGCAACAGTTTCTTTTATTGAGGATCATAGGTGCGATGATTTTGGCTGTGTTGCATACACATCTATCTCAGAAGAAGATTTTTATATTTTGCACTGTCTCTTACTGTTTCCTTCCTTGTCTAACTCTGTTTTATTTCCCTCTCTCTGTGTGAACCCTCCTAGATGTTCGACTGGATCAGCCACAACAAGGAGTTGTTCCTGCAGAGCCACACAGAGATCGGTGTGAGCTACCAACACGCCCTGGACCTGCAGACACAGCACAACCACTTTGCCATGAATTCCATGGTGAGTTGAGGGCACTGTGAGCAGCACAGAAGGGAGGAGAGGGCCGGCACAGGAGGCCACCTCCAGTGCTCAGGGAGTGAGGGACCAGTGAGAGGTGATGTAAGGAAGGTCAGGCTGGCTGTGGCAGCAGCAGTGTTGCTCTGTCCAGCCAGACACTGATGTATGGTAACTTCCTTGAATTAAGAGCGGCTCAGTCCTGTGGAGTTTGTTTACATTTTGCAGAGCAAATACAATATTTTTTAAGTTTTCGACATTTCTTTGACTGGGAATTAATGAGAGCTGAAGGATGCACTTTAATAATTTATACTTCTCCCTCCACAGAGGGTGGAGGTATACACCTTAAATATAAGATACTTTTCAAAACCTTGAAAAGGAGGCACTAATCAAGCTGTCAGTTGTGGCCACAGTGGGATTTTGCCTTTTTCTGTTGTTAATTGGTCAGAACTTTTGAATCCAACTCAATTTACCTTTCTGTTTCAAAAAAGAAACCATCATTATGCCTTTATAAGTGCTTTGGTCATTTTCCTATTCTTTCCAGACATAAGGTTATTTGTCCTGGAAACTGTGCCTGCTTTCAGCACAGAAATGAGGACAGGATGCATTGATGTTTTGATCATTGCAGTGAGATGGCAAAATGCACGTATACCCCCTGCTGCAGCTGTGCAGTGCAGAGATGAGCCCTCTCTGAGCACTGTCAGCTCCAGCAAAGCTTGCTCTGAGTGAGGCACTCCAGCAGGTGAAACCTCCTCCTGCTGTGCAGGGTCAGGCTGCGGCTGCAAGGGGCTGACACCTCAGGGGTGGCTGACGGTGGTGTAAGGCACGGGAGAGCCCCAGGGGAAGGCACTGGAGAGCAGCTGACTGAAATGGGAAAAAGAGATCCCGACTACCCCAGGAAGTTGAGGACCCCACACTGCTTTCATCAGGTTACAGGCATTAACCCTGGGGTTCTGGCCAAATTCCAGGTCAGGTAATTAACTTCTCTGACCTGAATTCCACAGGCCACTTCCACCTAGCCAGCTATTCCTCACTTCAAGCACTGTGCCTCGCTAGGGCATTGCATAACAGTGGGAGATGTGAAATGTTTGTAATGCCTATTAATGTGTTTATTGTGATTATATCAGAGCAGAGCACTCAAAACCAGGCTCTAGGCACATGGTAGTTAAACTTGCCCTCACAGTGCCATCTAGCAAAATCCAGGATAACATTGCTTCCATATAACACTGCTGCTCTCAGAGTCCCAATAAGTAAATGTGTCCTGGAGGTGACTGCATTAAAATTCATTTGACTTGTAAAATATGCAAATTCAGTCATAATTCTTCAGAAATACCATTAGAACAGTCAGGCTTGAGGATTTCCCTTTATCCTTTTTTGTGCTAATAATACAACAAAACATGGTAATGTAAAATAATGGTGTCTAGTATTCTTTTCTTAAAATAACTGGGAGTTAGGCTTAGAAAGAGATCATTGCTGTTAACAGGAAATTAATGATTTTGGTAGAAATTTGATGTATAATTTAGCTGGATCCTTTTACATGCAATACATCAGCAACAGTTGGACTGAGAATAGCTCAGCTGTTTATTACTCAGAAGTATGAGTAATAAAATAATGAAATCTTGAGGCACTTTTTTTGGTTGTGGGGCTTGGGCTTTTTTATGGTATTGAATTTTGTTTTGTTTTTTAACACATTAAAATCAGTATCTATTGGAGATCTGGAGGAGGACAAAGTAGCTAAAGATGGCTGCATGTTTAGCAGGGAAAAAGCCTACAAACTTCAGTGAAAGCTGGATCAGATCTTGGATCTCTGAGGTGTTTTATTTTGGTTGTGTTTGTTTTTCAGGGTCTTTTTTCTTTACACTGTACCCATTGTCCTTTAAGCTTGGCATAACTAATAATAATAAAAATACAGTCTTCTTTTACAGTTCCTCTAGAAAATGCATATCCCTAATGTTTACTGGGTCATGCCTTTTGTTGCATGATCTTCCCGTACACCTCCATAGGCATGCTGTGACCTAAGCTCCCTTTTGGAAAAACAATTTGCTACTCTGTTTGTTACAATAATTCTTCCTTCTAAATGATCAATGTGGGATGTGGGAAATCATATATTTGAGGTAATAAACTGTAGTGTGGTATTTTTCTTTCAAATAAGGAGCATAGATTATTTTTTTTCCCTGTGATTCGAGGCAGTGCTTGTTTTCACTTCAGTTTCAAAATAAATTGTTACTCCTTATCACAGCTGTATAATGTTTATACTGAAGCAATAATACTTTTCACAAAGATGAATATTTAACTCAGACCTTTTTCAAGCAATATCAATTATCTAATAAATTCACTAGAAAACAAATCCTCAGTGTTCCAGTATGGCACAAAGCATACTAGGTGTAGCTCTGCACTTGTATACCTCGTGTACAAGCCATTTGTTCTGACCAAAGTTATTTGTATTTCCCTTGCCTGGACTTTTTTATGTCTAGATCTGATATTTTCCTTAAATTATGAGTTCGTGCTTTCTGCACACAAAAATGAGAGTATTCGGTGCTGATATTGCTGCTTGTCCTGTTGTCAGGGAATTACCTGACACCACACAGAGATCCATTTTATCCCAAATCACAATGCATTTCTAACACATTACAATTATCATGTAAAGACTAATAATATCTGTTGAAAATTCCCAATATCTTACCTCAATGAATGGTATTTTTCGGTATGTAGGCTGAACTAAAATGCCATCCAATATTACATAGGCTACATGTAATTGGTCTTGTTATAGAAACTTAAAGGTCTTAAAGATGTCTCATGAGGGTTTTTTTTTTGTCACTGAAATATTCTGCTTTGGATTTATGTGGTGGGCTCATTTCACATATAGTTTCTAAAGTCATGGTAGCACAGTATAAACTGGTTATTTTTTATTTTATTTTAAAGAAAAACCCTTCACCAATCAAATTTCACTTTCAGCTAATCTGCAGAACCCTTTTCTTGTAGCCCACCTTTGCTGCTTGCCATCACAGTAGCTCACCTAGTCCTCTAGGAAATGAGATGAACACTCCAGATTCCATGCAGATTTAATGCTTTCCACTGCTCATTTTTTGCATCAGGCATCCTTTTCAAAAATGTGTCACAAGAAAGTGTTGTCCCGGCCAGGCTTGGAGGGTTTCATTAGAGAGGAGGTGTCCCAGGATGCCCGGGAGGTGATCAGGGATGAATGCCTGTATTTCCCTGAGGGAGATCATTCCACAGTTGCAGCTCCACCTCTGTCAGTGCTCATTGCTGACACTGAGGGCTCTGATCTGGGAGGGACCTGGACGTGCACAGTGTTTGCTGTGCTGGTGGGACAGATGTGTCACAGCTGGGAACCAGAATCAGGGTCTTGCCTGGGTCACAGAATTGGGCTGAGAGTTGGTGGACAAAGAGGGGAATGGGAGCTTACAAGGCACTGCTCAAGGCTTTTGTCAACTGCAAAAGAAACTCTTACCTATCATGATATCCATCTACATGCAGGGAAATTTTGGTTTTGTTTTCCAGCCCAGTGGTTTTTAGAAGGTAAAAACTCCCCTTTTAGGACTGAAGTTTCAAAGTTGAAATAATGAGTTGTGTCAAAGTCATGGAACATTGCTGTATTTGAAGAAAATGTTCCCAAAGAAGTTTCGATTTCCTGTAGAAAAAGGTTGTTTTCATCCTGATTTTGATGAAATATTGCAAATAAAAAATTCCCATGAGAAGTGGCTTTGAAAAGCATGCAAGTACATGTAAAATAATTTTTGTTCAATGCTGAAAGATACTTATTAGCTAAAATCTCAGTGCATCCTAGTGTCATGACTACAGAATGTCATCTGAGGTGCTTTTACTTATAGACAATATACTGTTTCCTCATTTTTTGTCCTATTGTGCTCTTATATAATTATAAATGATTGATCCCTGAGTGGTCCTCTTTGGGGACCCCTCTCAGGTTTGAAAGAAAGATGAGGTTAGGTTAAATTTAAAGTGAGACTTTCCATGCACTTACTATTGTGAATTTTCCAAGCCTAAAGGAAAAACAAAGTCACAGACATTAGTTGCTGTATTGAATTTATTTCCTGTTAAGATTGAAAGATCTATATAAGGGTGACACAGAAGAAATCTCAATTCACTCAGTTTATAGAAGTGAACACACCAGAGGGAAAGGAAAATTTAACTTTGTGAAATGTCAACAGATGAATTTCGTCAGCATAGATTTTCCATTTTACTTGAGAACGTTACACATTGGCAGATAAAGATGCTGGCTTACAATGTTTGTTCAGAAATGTCTTGCATTTTGTGGATTGTGGTCTGTTAAATGTTGGGGTTTTTCCTGAAAGTAAATTATGGATTGCCTTGAGGCCATATTGCATTTTACTTCAATCTGCTACAGCAATACAGAAGAGCCCATCACAGGTGATACTGCACTTAGGTGCATTTTTTGCTAAAAAATGAGCAGGAGAAGCTCAGGAGTCTCTGTTTTCTGAGCCTTTTCCACCTGGTGCACAAAGAATGGAGGCATGAGCCGGTGATTCCCAAACTGCTTCTTGCTTCCTGCTGAAAAAGCTATGGAGTTAGTGGGTTGGTACCCTCCCATGAAAAATTCTCATACAGGAAAGAGACATTTTCATCCTTATTCCTGCATAAAAATACAACAGACATAACAATGTATAAAACTATCTGACTTAAGAACTAGAGTCTCAGAACATCTGCTACAGTTCAGCTAAATTTTCCTTTACCCTCCTGCTGGTTAACACAGCTGTGCACTGGAGCCATCGGGAGCCCCAGAATTCACAGTTGTTCCCTCCATGCCCATTGCATTGCAGTGGCAGAGATAAATAAAAAATAAAAATAAATAAACACAATCAGGATGAAAACAACCTTTTTCTACAGGAAATTGAAACTTCTTTGGGAACATTTTCTTCAAACACAGCAATGTTCCATGACTTTGGCACAACTTATCTAAGTTTTAGCACCTGTAGTGATGCTGCACTACTTTCCACCAGGAGGATTGACCTGAAATGCTGCAAAATTATCTTGGCTGAGGTTTTACTCATGAAGGATTTCTGGGAAAAAGGCTTAAACATTTAGTATGATTTCCAGTTTCTAACCTAGAGGGACACAAAGAAATGTTGGACTGTGGCTGGTGGTCAAAATTTCAAATCACAGTGTCTTTTTTTAGTATACTTTAAGCTCCAGAGTAGTTTTGATTGGTTTCTCTAGTTGTAGTGAAAAAAGGTGGCTATTTCTTAAAAATTAATCTAACAATTTTGAGCCAAATCCAATTTTTAAGAAAAGACTTTGTGATAAGAGGAAAAAAACAAAACTGAAGGCTGGGTATTGCTTTAGATCTGTATTATTTATATGACAGTTGTCACAGCCGTGGTTCTACCAGGGAGAATTGAGTGGCTCAAAGGGCTGGGGCCCAATCTTTTTCCCATTTTGCACCTAGAGTTATGATGAATGTACTTCATAGGTATCCCACACACTTTGCAGACATACTTTGCCCTGCTTTACAACTTAGTTTGGACCTGTGCCTACCTTGGCAGTGCTCTGTTGCATTTCATGTTTGGATTGGCAGATATCTTTCCACGTTTTGCTCCCACTCACTCTGATGAGATCCTGCTCCAACAAACACTTCCATCTCTGATTTATTATTTGCCCATGACTAATGCTGCTAAAATCATCAGGGCTGTGTCTGTCCTTGTGCCTGTGGGTCTTACAGATTCTACTCCTAGAAATTTCTAAAGCCCCTTGGAGTTATTTTAGAGAGACAAGAAAGCAGCAGTAAGTCATCATTAGCAAAACATCTCAAATTTTGAGATGTTCCTTTCCTCTAGTGAGGAGGAAGGAGAAAGGAAAAGTGCTTACATCGAGTGACTTTCCAGGAATCTGCAGGACAGCTGTCATTTGTCTTGTGATGGTGCATCAGTGTGGGACACTGTCATGATGGCTATTTATTTTCAGCTTGCATTCCTATGCAGAATGGGGGTATTGTAATGCAATTACATTGCTGTCTGAGGTTCAGTTTGAGAAAAAAACTATTCTTCCACTTCTTCGAGGCTGAATAAAAACAATAATGGAAAATTCTTATGAAAGAACAGAAAATATTACCCTTTTAGAGGCTTTCAAATCCTTCTAAATGCAGAATGGAGTTGAATAATATCTCTGCTGGAGAACAGCTTAAAATAGCCTGCAGAAAAGATAACATTTTAACTGAACACCATAATGTAATAGACATTTCTATGGAAACACTTATATTTCTATAGGATACCCTTATGAGCTCTTTTAAATTCTGTAAGACTTTTCCATTTGTTGACACTACATATCTATAAAGAATTATCTGACAGTTCTCAAAGGGCGTAAAGCAAACCTTTTACTTATGAATATGGGGACATAGCATCCAGAAATATGAATTTATACAACAAAAATATCAGGAATAATACAGAAGCAAGAGTAACAGGTGAGTGAGTAGCTGAAGTATGGCAAATTAGTTTTACATAAATAAATTCAAGGAGAGAGGGGGAGATAACAGTGTTAGATAATGGCATAGATGTACAGAAAGAATCCAGAGGGATGTGTTTTTAGAGTGGAAGGTATTCTGCCTGCTATCCATGCATACTGAAGCAGGTGGCTGATTGCTCTCACTGAACTGCTTGGCTTTACTCCAACTGATGGTGCTTGGAATGTGTAATGAATGCAGAGGGTGGTCACAGTTCTTCCTTCTCTTTATTTATGTGTGCTTTTTAATTTTCAGAATGCCTATGTCAACATCAATCGAATCATGTCTGTGGCGTCGAGGCTCTCTGAGGCAGGCCACTATGCTTCCCAGCAAATCAAACAAATTTCCAGCCAGCTGGATCAGGAGTGGAAGAGCTTTGCTGCAGCTCTGGATGAGCGCAGCACCATCTTAGCCATGTCTGCTGTCTTCCACCAGAAAGCTGAGCAGGTGAGTGGCTCTGGGGAGGGACAGAATGGTTCCCTGCTACCTCAGTAAAGATGATGCTGCAGTTGTTGCTTTGTGGGTTTTGGCTTCTGTGCAGTGAGGCTGAGAGCTTTGTTCTTGAGGGCTCAGTGTCCCAATAACTAACAGTAATATTTCCACCCTAAAAACAGCCCATATCCCTTTGTGGGTAAGACATCTTTTCACTTTATTAATCTGATCATAACTGAAGTACACTGGTGCACTAACAAGCTGTTTAATTTCTAATATTTCATTAGTGCTGTGAATAAGCTCAGGATTATTATGGTCAGGAAAACAGTATCTGCACTCATGTATATGTGCTATGTGCAGAGGAATATTGCACACATGACAAAGGTGTAGAACAGCAGGCAATTTCTGGGAGCAAAAGAATATTATTGTTAATGAATATTACGGAATTCATTCCAACACTTACAGTGCTCTCCATAGCCGCAGACTTTGTTAGAGCTCACTGAGCAGAGATTTCAGAGACGGCTGTGAACATCAAAGAAAATTTTCCATACCCCTGAACTCTATTTTGTGTCTTTACCTCGTACTAGAACTGTTCCATAGTTCATAGCTAGAATAAAGATTTAAAATGTCACTGAATAAACCTTGTGCTTTTTTTTTGCATCTAAGCCAGGTTCACCTAATGATGACGCTTCAACATCGATGATATGTTGATTACATTAATTTTCCAGTGACAAACACTGCTTTGGGGCTCTCTTCAATGTTTGTGTGCTTGTTTTTCCAAGTAGTTAATACCAAAGTTACTAAGTGGGTGTGCTTGATATTTATAAAATAACCCATAGTTATTTTATATTTCAACCCATAGTTGAAGCATCTGAAAGGGAAATTGTAAGAGCTAAGAAGGAAACTGTGTCTGTTAAGCCAGAATATACGCGTAGAAAAGGTTATCTTAAAGAGTAAAGATTTTGCCCATTGTTTATTTCTGACTGTGAAATTACAATGGATTTTTCTTTATTCCGTGCTTCTTATTGACAACAGGCAATAGCATAGAGCAATTACTCACCCTACTGGGCATTTACTCATGTAAGCACACTCAGTGCTTTTGATGGGACTAATAATGTATGAAGATGCCCAGTACAAAACCTTTCATCTCCTTACAATGGGCACTGTAGTGATTAGGTGTAGTCTTCATGTTAGTAATTGGTCAATCATCATATATTCATAACGGAAAATCAAAGAAAGAATATATATGCAGTCTGTAGTCACAGTGAAAATGTTAGGGTTTATTAATGAATTAGATAGTTCTTGTTTACTTGGTTATGTTTGGGGTAGTTTTTACCACTTCCCTCCCCTTTTTTTTTTAATGAGTGACTCCCAATCTTTCTGAAGTGTTAGTCTTGTTTGCTATCTTTGAGGTGCTGCTGAGATATGGTGCAGCATGAAAGATAATAAACTAGAAAACTATATTGACCTGCCTGTCACCTCTTCCCAACAAACTGAAGTTTGTGCTGTCTGACAGGAGCCAATTTCTAATTATTAACAGACAGGAAAATTTGCTAATTGTGCCATAAGTTGCTCCTCACTTGCGTAAGAGAAGATTCAGTGGGAGAGAAATGCTGAAGTGGAACCTGTGAACTCAGCTACAAAAAAGAAATGTGAATGTCACTGTGTCCATGAGCCAGTACTAAAATTTCATCCCTGCCTTAGTAACTCTGGCATAAACCAATGCCTTGAGCTAATAATTTGGTCATTTAACCTCTGTATAGTATAAATAGTGAGGTGTTTGAGATTTGGTCTGTAACTAAGTCTGTTGTCTATCAAATATTAATTCCAAATGTGACTCTTTATTAGTTGGCATCTGCCAGGGTTTTTTTTTTTGAACTCAAATCAGGGCTTCATTATTTTACAGTAAATAGGGCTTACTGTCAAATAGGGCGCTATTGTGAAGCAAAGATACAGATAAACCCACTATTTCCTCTGTTGCAGATCAAATCTATTTTTGCTCCCTTTGTTCTCTCAGTAAGGGTAATCTTGTGCAGATGCAGCCATTTCTCCCAGTGAATCCCTGCTTCCCTCTCACTGATCCCTGGTGCTGATTGTCATTCCTTCTCTGGTGCAATAAGCTGCTGCAGTCTCTTTGTTCATCCCTTCCTGCTGATTGAAGGTCTCTGTGATGCCAACAGGAAGCCAGTCTTCTAGGACCATCATCTTTCAGCCTCTGGCACACCCAGCCTGCAAGGGAGTTGTTGGCTGGGGACAGAGATTTATGAAATATCTATAATATGCAATCTGAGCAGGAAGAAACTTGTTTTCTCAAGGTCTTTTCCTAAAGACCCCACACAGAAAACTGCACAGAATGCAATTTGTCTGGTTTGGAAGGATGAAAGGCTAAGTCAACCCTGCTGGGAATTGAACTTCACATCTGTCTTCTTGTGCCCTGGAATCACAGTGCTTTCCTGGCTTTTATTGCAGATACATGTGGCATGTATGAATGGCACTCAGCTACTCAGCTGAATTCATTCCTGGATGAATGAATCCTTTATTTATTTATTTTTCCTTTTTTTTTTTTTTTTTTAGTGTGTGTATGCATACTTGTCCTTCTTAAATTTTTAAGCACAGCTACTACGTACTAAACCATCACCAAGAAAACAGCAAAGAAAAGGAAAAAATAGAAGAAAAGAAAGAAAACAAGACAAACCTTGCCAACTACATAGCCTCCAGCTAGGCAGACTTCAACACAAGTGTCTGATCAAAGGCCAGTAGACTTCACTCAAAACAACCATTTTGTCCAGGTCAAGGTACCACTCAACAGATTCACTGGAGGTGTTCCCAAATGTCCTCTGATTCCACCTGCTACAAATCTCTCAATTCTGTGGTGTTTTCTTCCTGCTTTCTTTTTTCTTTAATTTCCTCTCCTTTTCTCATGCTAACATGGAGATATTCTAGAGCTAAAGAGAATCTGCTTCTCTGGGTTTATGTATGTCTGAAGCTCTTCAAAGTGTCAGGAGGACGTAAGACAACATGTCTTATCTCACTGAGATTTCAAGAGAACTTGCTGATTTACTCCAGATGAGATTCCAGCTCGCCAACCACCAGATGGAGGAAGCACCCACACAGGTGTCCTCCCCATTTTGGATGCAATCTCTGAATGAGCTAAAGTGTTCATAAGATGTTCACTGTACACCTCCTGTCAGAATGAACAAATTAATGTTTGGAATTAGCCAGGAGGTCTCAACCAATTAATTCTGGCTCAGAGTCTACCCTTAGAAGTGCATGAGCAGAATTACTGTTTAAGGCAGTAGGTGTTAAGTGCACACATTGGGTATTTATGGTGATTCTCAGAAAAGTGACCCCTGACCATTTGTTTCATATTACTTTACTCCCCAACCAGGAAGATTATTGTTATCATCTCTCAGCTCTGCCTGGATCCCTCTAAGCACATCTTCAACTCCCTTGTGTGAACCAAAGAAAAGAAAAGAAAAGAAAAGAAAAGAAAAGAAAAGAAAAGAAAAGAAAAGAAAAGAAAAGAAAAGAAAAGAAAAGAAAAGAAAAGAAAAGAAAAGAAAAGAAAAGAAGAAAAGCCAGTTAATATTGATAAGATGCAAGGCTTAAGACCAAGATATATAGGGAAATTCCAGAAACAGCATCAGGAAAAATACAAGTAGCTTCATACAAAAAATTGAAAAATTCACGGTAGCCAGAGGTATTAAGAGTCACTGAGGAAAGATGTCTTCCCATCTTTCCCCATAGCCATTCTGGCATGAAAGCACACTAGAACTTTGTTTTAGATTTTCTGGGTCCTGGTGAACTCACCCTGGTTATCTGGCATCTTGCACACAGAGGCAAAGAGTGAGCAAGAAATCTAGAGAAATGCAGAGTACAAAATGTCTGAGCTGTGTTTTGCAGCAACCACCTGGTACAGCAGAGCAGTCCCTGAGGAAAATTAATAAATCTGAGAATCCTTTATTACCTGTTAGAATTTGCATACAGATTTTGCAAATCAGGTTGGGATTTAGAAGTAAGTGTAGGTCATAATTTTAAAGGTGCTTTTGGATTGGATCAGAGACACAAAGGTACTGTAGGGACTTCTTTAATTTTTGAGAGACATTCTTCCTAATCTTTCCTAAATCCTTGTAAAGCATGGACAATTATTTTAGCCTGTCATTTCAAATCATATTTAAGGGGTTTTTATCTTCCCAGTAGGGGATATTCTAGTCAATAAACTAATTACAAATGTAAGCATTTCATTTAAATGGTATTGAGTTCTAGTATACAGTAATGACTCCTGTTCCAAACTAACAGTTAGTAATTTATAATTTTAAATGCAAGTTTTTGCAACTCAGTCAAATGGTGATTTTGTGTTGTGATAAGAATTTGCTTGTAGCATGAAGGGTTACATTTAAATAATTTTTGTCTGCCACAGTGTGTGACAAATAATAAAAATTAACAAAGCTGCTCTTTTGAAAATATCCAAATCAATAGTGCTATGGCCTAAACTAACACTTTGCAACAATCCATAAAAAAACCCTATTTGCTCTTCCTGAATGACTCTGCACACACAGCACAGACCACTCTGCACTCTTTCAGAATATCAAACTCTGACAAGCTGCATCTCTTTAAACTTTTTAAAACAGATGATGTCAACTGCTCTTGCTAGTGGCAGAAGCAAAATTAACAAAGTAATTGTGACATTGTCTATGTACAAAAGATAGATGCAAACCAGCAAGGTGGACATGTGCAGTGGATCTTCCTGAGACTTCTCCCATGAAATGTGCAAATCACAGTCTGGAGATGTGACAATAGATGAGTAACATGACTGTAAGAGCTTTTACTGAAGTGGGTAGAATCAGCATTTTTGATAAGAACCGTAACAGTGTGATTGCAGCTGCAGGAGCACTTGTCTGTGAGGTGTAAAGGTCTTTTGTTCATTGTTTTGACAAAGAGGTTCATGGAACAGCCCCAAAACGGATTTATCCCAGCTCTCTTCTCTTAAACTGCATCAGAAATCATGTGAATTCCATTACTTTGGCACAAAATGTGATGACTTCAGCTTTATGCAGGGATGTTTGGGGATTTCATCTGAACAGATTCAACAGATCATAAGTCAAACCAGTACAGGAGAGCCTGCCATCCTTGCCTCTGGCTTTCTAGAAAGCACAGTGCTCACTGGTAGATTTGTACTTTATAGACATGAACTCTTAGGAATTCATCTTTTGTCACAAATCTTTGTGCACAGAAGTGTTTACAGTGCAAACACTTTAGAGCCTTGATTACACAGCAGCATCGTGAATAGCTTTACACTACCAATAAAAAAGGGTGCTGATGCCAGAGACAGAGTTGAATTGGAATTCTTTGCTTTAAATCTCACAGCCCTTCATGCTGTGAGTGAGTGCTTAACTAACAATCCACAGGTGAGCACTTCAGGAGGTGACAAAGCTGTGATCCTGGGGTGCTTTTGTGGCATTATACATTCATCCTACAGGACACTACATCTGTTATATAATTAGCTGTTCTTTTTTATAAATGGCCCAAGGTGTGGCAGGCTGGTTTAACAGAAAGAAGGAGGAAGAGAAAGCATTAATGAGAAGTAATGAGGTGGCATTAGGCAGCTCATATGGACAAAATATGAACTTGTGAGCTGTGTCATTGAAACAAGCTCTGCCTAAAAGAAAAACAGGGTGAGAGTCTTAGAGACTAAATTCCTCTTTTCTTTTACAGAGCAGGCAGCACCCAGGAGAGCTTCCTCAGTTTGTTCTGCCAAAGTGCATCAGCATTGCTCTGGAGGCCTTTAGAGTAGAAAAAAAAATTTTTCCACCCCTTTGCACCCCAAAGTGTTCAGTTTCTGTCTGGCTGTTAAGGCTTCCAACCAAGGTACTAAACTATATCAATTGCAATGGCAATGTTTTTTTTTTTTCTCCCTCTTTATGGACATCTGCCCACCAGGAACTGGACTGAGACCAGCAGCTCATTTTGTGCTGGCTGCCTTGCAGCCATCAGATGGTAATGGCATCTGATCACTGCTGACCTGGGCCAGAAGCACATGGGACACAGGGGCTTAAATCCTTGGCATCCTTATAGCAACCCCACCAAGCTGGACCTGGGATGGAGCTCCTTGGATGCAGCCTGTTTGCCTTTCACTGAAATGAATCTCAGCAGTGATTTTAAATGGGAGTTTTCCCATGTCAGTAGTTTTAAGGATAGGTAAATGAGGGCAGACAGACAAATGAGACAATGCCAAATGCAGCTGGAGCTGTCACTGTTCCCTTTTGTGCTTCACACTGGTGTTTTTTCTCTAAACACGTTGCAGCCTCCCTTTTGCAGTGTGGTAGCCTCCCTGATGGTGTGCAAGGGCTTTTAGAATGGGTGTTTGCTGAACCTGCTTAAATAGGCATTTATTTTTAACCCAGAAGAAACAGAAAACATTCCTTTGGATCTAGGCATCCTTCAGAGTACTGAGGAGGTGACAGGAATGTGCCTTTCCAAGGTGCCCAAAAGGACTCCTTTGTAACTTCTGTGTTCTCCTCAGTCATTGCTGCAGTCATGTGTAGCACTCTGCAAAACTCTCTAATGTTGGTGAGGTGTTTTGTGTCACTGTTGCTCATTGCTCCTGGAATTGTTTCAGTTCCTTTCAGGTGTGGATGCCTGGTGCAAGATGTGCAGTGATGGAGGCCTCCCCTCAGAAATGCAAGACCTGGAACTGGCCATCCACCACCACCAGACCCTCTACGAGCAAGTGACCCAGGCCTACACGGAGGTATGTTCTTCCCAGAGCAAATGTGAGTGTCTGCTGAGTGATAACAGACACAAGGCTGCATTTAGGAACTTAGCTTTTCTAAGTGAGGTAGGGCTTCCTTTCCATTCCTGCAGCTCTTTCAAAGATAGAGTCAGACCTAATCCCGGGCTGTGGCACATGACTTGCCAGCAATTTGCTTGTAAGGCAAGAACCAAAGGTCAAATCTGAAATCATACAGAAGTGAAATCTAGAACTAGTGTTGGCACCCCAAAGAAGAGGCATTTCTCTGTCTCTGCTGAATTGGGAACTCCTTTTTGCCACCAGCACTTTTACTCCTTTTGCTTTCCTTCTGTGGATGAGTCCTGGCTCTAGCACAGGTATGCTAATGGCTCAAAAGATGCCAAAGGCCTTTTTATTCAATGTACAGAGAGATTTAAAGTCCTAATTGCAACAAAATGCTCAAAAGACTGCTTTAGATAGAATCTAGAATCATTGAGGCTGGAAAAGACCCTTAAAATCCTGAGTCCAACTGCTGAGCTAAAACTATCATCTACCACTAAATCCTGCCCCTAAGCACCATCAGATGTATTTGTATATACTGTTGTAAAATATCTCCAACCTAAATAGGGTATGTGCTTTTTTCCTTTAAAAGAGGATGCCAAGAATGCTGAGACAAATTCTCTGGAATTTTGTCAAAAAAACCCACATGAAGTTCTTGCTTTTTTCCCCATTCAGGCTACAGCATAAAGTAAAAGCTACTGACAAAAAGACAGTTTCCCTGTGCTGTGCTGGAGTGTCTCTCTGGCTGTGAAGGGATTTTGGGGATTTTGCTCCTTACAGGGTTTTCCAAGCTGGACTGGAGGACTCTGGTAGTGTTTGCTATACTTAGTAAGTTACCAATGAAGACTCCAGGACAGATTGAAAAAAAAAAAAAGTATTTATGTGAATATATATAATATATATATATGTACATATATATGTATCTTTCACTTGCTCCTGCCTTGCTCTGGTCATCATAGAGGAATGATATATTTTCTCTAAACCCCATTTTTTTCCCTAGTGCAAACTGTACATGTTTCACAGATGGCACCATTAGTCTTGTCACTTCCAAGGTTCTGGAGGTCTTCCTGAGGATATATATAACCTCAGGACATAACGGATATCTGCACATTTTCACTTATTCTCTATCTTTGCATACAGCAGTCATAGGATGAACCAAATCTATCCTTTGGTTCACCCAAGGTCAGATAATTTCTTTCAGAAGCATTTGCATTCTGCCCATCCTTTCCCTATCACAAAGCCAGGAACATCAGCTGGTGATAGGAGTGTGTGTGTGTTTTGTGTCAGGTGGTGAGCTAAACTTTCACAGAGTCCAGCAGCACTTTGCTTTGACAAATGCAACATTGGATCTTACACCTTACTGAGATTGCAAGCCATGGGGTCTATTTAGCTTAAGGCTTTTGCAATACTTAAAAATATGTTGTAAATAAGATGTAAGTGAAGGGATGGGACCAACCTGGGTTGTTTTCCTTGTCTCCTTGCACAATCCTTGAAAAATTCAAAAAGATTCTCATGAAAAGAGTTTTGTTGATTTATTTTTGCAGTTATGAAGAGAACATAGAAATGAATGAAAGAGCACAGTAGGTGGCTTCTCCAATTTTGAGGCTGTTCCTTTCAGAAATCATCTCATTGGGGAACTCTTGAGAGCACAGAACTTCTGAGCTATTGATTGGGAATGCAATAATAGTTACAGTTTTGGAAAACAAACTTTTTAAGCTGAAGAATTTCAGAGCTGCAGATGATATGAAACCCTGGAATATCTATGTTATCCTTGAGAATACTGAGTACCACTGGTTACCTGATGGTTACTATGCTCCTTTTCATTTATTTAGTCCAGTGTGATTGGGACAGGGGTATAAATTGGAGAGCAGAAGAACACTTCTAATAGCCTCTGATTTGTATTGATGGTAATTAACAGGACAACACAATGACTTCAAATCTGGTGTTTTATCTCTGTCTGTCCAGAGAATAACCAGGAGGTTATTCCCATCAGGGAAAATCATAACTTGTAATCTCTGAGGCTTTTTAGACAGACAACAGAAGCAAATTGCCATGCAACAGATAAAAACCTACTAAATCCCATAGAAGAGAAAGGAGTGAGACAATGCAGAAGTGTAGCTATTAATAGGTCTGTATTACAGCACAAACTTGGTAAGAAAGTTTTCCTGAGTAAAACATGTGTGTTGTATTTTCTGTGCAATCACATCTCTTACTGCTAAACTTTTGAACCTTTATTTTTAATCCCAGTTCTGCTGTGATTGTAGCAGTGTAAATCAGCAGGGACTCTATTAAAACCTTTGGAACACCACCCAGGGAGTGATTCAAACCCCCTCTAAGCCCAAATCCCAGTAACAGAAACACAGTGAATTACACAGTGGATTCAGCCAGTGCAATAATCTGCACCCACATGTGTCCATGGCCTTGGTTTCCTGTTCCCAGCAATTAAGTAGTTGCTGCTTGTCTTCCCACAGATAAAATAGGATGTAGTGTGCCTTATCTTCTTCCTCTGGAAGCTGCTTCTTCCTGACTAGCAGCTAATGCCATCTCCATAATCTTGCCAAGGTAACACCTGTGCCTCAATGTTTCCTCCCAAAATCCTCCATCATATCACCACTATCCACTGCTGTTGTTCCTCTGTGACCCTAAAGGGCTCCAGCATGTGCAAATTATTCCAGCTGATCTTCAGCAGCAACTGAAATTGAGTATGGGAAGCCACTCCCTTTGTACTCTCCAGTTATTTCCTGATCTAGTTTCAAATTACCTTGAATACTTTAAAAAACCCCAAGAATTTTCTTAAGGCCACCAAATAGTCATAAATATGATGAGATTTGACTCCAATTTTTGGTTTCTCTGTAAATGCACCAGACACCCAGTGCTACCACAGACCAGGACATGGCATGGCTTGCCAAAAGTTAGGGCATTGAAAGGATATTTTCTACATTTGAATAAGCAACTTATAATACAGGAATAAAGGAGACATGGAAATCCTGGAGATGTGTTTTAACTTTGATAATATTCCAAATTTGAACTGGATGAAAAACATTCATTACCCTATTTTCTGTCAGGATTGGTGATTGTGATTGCTTACAAATACATTTTTCAGGAAAACTTGTCATTTTCACTGCAGTTTGTTTCAGAGGGAAAAGCAAAAAGAAGGCTGGCAAAGGAGAAGGATTCCAATAGTGTCCTCATTTACCATTACTGTTGAACAAAATATTTTAATTTTGTAATCTGTAATGGAAAAGTTATTTCAAAAAGCCTTTTTTTGAGAATCAGTGCATGCACACATTTTTTAGCAGAAATCTGGTTTTTATGGTTAAATTTATCATTTTGCCCCTGCAATATGAAAATGGTCCAGGAATGTTCCAGAATAAAAAATTTGACATTAAAAAACCAGGCATCCTGATTTTTTTTAATGCCCAAATGCCTTTGCATCTGTAAATATCTTTTAATATGCTTGAAAAAGGTTACATGTGTGCAGAGGGCTTTGTATTTCCCAGCAAACTTCATCGTCTATTGAAAACTGAGACCATAGGTCCCTCTGAGCTGTTCCTGGGAAAGAAAAGAATCAGTCATATACTAATTTATTTTTCACTGCCACTGAATGAAATACAGAATGGAATGTCACACCTCTCAATGTATAGACATACTTAGTAATCCTACAAAGAAGGACTCTCCTTTATTATACAGAATATGAATGACTGCCATCTGTGGTTTTCTTAAAATGCCACCTCCTCACAAAGATAGGCCTGCTCTTGCAAATGCCACCTGTCACCAAGCAGTGTGTGTCAGGAATTTTCAGTGCCCAAGTGTCACCATGGAATAAAGCCCTGGGATCTCTGTGTGCAGCCCCAGCAGTGCTGTACCTGAGCTCCTGCTGAGTGACACAGCAGGGCCACTAGAAGCAAAGGCAAGTGCTGCATGTGTAAGTACAAGTCAAAAAGAGATGTTATGAGCTCTTTCTTCCTTTTTGACTGAAATAAGGAGAACACACAGCAGAAAAAGAATGAGCTAGGCTGTTCTCTGTCAGCTGACAGATATTGAAGTACCAGTGCAGTGAAGCAGATCTATTTCTTCATTCAGGTGAGCCAGGATGGAAAAGCATTGCTGGATGTCCTACAGCGTCCCTTGAGTCCTGGGAATTCTGAATCCCTCACTGCTACTGCAAACTACTCCAAGGCTGTTCACCAGGTGCTGGATGTGGTACACGAGGTCCTGCATCACCAGCGGCGCCTAGAAAGCATCTGGCAACACAGAAAGGTCCGGCTACATCAAAGGCTGCAGCTCTGTGTTTTCCAGCAGGATGTTCAACAGGTAATATCCCCACTAAAGAGGTAAAAAATGACCTCATATTTGCAGCCATAAAGGTTAGTGACTCATCCAGAGGCTGGTGCCATAAGCAAGATTTCACACACAGCTCTAGAAATCTGCTAAAATCCTAATACATCTTTCGGTATCTCTCAGTTTCATGTTGGAAATCATCAATCAATCCAGTGAATATTGATCAGTCCATTCCCTGTAAGAATTTGACAGTTTTCAGTGGTTAATTTGTCACGAGTAAGCAATTAGCTATAGGTACTCTACTGTTCCTGAGAAATTTATATTTAATAGAAAAAAGAATTTCAAGTGTAAAAAGCAAGTGAACTGTGGTGTGTTTCACCTTTCAGTGTGGAAACAACATAAACTGGCAGTTTGGTGATGCTCTTTACATGGTCTTTGCACTATTACCACTTATGGAGTCCACATACCCATGGTATGAGTTTGCTGGCTCCAGCGAAGTGCACACCCCAATGCTTATAAAGCACAGGTTTGTCTCAGAGAACCTCGGCTCCAGGTGGACAACATTTATCTCCCAGAGGAGTCCATGTGAGTGCCAGTACAAGAGGGTGAGTGACAATAAGTATGAGATGCCATGTTTGTGGCTGCCAACTATGCAGGCACAATCCACAGATGTTCCAGGGCTCTGCTCACTCAGGGTGGTGTGGTTTGCTTAAGGGCCCCATTACAGCCCAAAGCAGATGTTGGGAGCAATATGGTACTTGCTTTAAATGAAGAGGCTGAATGCTCTAATCATGTTTATGGAGCATTCTAATGTCCCTGGGGTTCTTTATGCCACTGCCTTCCTCCAAGTGAAAAATGAGGCAGAGATGGAGCAACAAAGCTGTCACATGTAAAACAGACATGAACCAACAAGGACAGGAGACAGGCAACTGTTATTCAATGTGCAAATCTGTGGTGCTATTAGTGCCGTAACTGGAGTGAGTGCACCAACACAGACAGAACTGTAGCTGTAGATGCTCTTTGTAAATATTTGTGACCATTTCTTTGGCCGTCTTCAAAAATTTGCCAGTATTTCTACCTACTCAGGTTTTCCTCTAAAACCACAAAAATATTCATGAGATATATATAATTAAAACTAGGACTGAATGTAACAGATGCTTAATTTAAGCAACTTTTATTTCATTATGTTTCAGCAAACATACTGCATGGTAATGAAATTCATAAGCTATATATTAAACAGAGCATGTATTTGGTATTCAGTTAGAATACTTTCAGCAAAAAATATGAAGTTAATACAGTTTTAGGGCTAAAATCTGAAAAATCAAGTGTTTTTTAAATTCTGATGGTTTTATACTTTCTCTAATTGTGGTATTTAACATCAACAAGAATCTTAGGTATTCTTCATTCCCTAGGGTGATTTACACTTTTGTTCAATCTTTCCAAACTGAAACTTTCTTTCTTATATCTTCTGAATTTAGTAGAGGTGTTTATGAGGTTCATTCATGATTTTACTTCCCATTCAGATTTTACTTCCCACACATGCAAGGCAATGAAGCTGTGTCACTGGTTTTCAAAAGGAGCAGGTCTTTGTCTGTACTATGGCTTTTGGTGAGAGAAAAAGAAACAGGCAGTAAGAGTCTCTGGAGCACAATCACTTGAGAGAGCATTACTCTGTGTGAGTTCTGTTGGCAGCAGTCTTTCCAAATTTTTCTCTTAATGGGTAGTTATTATCTGGGAAGCAACAACTTAATGACAGACATGCTTCCATCCTAGCACACACTGGAGGCATCTCTTTGTCCTACTTAGAAAGTAGAGAGGAAGAGATGAATCATTCTGTTCACTAAACATCTGTACTATTCAAGATAAATGCTTTGTAACTCATAAATGAAATTATCAGCTAAACAGAAATATGAATTGTAGATTCCATGAGGAGGAGGAAGATATCTAAGTATGTTGATGAGGGCTTTTTTTTGAAACTAATCACCTCCTGTATATCTGTCATGCAATTCCTATTATGCTTATTTTGTTGAAAGCCCATCAGTTGGTAGATGAAGCTGTCTACCTGTATATTGTCACTGATCATAAGCAACACTTATCTCTCATGATTTCTTGTCTTGTCAAAATTTAACAACCTTCAACTGAATTCCTCCTAGTTCAAGTCTAAAATGAAAAGATGTGGGAGAAGAAATCCTGACAAGAGAGCCCTGAGTTTATTATACTTCTCTGTCTTCTAAACACGTAATGATACAGCATAGTTCTCCAAGGAAGATATTCCTCTCACACAGCTCAGAGTTAAACAGTTTCTCACAGATGCAGTTTTCCTGTCAGGATATGCTGTGACTCACCCTCTCCAGCTGTTGCCCGGTGCAGTAAAAGTTCTGGTGGAAGATGACCTCTGTGGCAGAGCTTGCACTCCTTCCCTTGTTCATCCATGCCTTTCTTGTTGTGCCACCTGTTGTGCATCAATCTTGTCTCACACATGAATGTTAATAGGGACAGGTTTTGTGGTGTTGGATGTCTTAATAAAGACTGCAAGATTATTTTGCATCCTCTCAGTCTGCTACTAACAGCATTAATAGATTTTGGTAAAGACATCTCCAAGAAGAGACTCTTATGGACCCTGAGAGATCAGTAATTGCTTATCTAACCACTCTGGATAGTCTTGTCAGAGGGATTGAGTATTTGGACATGGAATATCAAGAGACAATAGAGAAGTCTTGCAGAACTGATTAGCTGGATGAAGGCTTTGTGTAGGCCAAGTGTGTGCCATTTGAACTGGATTTGAGAGTTAAACTGTGTTCAACAGGACTCATTCATATAATTTCTAGTTATCTAGAAATTCATTTGGAAGGCAAGACTGCCTGCTGTATGTACTAATGGCATGTCAGGGCTGTGTTCTCAGAGGTTCACACTGTCAAAGAAATGCTTCTGATTCTAGCTGGGTTTCAGCATGAACTGCACAAAATCCCTGCAGTTACAGCATAACTGAAATGCATTGTGCTGTATAAAAATACAGTGTAAACACTGTGGATTGCCAAGTTACAATATTAATGTAAGAAATGTTAGGCTATAAAATATCAGTAGAAATAATCACAACCTCACAGCATCAGACATTTTACAAGACTATTTGCTACTACATCTATGTATTAATACAATTACATCCATTTGCACATGTGAACCAAGATAAATAATGGTGTGCTGAGGATGCTGAGTTATGAATATATAGTGTTTTAAAGAAGGAAAGAAAATAAATGGTGTGAAACTGCATTTGCAGCCTTCCCAGGAAATAGAGCACCATTCACACAAAAGCAGCAGCAGTTAAGAAAATTTGTGAGCTGCCATGAGGTTCAACACAGGCAGGAACTGACAAGAAACTCTTTTAACACCAAAAGTATTTAGGATCATTATAAAAATGTTGGGTTGCTGAGTGTGTAAAATACTTCATTGCTTCAGTTGTTTTTTAGAAGTTCTCTGGTTTCAGATAGGGAAGAACTGCAGTGTTTGATCCTTTTAGAACACAGCTGTGGGAGGAGGTGCTGAGATTCTGTCCCTCAAGAGAGAAGAAAAATCCCTTTGACTTTCATGCCATTATTTTGTAGTGGCTGCAGATGCGTTGGCCCATTTTTGGTACCTTTTCCCTTTTGCTCCTCTCTGCTCTGGGTCTTCCCTTTCTGCAAATAATTTACCATCCAATTAGCACCATTTCTGTTGAGGTTTCAAACTGCTCTCATATTTTCTCACATTCCCACTGCTTTGCACTGTTAGGTCCCAATTTATCCTCCCAGTATCTTTGTGCATTTCTGCACTTTAACATGTTCCCTTTGCCCCATGAGCAGCAACACCATGAAACAGCAAGGGCAGCAAAAAGCTTGTAGCATGAAATGTTATCAAACAGCCTTAGAAATAGCTGAAGTAAGTTTATAAGGCTGTTCTTCACCCCATCCTCTTTGTTTCACACAGGCAAGATTTTTGCCTGAATTCTCCACTCTAAACTCATTCATGTGAAGCACACCTGTTAAAGTAGGAGAAAGGAGACCCATTTGATGCATTATTGATATGATCTGGGCAAACCTTGAACATGGTACTTTAGCACACTTTCATGTCAGGACAGTAACACTGATACTCTCATTCTGCAGCCTTCATTGCTTCTCACAGAAATTCTCAGTCTTTCTATCATTTCCATACCTACATGCCAACACAGCCTGGCACAGGCAGCCTGTTTCTCCACAGACTCATGATTTTCTGAAGAACACTGCTGGTGCTACTTTCTTCTTGTTTCACTTTGGTTGGGATGCCTGTAAATGAAGAGTGGAAGAATAGGTGGGTGTAGAGGTACGGTGTGCTGGTGGTTTATTGGCTATGGAAAGTGTTGAGTTAGCTGTGGTAGCTCTGCATGGCAAAATGGAGCAGATGAAAACCTTATGGCAGATGAAGACCAGTGGTGAACAGCAAGATGACACTGAGAAACATTTACTGGTGAGAGGGTAGGCAGTGCTAAGAGAGCTGGAGCTGTTGCCTTTCCAGCTGCAGTGATGTCTCAAATCCTCCTGGTTACTGAGAAGGTCAAGCTAGAGTAGTGTCAGGTTCATCTGATTTCTCTAAATTTGGGATTTGCCTTCTGTTGGCTTCATGCCCAGATACATTAAGGGACATAGTTTTGGTTTCCTTACGTGGTTATCTGCCTTCTGGGGATGGATAAAAAGGCCATGTGGCCATTCTGATATCATTACATTTACCAGCTGCCATTGCTGTGGGAGACTGCAGAGTATTGAAGAGAAAAGGCTGTCTCTCTTCATAACCAAGCACTTTAACTTGTAATGTGTCTGGCTTTTACTGGCAGAGAAAACAGATCAGGGCATGATCCTGACATCATTTGTATGGAAAAATGTCCTGCCAACATCTGTCTGTCTCCATACACTATCTGAGAATGCTGATACATGTGATCTATGTAGTCCATTTGCAGAAGAATGCTTGGATATTTGAGTTTATGTTTCATTTAGCACTTACACAAGATTTTAGAGGATTAGGTCTGTGTATTACTCCCCCATTTCCCTGTGTACACATGGTTGTTTTGGTCCCTTCAAAACAACCCTTGTTGTTTTGTTTCAACCCTTGTCATAGTTTGTTTCAAAGACAAAGGAAATGAAAGGAAATAAAAGAATATATCTGCTTTTGTGCTTTGTTTACAATAATACTTTCACTTGGTCTTGTAAAACTAGAGATTTATTCATAAACAATTGCTAAGGAAGATAAAAGAACATTATAATTAAGTCAAGATTATATTTACTACCAGATGACTTCAGCCGCATCACCCTGCAAGAATACATCACATGCTCTGTGTGCCATCTGAACAGATTTAGCCTGTAAATAGCTGCCACTGTCAGTCATTAATTAAAACATTACAATTCAAAGCATCCTAGAGAGTTTTTACCGCTCCTTTGGTAAATTGATGTGGTCATGAGATGCATTTAATGTTTGTCACTTACATGTTTACATTTTCAGAGTATTACTGCTGTACTTTCTCTGAGCTTAGAAGGCGTGTGTGGCCTTACTGGCCATAAGTGATAGTGAGTAGAGGTTCTAATTATGGTTGCATTGCCCCCCAAAAATAACGAAAAAGGAATTAGTACTGGTAAAAGTTCTTGGCAATCTTCTCCCAGTGGGATACAACAGGAGAGAAAACAACCTTTTGTTATCCATGGGTAAGAGATAAATACCTTTGTCCTCACTAACCCTGTCCTTCCAGCAGCTGGTGATGCCTTTGGTTTATAATCTGATATGAATATCTCAGCAGACAATTCTGATAGAACACCATACAACTTTTACCTACACAGCTGTAAAAGACCAACTAAATACTATGTGCACGTGTCTCCAAACACACACACGTCTCTAACACCCCTGATGTAGCACTTCTCTGCTTTATTATTTATGCAGTAAAGGATGTACAATTGTAGTAAAAGGGTTTTCTGTTTGCTTCCATCCACATCACAGGCTGTGCAATTAAACATTTTGTCAATTGCTTTTTCACAGCAATTTTCATTCTATTCCTGTTGTTCCTGCCAAAAGAATGGGAACGTTTTCAGGCAATGTGAGTGTGAGCCCAGGCATTGAAGGGATCTGTGGCCCCACTCATCTTCTGAAGAGGTCTTATAAGTAGCCAGTGCTGGAAGTAAAGTGGTGGTTTATTTGTGCTGATTAGTATCCTGCAAACATTGTGAAAATTGCCACTTTAATAACAAGCATTGCTGAGTGATTTAGTTGCTTGTTTTGATCTGTTAAAAAGGACTGTCATTCCTTAATTTGAACCCACAGTGGCATGGGATTATGCAGGAGTTTCATCCATGACTATGGATGTTTCTCTAAGCTCCAGTGGTGACAGAGTACAGAGTAAGAGCACCCTGCACAGCTACACAAACCCTGGTACTCCTTGACCAGATTGTGTTGGATTTGCTGCACAAGGAAAGAGAATATTGCCCATGTATTGCTTCAGTTTCTGGTGATTTTGTAGGGATGTTTCTCTAGCTCTTTTAGCTTGCAAAGACATGGAGCATTTATTGGCAGTGTGCTCAGGGTTGTGCAACACAAAGAGGACAGGGTTCACAGAAGAAGAGCGCAACTTAAAGAAGTAATGTACATTTTTCCTCTTTATCAATGACTCTGTCTTAGGAATCCTCCCTTTGAAGGGCCACAGCAGAGTTTCCTGAGGGAGGGTGCAATCATGTGGCATGTTGCTGTTTGGGCATGTTCAGACAGTGGCTGTTGGTACAGAGGCAGGCTCTGTGTTTCTGTCCAGGCAGAACCTGGGACATTTGCACTCTCTAACCTCTCATCACTTATGGTATAAGAACACTTCTGATGTCTGCAGCTATCAGCCTAAAAAGTAAATTGCTTTACATACTTTACATAAGAGAAAGGAAGCTCTGTTCTTAAAGTCTGACAATGCTCTTAAGCTTAGACCAGTATTATCTTGCATTATTTTTGTGCCAAAATTCTTCACAAAGAACTATAGGTTTAAATTTTTATTTTAAGATATTTATTCTGGAAATCCTTTAGAGGCTGTTGTTAACAATACACTGTCCTCTTCATAATTTGACTTAAAGTGTAACTTGAAATTATCTGGAAACAACCATTGTCTCATTCTTCCTTTACTCAGTTATTAAGACAAGCAGACCATTGTTCTTCGTGCTCCTAAAGAGTCACTGATGAAAAAATAATAATGATCACTTTTTAATTTATACACAGAGCAGTAGTGCAAGGGATATCTAACTGCAGGGGCCAGATTCAGTTACCAACTGAAGTTTTCTTAGCACTGATGTATGAGCAGTATGAAGCAAGAACACTTTGATGAGCTTCACAGCTGTCTTGGGAGATAAGATCTGAAGAAATCTGAATGAGCCAGCTTGATCTCTGAACCTATTGAAGTGAGAAGAGGAACAGAAAAAAAATTCCTTTGTCTGTCAAAAAGTGTTTTTCTTGTTTACAGCGCTGTCTGTCCTTCAAGACCTAGCTCTTCTCAGGTGGTCTGTTTTGCTCCTTCTTGAATGGCAAATGTTTGGGTTATTAGGCTAAGAAGCTCTCATGGAAACCCTCTGAAATCATACTGACTCATTGAGGATTTGGGTCTGTCTTTCAGTGGATGAAGAGGAAACAAGTCATAGCATGGAGAAATGGAGAAGGCAATATAAAGATGCAGTTCCTTCTCTGTAAGCAGGTGTAATGATCCATGGTCTGTATTTATCCTGCCTGTCTTTAGAAGCATAACTGAATCATCCAAGTCAGGAGCCTAATGCAGAGTTTCCTTTTATAGCAATGGAGAGACACTGGCATCACCTGAGAATGACTCTCCTTGGATACTTCCCTCTCTTATTCCAGACTGTCAGGGAAATAATGATAATGTAAGCTCTTCAGACAAGACCTTCATTTCACCACCTAATGTTGGGTGGGATTTATTAGGATGCAGGAGCCCAAATCCTGTGGGGTGCCATTCTGCTGAGCATTCAGTGTCCTCCTGATCCCAGATTTGCTTTGCAGCATTCTGCAGGGAAGTCAGTCCTCAGCAAACTGCTAAAATTTGATGTTACACTTAAACAAAATTTGTAGTCTTTATGTATCCTGTCCTCATTATCTATTTCTGTCCCAGGATTGTTTGCATGTCAGGATTCCTGAAAATATCATGTGTAGTTTATTGTTTTTGAAAGGCATTGTTGGCTCTTAGTGTCATGGCAAAGGAGGAGAGGGAATTAGGCTTGTCTGTTACTGATTAGCCCTACAAAAATAGAAGGGTTGCAGTGGTAAAGAAAGAGAAATAAAATAGAGTTTTCTCCAAGTATATGTATATTTTTGAAAGCAATTGCTAGAATGAGTAATTGCCATAAGGACATGGAGAAAAAGAAGGTCTTTTAGTTGATGTAGACTGGAATGCCAGAAAACTTTCTGCCCTGCAACTTTAAGAAGTAACAATAATAGCAGTGTTTCTTGCTTATTAAGGTTTATTTAATTTCAGGATTATGGGTTTTCTAAAAGGTTGATGTTGAGCAACCTGCCAAAGGTCACTTCAAGCTTCATGACTAGAACTTTTCATGTCGGGATGTCTGATCCCTGCTCTAAACCAACAAAGTCATTGCTACTCCAGTTTTACCCCTTATGGAAAGGTCTTATAGGATTTATTGGGACTATCTAAAAATTAAATAAAGGTATGTTATGCTAAGAAATAAAAATACTATTTTAGGCACTGGTTTAGGAGTCCAAAATAGTAATTCTTTTCTACTCCATTTGTTTCCCTTGATCTTTCTTTTCAATTATCTCCTCATATGGCCTCCCAGCTTTTTCATGGTCCCGTCACTCAGAGTGATCAATCCTCTTTCATATTGCTTTTGACTGATGGCCAACAAAAGGTATTTTCATTGATGTGAGAAAAAAACCTTGCCAGACAACAAAGAGCATAATGAAAGCTACTTGCTAATGTATAACTCTAACACTTTTCCCTGTGTTTTCCTCCATGGAGCAGCTGCTCAGCCAGCTGGTTACTTTCCCCCCCTGTAATGAATTACACCCATGGTTTGGGATTATTTGTCTTGCTGGGTAGCAAGAGCCAACTTAGGCTGATTTGCTCTGGCACCATGACCTGTCTCTGCCCAGTGCTCCTCTCCATTCCAGTAATTCCTGTTAGTTCTGCTCATCCTCACAGCTCTGCCTTGCCCCATGCCACAAATGCCTTCCCTGGCTGTGCTGGGCAGCATCTCCTTGCTCTGGTAGCATCTCCTGTGCCTGGTTCTGCTAGCTGCCTTACCAAACCGGCTTGGCTGAAGAGTTCTGGTGTTTCTTTCCATGGAAGAGAGGTTGTGCACTATTTTGAACTATATGCGGAGTTTTATCTAACAGGAGACTTTTAGGCAAACTTCTTTTGTTTCATATTCCTCACAGGGAACTCTTAGACAAAGCTTCTTGCTTGTTTTTAGAAGCTGTAATCTGGATTGTAGTTCTGGAAGCTATTGCCTAGGCTGGGGTAACCCTTCAGGCACATTTAGACAGAGCTGCTTGGCTCCAACTCCTGTATACTTTTACAGCTATAAACTTCTTTTATGTTACACTGTGGTTCCCTTTAACAAAAATGTCTTTCAAATGTGAAAATATGCAAATCAAACACATTTCAGGTCTATCCATTGGTCTTTCACCTTTCCACTCCCTTTGTTTTGAAAGCTCTTGACTTGGTTTTTTTCCCTGCCTTCCGTATTTTTTTAGATGGAACGTGTATTGAGGGATGGAGAAAATTACTTTTATTTTTGGCTTCAGCAACATATAAAACTTTCTGACCTTCTGATGATTCCCGTCCCAAATAAGGAGGAAAATTGTAGGGAGGAGGCGAACCACAAAATGAAACTTTTTTATTATTTTCCCTGTTCCTCCAACAAAAAGTAACTTTAAACAATCAAAATGTATTTTGCATATGGTTTGTGCTTGCTTACCTCCTCAGGTTTTCAATGTCCACAAGGTGTTAGGAAACAGCAAGAGAAGAAAACTCAGGATGAGGGGATGCTGTAGCCATCAAACTAGAAGAAAAATAAGAAAGGAAGTTTTTCACAGAAAATTTTGGTTTGGGGAAAATTGAGCTTTTCTTTAAAAAAGTGCTCAAGGAAAGTCCCCAAACACTTCTGCTCTTCATTATTCTCATGAGTGTCACTCCTGGAATCATTTGAGTGTCTCCTCTTTTCTCTGAACAGCTCAAGGTTGTTTCTTGCTGAAAAGGGTTTTTCAGAAGTCTGAATAATAATAATTATTTGAGGGCTTAGTAAAACTTCAAGTGCACATGGTCACAGCAAAGTCTGAGCATTGTTGAAGTAAAAGATGTTTCTAATAATTAGGATATTGTTTTATCTGCTGGTTCTAAAGAGTTGTAGAAATCCTCTATGTGTGCATATGAGGAAGAAACTGGGCCAGACATTGAGCTCAGGTGTTCCTCTTTCTGGGAACTTCAAAGTTTAAGCTAAAGTGGTGGAAACAGAGGAGAATAAAATGGAGATTTGCTTGAGCAAACAAATCAAGAGCTTTTCAGGTTGCCTTTGCTTCGGTGCTAACTATGCCTGGACAATGTTCTTCCCATCCTCTTGAGCTGTGAGAGATCTGTGACATTCTTTCAGGGAACTCTGATTATGTCCAAGCAAACTGCCCAAAGGGAGGGAGCCAGACCTAGACTAGAGCTGGCCACAGCCATGTCTGACCCAGCAGCTGCTTCTGGAAAAATGATGTGGAAGGACAAATATGGGACAGGAAAGGAAGAGTTGGGAAAAAATGTCTTGGTCTCAGGAGAAGCAAAATCACCATTCTAACTAGTGCTATGGACAGCAATAACTAAAATTGTCTATATGCTCTAAGTAAGAAAATATTTCTCAATTTCTGAATATTACCATTGGTCATAGTCTGACAGACTTGATAAATTGTATTGCCAATTCATTACCCTGCAGCCAAGTGCCAGGTATGATTCCTGAGAGCTGCAGGAAAGACTCACAAATAGGAACCCAGCAGCATAACTGCAAGAGAAATAATTTACCTGTCAGCCTAGAGAAGCGTCATGCAGAGCACAGCAGCATCTTTCTATGCTGATGCAGAGCACATTTTCTGTGTCTTGTACAGAAGGAACATGCACAAATGTGGTTATTTATAGCTTCTCCACCTACACTCAGCTTTGAAATTTTGTCTAAAAGAAGTTCAGCATTTAAAGAATACAACAAGGTTTTTAACTTGAAGATATGTTTTTCCTTTTCTTGAGTTCCTTAAAAAACAATAATCTGGGAACATTAGTAACAACCCAGTCATTAAGGAAGAAACATTAGTTCTTCATTTGTCTGTCTATTGTTCTCTTACTTGGAATGTTTTTAGAGAGGCAGTTGCCAGATTTTATGAAGTAAAATATTTAATCGAGAAAATGAAAGATAAGTGGGTACATTTGATGAATGTGAACTTCACCAAAGGAAAGCAATGTGAAGTTGAAAGAAGTTCCTTCTCAGGGTAAGAGAGGCATGTGGTATATATTCCCACTCTGTTTTGGGGAGCTCACATCCCAGATGATGGCATTTAGTGAAGGGGCAGGCTGGGGCTGCGTGCCCTCAGGCCATGCCCAGAGGAAAGGGACGAGTCTTGCTCTCAAAATGCCCAGCCTACACCCAGCCAGCTCTGCCAGAGCCCAGAACTGAACGTGCTGTTTCCAAGAGAGACATAGCTAAATCCTACATTTTGCTAATTACTAGAGCTGGGACCAATTCTTTTCTTCACAAGAAAGTGGATGAGACCAGAACACATTGTATTCTCACTCTTCTCCAAGCTCCTATCAGTTTCAAACCATCACGATGCTTTTATAGATGTGAAGAATTGTACAAGTACATAGGAGCCATCTGCAGAAAGCAGACACAAGGTTATTTTTGCCATATAAGCCTGTGGAAAGGCAAAGAGTTCAGCTGGAGCAGCTCTGTGGGAGCAGTGTGTCCCTCATCATGGCATGAGGGGAGCAGCCGTGCTGTCCATGGAGGGTGGCATATCTGAGATAATGAGATTGGAACTCTCAGATGAGTAATTGTGACTATTGCCCAGGTCTGTAGGTCTACAGAATGTGAAAGTTCTTGGAGATGGATGGGGAATGAGAGAAATGCTGCAGCAAGTCCCCATGAACTTCTGAGCCTCTGCTAGAGAACTTGTGAACATCTCATAGATGTGCAGTCCATTGCTATGGCAGATATTTAGGATGCCTTCACTTAGTCATCCTGTTAAGTCTGCCGTCCTTTCATAACTAGTTTGCATATTTTTGCAACAGAAACTTCTAAGAAGGGGGTTGCTGGGGGAGTTGTTATTCCGTAGTGTTTTCCACTGCAGAAGCTGTTGATGAGCAGGGATCCTGCTGCAGAGACTGTCTTCTCTGGATAAACTCCTACAGACCCGTTTCCAGATGGGCTTGTAGGATATCTGTGGGTGCTGGAAGCAGTGAGAAGTGTGAATAAGACTATATGCATGTATTTTTGCATATCTAGGACTTGCTGACAGTCCTCTGGACTCACATGTCTCAGTAGCTGTATGGTTTACTCAGATGTGTCCAGCAGTGTCAGCTGTTCTTTGTGAGGCCGCCCCCACTGCAAAGAACAGAACATTGATGTTCTGTTTTGACAAACTAGTGGAGCTTTAAACTACAAAGGTTAGATTCTTGTTGTTCAAATGAAAAATTGCGCAGAGGTGAAACTTTCACATAATGTCCAGGAAGCTCATAAAAACACCTACAATCTGACTTCATAGGGACTTCTTTTTTTGGTTGAATTTAGACAAGGGAATAAAGGAAATTTTTTTTTTAAATGTTTTAATTGGCTCTGCATTTAATTCCCCTCATTAATTTAGTTGCAATATACAGCAAAATACTGATAGGTCTGTAAGGTTGTTTTTCCCTCCAAGGGTAAATGGGACTGTATGTTTTTTCTTTTCAAAAGACCTCTTTAATTATGTCGTGGTATTTGGAATAGCTACAATTAGAGAGCAAAAGCAGGGAATGATTAAAAACTCCTACTTAGTAGCAGCTGTATTAGTTCTCTGGCTTTTCAAAGAGACCCATGCACAGTTGAGTCCACACATACAACACGGAGAAGTTGTGCTGAAAAGGAAAGGCAAAATGGTGGTCAGAATTTTTTAACTGACTTTAGGGAACGTTGTCTGTGGTAGTATTTTAAGAGAGCTCTTTCTTGAGAAAGGATTGAAGTATCATAGTTCATCCTTCTTGTCCAGTCTTCAGACTGTGGTAATGAGTGTAGCTCTGTTCACTCAATTCCACCTTAAAACAAACAAAAAACCCAAAAAACCCCTCTGAAACCTCAGGTTGCTTGTCTGGTGATAGTGGACAACACCATGTCTTAAGACAGTTTGAAATTAGTGACTATTTTTACTTAGAGTCTGAGCTGAATTAAATACAGAAGAACTTGGTAGGCTGGTTATATTATTTTCTGAAGACAAATTAGTCATTGCTGCATGGGCAGATCAAGCTATGGTATTTCAGGATTTATAGGTATACATTCAGCTATTAGGCATTTGTACCTGAGTGGTTTTGGAGCAGCTTGCACCTGATTTTAAAGCCTTGCCTTTCAATGGATTGCCTGTTCCCTTTTGTACAGCTGCCACTACATTGCTTATTATTTATAATATTTCAGAATGTTCCTTCAGTGGAAAAGGTTCCTAGAATCCCCAACCAAATTTAGAACCACATAGAGGCTGCAAAAACTTAAAGTGGAAGGCAGCTTCCACTTTTTCTGTCAGTCGTGCTTGTTTCAACTGCAAATGTAATTAATGTCATTTTAGAAAAGTGAATGGAGGCAGGGACATTGAGTAATTTGCTCAACTGCCATGCTGGGCATTGAACCAAATCACTCCAATTCCAGTCTACTTTTGATGTGAAATCCTTGTTGCTTTCTACTTTTTTTCTTGAAACTCTTCCATGATTTGGCATGTTTGACCAGAGGCAGTGGGCAGAAAAAGGCCCTGTTCCCTCCCAGAGCTCTGCATTAGCAAGGCTCTACCTGGCCACGGGGACTGCTTCAACCTGGGCACTGCAACCTATGAACTACACATGTTCACTCATTGCTATATGGAAAATAGAACATGGGGTTGACATGTGTGTCCAGAGGCTCAGATCCTGCTGGATGCACAATTAGTTCCTGCTTCTTAACTTGACACATGTGGGGTCTTTGATCCATGTTTGCTGAAGGCAGTTGAAATTTCACTGTGGCTTTTGGTGGGAACAAGATCTGAGTTTTAGAGTCAGATATAGATGCCTCTGGAAATAAAAATCATTTTGTGGAAGCCAAAGTTGATGTTTCTGGTTTAAACATGAGGTGTGATCCCCATCTTTAAAAGGTTTTGTAACAATATTTTATTGTGCCACCAACATAAATTTATAATGAAGAAGTGAAAAAGGGAGTTTTTATTAGGAAACAGAAACCACAGATGAGAATGGCTGAGTTCTGAGTTTTGTTTTGGGTTCTATTATAAACTATTAATAATAGCAGGAAAAGCCAGAGGATAAGTTCCTTTGTATTTCAGTGTATTTTCTCAGCTAGACCTTTACTTGACATTACCCTGCTGTGACAGGGCCAGGGATAATAGGGAAAAGGAATCTATTTTCAGCAATGATTTGGAACACAAAAAGAAACTGATTTAAATCAGACTGTGTCTGCGTTTTATTCATTACAGAGGATTAGTATTTCTTAAGTCTCCTTGAGTTGTTGTGAGTTAGGGGGGATTTTTCATTTTGTTTTTCTTCTGATTCTCAGTGTTTGTTCTGCCTTCCCTGGTGCTGTTGCTGACACCAAGTTCTCCTGGAGGGCCTGGTAGCAGGCCAGGGGTTGGGCTGGCCATGCCATCCTGCACAGAACAGCATTATCCACTAGATGGAATTCCAGTGGATAGAAGTTGGCAATCCCACACTGGCTGCTGCCTCTCCTCACAGTCAGCGGTCTCCCTGGCAAATGTGCCAAGTATCTCTTAAAGGCACTTTTTCCTCCCAATAAAGGAGTGGTTCGTGGGTGACCTGAGAGCACATCTTTTTTTTGAGCTGTGTTGCTCATAAATGCATATATGACGTGTAGCTTCTAGTTCTGCTAGAAGAAAATGAAGTATCAAGAGATTCTGTCTTGTATTTGCAAAATCTGGTACATCCAGTAAGTATTACTAACTAGGCTTGTACAATTTTGAAGGGCTTTGATAGAAAAGATTGGATTTTGTTGCTGTGCAGTGGAACAAAACATTTGTAATAAGCTTTGGATGTAAAGTATGATCTGAAACATGAACCTTTGAAATGCATTTCTTGGTTACAAAAAGCAGGCTTGGCAAAGGCAGAGCTTCTGGAATAGGAGTTTCAGACATGCAGGGCCTTCGATCTACTGAGTATTCATAACAGCCGCTACAGGAAAGTAAAGATAAGGTTTCATTCTTGTGAATTTTGAAGTGCCTTATGAATTCCTAGTATCTCATCAGAATTTAGTTAGCTCATAATGCCTCAAGAGCAAGCAAGAAAGTGCTCATAGTGGCAGCTTGATGCTGCCTGGCTTCCTTTCACCGCACAATTTTAGAGGCTTTGTCCATGTGTTTAAAGTTAGGCAATGCTTATGCACCTATGTGAAATGGGGCCTCATTTAAAGCTGAATAAATTAGGTGGAATTGCTCTGGAATTTATTACAACTCTGTTACCAAAGAGTTAAACTAACCCCTTTGAGGTCAAGATCTGACTCTCAATTGCTTGAAGTGTAAAATGGTATAATTTATTTTCAGTTTTCAGAATAACCTTTTTTTTAAGAGTCACTATGGCAACAACAGTGGTAACAGGGTAACAAAGATTAATGATTCCCTTGGCACTTCAGTGGGTCACCCACTCAGGATCAGTGGGGCTGTTGGACATGGCCTGGGCCAAATGCAGAAGTTGGGGTGTTCTGTCACCGCTGGTACCACGCACTGTGTCGGTGTCTCCAGCTCAACCTTCTCATCTCTTCCTGTTGCACAGGACAGGGGTCAGGGACTGCTGAGTTTGGGCATCCCTCAGTGTTCAGGCTGCCTGGGACAGTGTGGAGCCACCAGCCCTGGAGGTATTCAAAAGACATGCAGAATCTTAGGGACCTGGTTTCGTGGCTTGGCAGCGCTGGGTTGGAGTCAAGGATCTTCAAGTTCTTTTCCAACTTTAAAGATACTTTGATTATTACCAAAGTCATCCTTATTTCATCTTCATTTATTTCTGCTAAAAGAAACACAGTTTAAAAGATGTGAAAATCCAGAAGTTTTTCGACTAACTTTAAGGACAGATATAGTTCCTTAAAGTAATAGATTTACTATTCCTTTGACATTTTGTGTTCATGTAAAATGGGTGCAGATCAAGAGAATTTACTGGGAAAGAATTGGTTCCCAAGGAGATTTTGACTTAAATTGGATAAAGTTATGAGATGTTTCTTAATTTTCACATTTTCTGATTAGGAAAGATACCTACAGAAAGAGACTTCATTTTCAAAGTGCTGCCTTGAAATGTCTGTTTTTCCTTTTAAAATAGAGCCCTGTTGATTTTATTATTTAAAAATTAAATTAACTTTTAAAAAGTTTTTAAAAGACTTGACCTTAACTTCACTAATGTAATCATCTTGCCATATTCCCATCATACAAATTAGCCTAGAGGAAGAGCAATTATCGTCCCAGAACTTGGCAAAATTATTGCCTGATTGCTTCTTCAACCTCTTCCCTCTCAAACCATTCTTCCATCCCTTTCTTCCCATGTTTTCCTAGGGTATCCCATACAAACTATCATCATTCCCTGCCAGTCGACTCTCAAGTGTGTTTTTCCCTGATCTTGCCTGGGCAGGATTTGCTTTCCCAGTTTAGTTGTGCTGTAGGTAGAGTTTGATCCTCAGCAAAAAAGAGTGTGGAAAGGGCTCTGGAAGTGGCTCTCTTCAAATTCCTCCTTCCCAATGCTCTGCTCAAATGAAACCCATCTGAATTGCCACTATTATGATTTTAACAGTTACACAGATCATTCTACAGGGACAGTTAGGGCTATTCTTCCTCCAGGTAGCATTTTGAATCTTGTGCTTAGCCAGCCATATAATGACTGTAATAGCTGGCACAGTCAGCCTGCTGTAGCTGTGCTGAGTTTTATTTCATTTTCTCCATGACCTGGGTTTGCTGCTTATTTTGTTGGGTGTGTAATTGTGCCCTTGAGGAGATATGGAGACAGGACATGCACATCGTAATAGAAAATAATGTTTCCATCAATGTTGATCTTAAACTAGTGAAATAAAAATAATTTTAAAAAAGGAGATATTAACATGCTATAGCTACCCCAGTGAACAGAAACAGCTTTTAACAGAACAGAATAGTTCTTTTCATTCCAAAGGACTCATGAGTTACAGTCCTTTCCTAGCTAGAATAAAATACAGCTTGGCAATAAAGCACAATTAGGAAATCTGAAGATTTAATTTAGAAAACACTCCTAACTGCAGTTTTAATGGCATCTTCAAGCTTCTTAAGTTTTTAAGGGATAATTAAATTATTTCAACTAAGTCACTGTAACTTTAATGTCTACCTGTATCTCAGGATGTTAATTTTTGGCAGTAGAGTAAATTACACAGTCTGTGCTCTCAATTAAAATGTTAAATGTTTATCTTGAATTATTACACAGTTATTCTAGTTCTAAAGACTTTTCGTTTCTTCAGGGTAAGGGAGAGTTTCTCCAAATATGCTGACACATACATGTTTACAATTCTGGTCATTTCAGCTTTGACTGGGACCTTTCAGAGTTCTTCCTGCATTTGCCACAGACTGACTGCTTAATATTTCTCATTGTTTGCACGGCAGATTAAGTGCTTTGTGTCCACACAGATTTATATTTATGTTGTTTCTTTATTCACTCTGTTATTCCATATCTCAGCTTTTTAAAGAGCCAGCTTTCTTGTCTTTTATGATGGAAACAAAAATGCGATATTTCTCTATGCTTGCAGATTATTGTGAGTTTATTAGGTCCAAGTGCATTATATACAAAAAAAAAAAAAAAATCTTTATTAGCATCTCAGTAAATGCTGAGGCTTCTTTTGTTAATTAGGCCTATCAGGTTATCAGAGCCTCATAACAACATCTGGTCTTTTGCCAATTTCCTGGGACAACTCAGGAATGAGTTTCACACTGAGATGTGAAATCAGCTGTTGCTGTCTTGCAGTTTACATAAGCTCATCAGAGGAGGGTATTTCTTGTAAAAGATTCCAGATTTCTGATTCCCTTTCCCCAAAAGTCATCTATGTGAAAGTAAATATTTAATATCTGCCAGACTCCAATAACTAAGCTAGACCTCAAAATAAATTGAATAACAAAAATTCAATAAACCTAATTTAGCAGAAGCATCCATGAACATTTATCTTCTCTCCAGTTAGAATGGATTTTGACAGAGCTGCTTGTGCTCACCCATAGCAAGCACAAGGCATTCCTCTGCAGCTCTTCCGTCCTCTCCCTCACAGGGTTTCTCTGTGCTGCTGAGGCAGGAGAGGTAACTGGATGTTCTTCTTTTCTGGCAGGTCCTGGACTGGATTGAAAACCACGGGGAAGCGTTTCTGAGCAAACACACAGGAGTGGGGAAGTCTCTACACAGAGCACGAGCACTGCAGAAGAGACATGATGATTTTGAGGAGGTAGCACAGGTAAGAGTCTGAACCAGACACCTCTGCTGGCTTGATTTTTGTTGCTCCTTTTGCATATTCAGAAAAAGCTGTCACTGTTTTGGTGATACACACTTCTGCTGCTCTCTCCAATGGTTTGGAGCTGCCCAGGGTCCTGTCTCCAAGGTCTGGAAGTCAGCATGCACACTGCAGGACTTGCAATCAGAAAATCATCACACTGGGTCATGAAAGGTCTCAAAGGCCATGAGAAATCACAAGCAGCTTACAGGAAAGTAGCACTTTCTGTTGGGACATAGAGGAGAATGGTTATGAGTGAGAGTGATGGAAAAATCAATCCTAACTCCTGGGTGAAGACTGAGGGCCTCGATCATAAGCAGGAGAGCGGCTGTCAATTAGCAGGGGAAACACCAGAGTTTGCAGTAAGGGCAAGTACCCTTCCCATCCTTCAGTGCATTGTGTGGAAGGGATTTTTTCATTTGGACTAAGAGGCAATCATTACAGGTAGAAATTATTATTGTTATTATTATTAATTTTCCTCCTAGAACACTGTAAACAAGATTTTTCCAGGAATTTGGTATGAAGCTAAAATCTTACAACTATTCCTCAAAGTGGAATCATAGTAGATGAATAAACATACATCCTGTCCTTATTTATAGAATTTAAAAGAAAGAGGACCTTTTGTAAGTTCTTCCATGGATTCAGTAGATTTTTTTCCCCTAAGTATCCATGGTCAGAAATCACCCAGTCTCAGCTCTGACTGTCAGATCATGTTACACCTATTTGGGGTAGATTTGAAACATCTATTATCTGTAACTGATAATCTGTAAAGGTACTTCTCCTTTGGGTGTTTTGGATAAATTCCTGATTGATCCATGTAAATCAGAATGTATCAGATGCTTTGTCCCCCTGATACACGCAGGGCAGGTTATTGCTCAAATGTTTCAATGTGGCATAAGATAAAAATTTACTAGAATTCAGTTTTGGTTTTCTGCAAAACATTTCCCATGTGTTCCCATGTGCTGGCCTAGTTTAGTTCAAGATATTTCCAGTAATAGGGACATACCTCTTTCACTGTTTCCTCAGGGAAAATATTTCACTGCCTGATGGCAGCTACTGACGAGATTTTTTTTCTCCTTTCCCTTATATTGCAATTATATTTCTGTCATTCTCCTTCTTTATTATTATTATTCCCTTGTTTTTATCCCTGTAGTCTTATTTATCTCCCCTAAGGGGATAAATCCCAAGAAAATGGATGAATTAACAATCCTGAAATATCTGTTGAATGTTGTCTTGTTTTCTCCTATGTGCCTCTCAACCATGTTCAACATATTTAATTCTGCTAATATTCTTATTCACCAATCCCAATTCCTATCTATGTTGTTGGAAATTTAAATTACCAACATCCTTCTTTTCATTAGGTGTTCAGCTCTTGATGGAACATCCCATTGCTTGCCTTGCTAATGAATTTCAGTGTTACCATTCAGCTGTGATGGGAAATCCTTAAATACCTTTCACAAATCCCACAGCCTGAAAGCAGCAGCTCTGCACTGGTGGGTTTCTAAAATTTCATGGAACCACCTGTGGAATTAGGATTTCTGGTAATAGGCTTGAATTTCTAAAAACTTAAATTTCTGCAAATTTACTAAAATGGATTTTAGGCTGGAGGTTGCAAAGCATGGTTCTGCAAGGCCTCATCCAGAAGCACAAGTTACTGTTAGTTTTCATCCTAAAATCAATATTAGGGTTCTTTCCAGAATGAGTGCTCAAGTCAGCTGTTACTAGGCTAGCAAATGAAAATTAGGATCATGTAATGTACAGGAGCTGAAACGAGGTGATGATTTGATGTCTTTTGTGTCATTACTATTTTCTAAATCCCCCTCCTCTGATACATTATCTTCATAATTCCCATTACATCTCACATTTTCTGGATCATAGTATGTTTTTCTACCTCCTCTCTGAGTACTTCTTAACTAGAGATGTAGGAAACAAATTAAGAACAGGTGAGAAGAGACAGAAAAATTACAGAGTCCTGATAGTAGAGGTGAGAGCAAGCCATGGAATTGTCTGCACATGGAAACAGCAGCAGCTCATTAAGGCTTGCTCCATGGGCTGATGGAATTGGGAGATCCATCCCCTCATCAGGGCTGAGGAACCTTACAGTGTGCACCTGTAGGTGCTAGGGTAAGTCAGAATATAATTACTTTGCTGAAGAGTTTTCTAACCTCCCTGTTAGGCCTCCTTCTCTACCACTTCAGCACATCTCTCTGAGCATGAATTCAGACACATCTCCTTTCACTTCCCAAGGTCAAATTCAGAGCAAATCAATCTTGTTCACTGGGTGACCACATGTGCTCAAGTGTAGGTAGGTGTCTCAAAGGGGGATGCAGAGGAAAGAAAAAGTATCATTTCTGAGATTATAGAACCTCTTGGGTTCCTCTGAATCAGACTCATTTACAGCTGATGGGTAGAATCACTGAGCAGCCCATTGCTCTGCCTGGACTGTTGTGAACATTAAGTTTATGGCGCATCCTAATTACAAATAATTGACACAAGTTGAACCTGGTCCCTTCCCAACAGCTTTGACAGGAACACTTTGCTCTGGTGCATTCACATGAGGATATCATTGCTAATTTATGAGGCCTGTCTGCAGTGTGACACAGGAATGTGGTGCTGGCAAATGGACATGGGGACACACAGTGAGGGGAAGTGAAAGGAATCTCAGGCTTTATCTGAGCTCAAGGACTTGAGAATTCAACACTCTCTGCTTTGGACAGAGTAATAGTGAGGGTAAGAGGAGAGTCCATAGATTTATCACACCTGGAATTCTCTTGCAGAAGCTTCTAGTGGGGTTGATTTTACAGCTGGGAATCAATTTCCTCTCTACTTGGATTATGACCAATTTTTATTCTTCCCAACTCCTTTCTTGATGCTTAACACTTTACAGTTGGTTGGAAATTAATTCTAACTTTAAATATTTGTTATTTTTCTCAAGCTAGCAGACATCTTTTCCATAGCTAGGGTGAATAACTGGCAGGACTTTTTCCCAATATAACCATGTACTAAAGCAGCCACCACCCTAAAAAAGCTGTTGATCTGCCTGTTCCCCTCATCATGATGTTAATTACTAGCTTTAATAGTAATAAAAATGGTTATGATTGTTTTTCTTTAAAAAAAAAATATATATAAAGTGTTGTCCTAACACACTTGGTGATTTTGACACTATAAGCAATAGAATTTCCTATTGGCAGTTCTCTGATAAAAGTGCTTAGCCTGCCATACAGTATAAATTTATTCTCAAAAATCCACTTTCTTTGGCTCTGACATATTTGTTCTTATCCCTTGGTGTTTCAGGAGGGCATTTGCAAAGGTCAGATTAGAAGCAATTTTCAGGAATCTTCTTGACATTTTAACAGGGGGCAAAACATTCCCAGTTTTGCCTTACTGTGTGTAAACCAGAGTCTTGTGTCTGGCATTGCAGTGCTGAGAAATGCTGTGATTGACTGACCTGCCATGGCACTAGATTGAGAGGTGGAACATGCTCCCTCTATGTCTGATTAGAAACTGCAGATTGATAAATCTGGATGTAATGATTCAATCAGGCATGGCCCAAATAAATCACATGCCTGCATACAGCTGTGCTCAGAAAATGTCAGTGATTTTACAGCACTGTGTTGTGGGCAATAGGAAATGTAATTTGGGGTCTCTTTCTCTCATAACTGCTGTTTAGACAAAGCTCTGGCAATTTTTCTGACTGTATTTATACTACATGGAATGCACAGATGGCAAATGTTTGAATTTGGATTAAAAAGCCTGAGCTCCTGGGAGGGAGGTTGTTATCTTCTGCATACCTGTAACTGTTTCTCAGTCAGTGCTGGTTCTGTTTGCAGGCTGCCTCTGTGAAAGTGCCAGCCTGGGCACAGCACACTGCCTGCCATGCACTGAGGTTTTGTAGCCAGGCATTATCAAGACATCACCAAAGGAATATGGCTCTGGATGTAGCTACAGTGTTCCAGTGATGGCCTCCTTGCTTGGCTGGAATGATTGTTTGCAAATCAGATAACTGTAGTCCAGCCAGTTAGGGTTGCAAATCAAGAGATAATTTCCTTTTAGGCTCTGCAACTTTTCCTTATTCAGTGATTTTATCCTGAGAACAGCATGCCTTCCAGCTGGAAAAGTCTCCCAACATTTCAGCACTATGTAGCTGAACTGCACGTGTTGGAAGCGTTTATCCTGTTCCCATTGTCCTTTTCCTCTCTTCCGGCAGTCCTGGCAATCAGAGGTTCAGGTGCCTTCTGAGCATCCTCCCCTGCTCACAGAGAGCCTTGCTGCCGTCGTGCTGCTCAGAATTAGGAAATGCCATGGGAAGCTGCTCTGACAATCCCTGGCATTCCTCTGCCACAGGTCTGAGTGGTTTTGTGAACAGTCTGAAAGGAGCATTTCTGTAGCCTCTCTGTCTTTAGGAGCTTTTCCCTCAGAGGTGCAGTTGGGATTCCCTGTGGCTCGGGTTTATCCCCGTTCCGGCCGGGAGCCAGTGCGGATCTCCACCTGCAGATGGCACTCGCAATGCGCTGCAGAGCCTGGAGCCTAATGGCAAACAGAGCCGCTGTTTCTCATCCAAGCTAACCAAACACTGTCTCGCAGTGAAATGAAACAGAAGTGGAAGCTGGCTCACTCCCCGTCCCATGGTGTTCTCCCACCCCTGCCAAAACCCACGATGTTCAAGGTCACCCAGAAAAACAACCCCCCTAATATTTTTTTTTTTTTTAATGCAAAGCTGGGCGGTCCATGGTTTAAGTCAAGGTGATGCTTGTCATCTGTGTTTGTGGGATAAGCTGCTCTCAGATCTTTGGAGCTGTTCTCAAGGCTCTTGGGCCACATTAAGCTCGTAGCTACAACTGGGTTTGCATTTAGTACCTCTGTGTGTGTGTTTACATGCGATAGTTGGTGTGTTTTTCATGGTAATCCAAAGGCACTGATGTTTACAAGGTGAAATATCACAACAAAGCACATGTTCTGAACAGCCTTGGCTCAAAATATATGAGGTTGTCCCTTCTTATCAAGCACAGTAAGAAGGTTGACCTCAGGCTGAGTGTGGCCATCAGAGTTCATGGTGTTTGTCCAGTGGAGCCGCTCTTGGTTCAGGCCTTGTGTCTACAACAGATTTGCTGTAGGTACAAGGCTGGATCCTCTATTCCCGACTTTGAAAATTTATGGGATCTATTTTGCCTAGGCATAAATGCAGTGCAGCAGACTCTTGAATTATTGCAAAGAAGAAGAGCCAGACAAAATGTGAGAAAAATGCTGGACTTTGCACTCTGGCATTTGGGAAGCCATTCAGTGTTCCTGTTCTTGGGTGTCTGTGCTTGTCTTCCTCCAAGACAGCTTTGGAAGATGATGATTAAACACCTGAACACTGGCTTTGTGCCATCAAAATTAACCTTTGTGTACATGCACAGCTCCTTTAAGATTCAGTTCTTCCTTTTATTCATCTCAGGGAGGTAAATGTATTTTCTACAAGTGAAGGCTTTTGGCAGAGACCTTGAAAGCCAAAGGCCTGAATCAGCTATAAGAAATCAAAGCTCTGATGATGTTCTTCATCTAACAAACAATTTGTTCTCCAATGTTCTTTTCTAGAGTATTCCCTTCCTTCACTGTGCTGTTCCTAAAATACTGGCAGTTCAGAGTTTTTGAAAAGCCCTTGCAGATAAACAGAATTTTAGGTGCAAATATGTTGAAAAAATACAGTTATGTTGTCATGTGAAATATCCAGAGGATCCAGTAAGAAATTTTGCAGGTAAAAATAGTATTCTGTGACCTCTCAGTCCCACGTAGTTTTACTTAAACTCCTTTAAAACTATGTGTGGTAATGGAATAGTCAGGCCAAAGCTGAATAGCAAACAGCTACTTGTTTGGCCTTCAGGATAAAAACCCAGTGCTTTCCCATACAAATTCCAGCTCTGTTGGATGTCGTTGTTCTAAAGTTTGGCATGAAGTTCAGTAGTGATGTAAAACAGCTAGGAATAAATTAAGAGTCCATGTTGATAATGAGCACTTAGGAAGCATTGTCCTAGGGTGGGTTTTTAAATTTTTATTTTGTTTCAATTTTTACGATTTTGCAACCTATCTGGTTGTTGAAAGGAGTAGCCTGCTGAGCATACTGGGTTTTTCCCTTTGGGTTGAGTGACTAAAATCCTATGAAGGATGAAATATTAAGCCAAAAGAGGGAGAAGCAGACAATTAAACCTGGTGAGAAATATGCTCAAAGTTGGCAATAACTGTACTTTCAGTAATACCAAATCTTTTTTAAAATAACAAAAGCATGAGACAGGCAGCAAAAAATCATTCCTACTCTTATTTTCATCATCCTTTACAAGGCCATCAGCAAGTTCTGAAGCTATAATCTGCATTTTCCTGTTCACTTAATTTATGTAAATGTATTCACTTCTAGACAAAGAGGAAAAAATGTCCACTGGCAGCAGATTACACAGACCTTTGTACCATGGTGCAGGAGATCCAGAGCTCTTGGTTTCTCCTTCTGGCTGCATCTGGCAGGCATAGACAGCAGAGAGCAGTGGAACTGCCAATACAAGGGCTGTCTGTGGAGGTTACCTGGCCCTGCTGGATCCAGAAGCTTCTAACAGCATCCCCAGGGGCTGGATAGTTTGTCATGGGAGCTGTGGTACCGCTCTGAGCATGAAGCCTCTGGGTGACTCAGGACCGATCTGCAGTGCAAGAGCAGAACTGAAATGGGTCTGCACAGCCTGGGCCAGGAGCCAGAAGGGCTGGGAAGGGTTGGGCAGATTGCCTGACTCAGATGTGAGGCTGTGGGGACTGGACTGCCACACCTAAGTCATAGCAGGGCGTGTGAGATGTGTTTTCCCTGAGGAGGTGTGAAGGAAGGACTCCTCAGAGCACACTGTGGATCTCAGTCCCATGGAGACTCCGGTAGCAGCAGCCTGGCAAATCTTGTGGAAGCAATGGAGTTGAATTGGTGGCCTGTGGTACTCCATGATCTATTGGTAGTGGGGAATCTCTTTTTAGGCAGGCCCTATAATGACACAGAGATCTTCCTGGCAGTTGTGTGATGGGCTGTATCTATTATGCCATGTCTCTGAGTTTGCATTTCAGTGTATTTCTCCTCCAGCTCAAGGCGATTTTCTTTCCTATTTCTTCTCTTCCAAAATCACTTGACAGCTGGATCTTTTCATTAAACCTCCTGCAGCATGATTCACAATCTAAATGCTCCCTATAAAATCTTAAGTCTTGGCAACAAAGTGCTTTTTTTTACAATTGCCAGGAGCTAGCTTCCTATCATTGGTTTATTTGGGTAGGTTTATTTTTGTGTCTTTAAAATATCATCCCTTAATTCCCTGTAAATGCATAATGCTGTTCCCATGGCAGAAAGGGAGACAATGAAGCTATTTAAGAAATATATATTTTTAATTCTGTAGGTTCTGGAAAACAGAATTTCTTTTGTGTGGTGAATTCTGAAATTTTTGAATTAATTTCTTTTTTTAATCAGAAGACAGGCAATGTTTCCAAAGAAGATAAATCCTGGAATTTGTTTTTTTTAAGGCTCAAAAGTTCTTAAAGAGATGACTGGAAAATTATAGCACTGATATGCTATACTTATATAAAACAAGTGCTGTAAATATATTCAATATGGTACTGATGTATCAACTGAATAAACCTAGAGCTGAAACAAAAGCTCTGACAATTTCGGTGAAATAAACCCACTCAAAAAAACCACTGCTGTTCTTTCTGACCTGTCTGTGTTGATGAAAACCATCATCATCTAAAGGCTTTTAAAACTTTCTGGTCATTTTTCTCTGTGCTCTTCTTATTGGCAGGTCAGTGGGTTATCAAACTGTACCTGATCGATTCCAGAAGATTAATTGCAGCAATGTCCAAGTCTCATTTGTAATGATGGTGGACTGGTACTCTTCAATTTCTTGTAGCTATTGATAATGGGAAGGCTCAGGGGGACAGGAGTGACACTGTGAATTGTATCAGCATTTTTACTTTGTGATTCTGTTCTAGTGCAGTAGAAGGAGCTGCCCCAGGCTGTGCTGCTGCCTCTGGGCCAGCCAGGGATAGCTTTAGGAGAATGGCACAACCAGTTATGACATTGCTGCCAATCACAAATATGCTGCTTTGCAGGCACTGGTAAAGAGGAAATTTGATGTAGATTAATCCAATATCGGGGATTTGTATGCAGTAACAGAGCAAAACAATTTTCAAGGACAGATTTTAAGTATTTGTTATCATTGTGCAAATTTTCAGGAAATAGACTGTGTTCCATTGATCACTCTGCTGCGCCAGATTTAGAACACAGTCACACTTCCAATTTCAGATACATTGTTTATAATTAACTTGTTCTGAAGAGTGGGGACTCCATTCTGATGGCTCTACACTTCAGAGAAGCTGCTTGCAGTGAGATTGTGCCTCTCTTATTTCCCTATCATGGATCCCTAATTGTCCAGATGAAGGATGTTCTCTTAGTCGCTCATAAGGTGTTTGAATTGTCTAAAAACTAGACCTGCATAATGACACTATTGCAGAGGTTTTATACTGATTACATATAGATTGAAAGTATTTAACCATCTTTTTATTGTATATAAACCTATTTTTAAAATTTACTTTCCTGTGGCAGTGTTCAGGTCTCAATTTCCCCTGTATAAAGACAGAGCAACCTCAGTGGATTTGCAGAGTACTTTTGGAATTACATTTGTGAATAGGGACAAAAAAATCCTAATGTGCATATAAATAATTCACTTGTTGATTCAGTGCCTGTAACCCAGCCATTAATATTGCCCTCCATAGCTGTGATCTGTGAGGTCTGGTTTTGCATAACCAAATCCCAAGGAAGCACTGCTTTGTGTCACTGTGGAAAAGGCTTCTGGTGTGAGGCATTCAGGCACCTTTGTTTAGTGTCTGGTTCAGAGCACCACCAAATGCAGAAACACAGAGCTCTCTCCTGCTTTCCTGAGCTGGGGAGAGAAATTCTATGGTTGACATGAGAAAAGCAGGCAGAATCAGCCTTCTCCTGCCTCTGTGTTTGAAATGAAGCTTGTTTGGAGAGAAAGAAATTGCAGAATTTGCAAGAAGTCAGGAACTGAGACAAGAGGTGTCTCTGAACTGTCAGTGAGCATGTGCACACGTGTTAGTTTAGCATGACTGCCTGTTTTAGTATGCAGCTGATAGAATGGAAACCACTGCGTGCTCCAGAACAATAGCAATGGCTGCTGTTAATATACAACTCTCATTTTCACCAGGCTGTTTTTTCCAATTCATGAGATTTTGTCAGTGCTATTTTTTTTTCTGTGCAACATAGGTGAGTCTTTGTGACATTGGTGAAATCCCCAGCTTTGCAGCAAGCAGAATTCTGAGCCGGCTGTTGCCTTCTCTGGAGTAATGTCAAGGCTCAGTTCAGAAGTGCACAGTGTAAAAGGGTGGCTGTGACTCCTCAGGACCAGGGAATGGGATGTGCAGCCTTGGTGTTGAATGTGTCAGGTGCAGTGAGTGCACTGTGGGGTGGAATGAAGGGTGTTGCTGCTTGGGGAGGAGAGATGGCAGAGAGCACTGGGCTTTGGCTTCTGGCTCCTGGTTATTTTGCCAGCGGCCAAGATTTATGTTGACAGCCAGAGCTTGGATTTGTCAATGCCCACATATCAAAGTTGAGTGCAGGAAGGACTGGAAACCTGCAGTGCTCCACAGTGGGGAAGGGTCTGGTACCATCTGGGTCTTATTTTCTGTTGTCTTCTTGGGTTTGTTTTAGGCTTAAAATAAACCTAATTGAAACATCTTATAAAAATCAAAGGTGTTTTTTGGGATTTGTTTCAGGCTTAAAATAGACCTTCTTGGGTTTGTTTTAGGCTTAAAATAGACCTAATTGAAACCTCTTAAAACCCAAAGGTAGGTGTTTGTTCCCACCAAAAAAAAGTGGCTCAGATAAATACTACCTAGTCAGGAATGCATTCAGACCATTTGTCCTTTGGAAAATAATAACCTTTTCTGACTCAAGGGGGAGAGCTGCTCCTCCCTGCTCCAGGCTCCTTCCCAAAGGATTCACAGCTTTATCTGTGCCACAGCACAGCCCCTCAGTGCACACTGAGTGCTGGGCTCTGCTCAGGCTTCACTGCTCTGTCGTGCACTGGAAACCAAAGAGGAGAGAAGCAGCCCCAGAGCACGGCCAGGGCTGTGCAGCCACGCTGAAATGCCAGTCATGAGTGTGCTCCCCCTTGGGGTGGGGAATTGGGTCACTAGGTCATTTAACCATTCAAATTTAGGTTTTTTTTAATAGGCACATGTAAATGTGGGACAGGAAAAAAAAAAAGAGCACAGAGCAGAATCCGATTTGTGTGCTAACATCAGGATGTGAAAAAAGGAGATTATTTTGGGATGAGAATGCTGGGAGAAATGAGACTTGCTGTTTGGACCTGCTGGACATGCCTCCAGGGTGGGGTTTGGCAAAGGTACAGCAAGCAGAGAGAGATCAAAAGACAACTCAAAGAGAATTTCTCTGATCTTTGTTTTTGTCTCATGTCATGGCCAGTCTTATCCTTTGGGGGATGATTTGGGATTTTTGAAGGGGATTGGATAGGGAGAAGGAAGGACTCAGCAGCACTAAATAAAGAATACACTTGAAAGCTGTCAGGATTTTTTTAATAGTAAAGAATATGGCAGATGTTGACTATATATGAGCAGTATCTCATATGCCTGCAATATTCATGGAGATCTACTACTTGCCAGAAACCAGTATGTTTTATAGCATGAAAGTTTCTGGTGGGAATGCCTCTGTACCAGATCTCTCACTGTAAGTCATTATTAAGATATATTTATCTCAGATCATGTGTGGCCCCCTAATAAGAGCCAGAAATAAAACCTTGATATCTTTCTAAATCTTTGTTTTGCTTATGGATAAGCTGAACTGAATTTCATTCACACAGTAGAACACATTTTTATAGTGCACCCCATATGAGTGCTTTCTGGCCAACATGAAAAATGTTAGTTCCTGTCTGGAACTTTTCTGAAGTATAGGAATAAGTCTGGTATAAAATAAATTAAAAGGTCTGTTACTTCTAGAGTACTGAAACCTCCTTCAATTTTTCCTCAATATAAGTAGGCAATACTTCCTAGGTGTTACGGGAGATTTTAATATTTTGAAGTTTTAGGGAAGACAAAGCCTTTAGTCCATCCTGCTTTGGTGGCACCTCTGAAGAACTAATTTGATGGGCAAGCCATACAGGCAGTTCACATGTCAGGGAAGTAACGGTGGTGAAAAATTGGTTTATAAATCTAATGGGATTCAGAGAATGGTTTCTACTCATTTGAAACAAATTCCAATGTGTAAACCATGACAGAGAGAGGAATTAATGTTGACAGGGAAGAGATTCTGAATCCAAAGGGACTCTCTTGCTGACCTGCTCCTAAAGTTGCTCAGCTAGAACAAGGAGGTGAAGGAAAAAGTTACTTCAATTTTAATTGAAGCTGGGGGAGACGGTTTTATTATTGTAGATAGCAGAGGGGCATTCTCCATGCAGTTATATGAGGTCCAGAGAGCAGGGGGATGGGGATGGATGTTATCTGAGTGGTGGGCAGGTGATGTGTTTCTTGTTGGCAGAGTATGTTGAGAAACTTCCTTTTGCCAAATGGAAATACCCAAATTGTGAACAGAAGTGTTGGTGTTTTATTCTAACTGTGTGTTTGTTTCTGGCAGGCAATGTATTGAATTGTGAGGTTTATTCTAGAAAGAAATTGATTTTTTTTTTTAAGTGATGAATTTTAAAGTGATTCTTCGCTAGAAGTTAAATTTAACAGGACAAATTGGAGGGACCCAGGAGAACCAAGGGGTTCCCTCTGAATCTCAAGGGAGCATAGACAGTGCTAGGAGATGGCACCACAAGATTGATGCTCTCACTGAGAGCATTTCCTGCACCACTCCCACCTGGGCTTGTGCACAGGAGCTGATGCAATGCAGCCTGTCAGGGAGGAAACCTGGATTTCAAAGAAGCAGCAGCAAGAATTTAATTAAATCTCTGCATCCTTCCTCAGGTAGCAGCAGTGCACTGACCGTGCTAAATGATGTGGCGTATCTTCCTCTGTATTTTTTCTGCCAACAATCAGTTTGCTTTTCAGAGGTGGCCGTTCACTTTTGGCAAAAAAAAAAAAAAAAGAGTTTGCTGCAAATCTGGAGCTCCTGTGATGTATTAGTAGTACACTTACCTTTTTGCAGCAGCCTGTGTTGTGTTTTTGTCATATTTTTCCAGACAAAAAGAATGATTGTTATGTGATTTATATGCAGCACTGCTTTGTGCTCAGCATTCAGCTGTGTATGAATTCTTAAGCTGAAAGATCAGGAGAATGTGGGTTAAAGTTTTGCCAAATTTTCTTTGTTAAACATTATCTCATTCTGTGACAAGTTCTATGCCACTCCAAGTGGGCTTCAGGAAAGGTGTTATAACCTATCTTCACATTAACGGAAATAAGAGCATAGCTGAGTCAGGGCAGTGGTTGTGGAAGAAATGGAGAGGAAATGCTTTGCTGTCTTATTCAAAGTGGGTTTTATAAAAATATAGGCACAGAATTCACATTCTCACAAGTTTATTTCTGCTTTTGTTTTCAAGGCAACCATGATGCCAGTTGTATTTGGTGCTAGCTTTTCCCAGTGCTGCTGACAGCCCAAAGTCTTTTATTACTGTTGTTGCAGCGTCTTTGAAATCTCCAAACCATGAGCATGATATTAAACCCAGAATGCCTGGAGTTATTTCAATTCCAGAGACCAACCAGACTTGATAAAGCTGTCATGGTTGCACTCATGTCTGTAGGGCTCAGGAAAGATGTGATCTGAGCTTTTGGGACAGAAAACAATACCATGCCCTCCTGGATTGCTGCTCACCTTGGAGCTGCTCCATGTTTATTTCTCCACCTGCCTTCCCTTTTGCCCCTATCATAAAGAAGTTGTGGAGCTTTGCTGTGAACCACCTGGGTTTTCTGATGATATTAATCATTTAAGAAGTTTTCAAAAGGAGCTTCATTTCACTCCTGTCAGTCTGCCTCCTTGTGCTCCCTTGTCATTTCCACAAAAGAAAACTCTTTCCTCCTTTTTGCTGAATTTGAAAGGCTCAGTTACCATTCAGTCACTTGAGCAGCTCTCAGTTGTACACTCTGCAAGTTACTCAGTTATGAAATTGGGCAGTGATAATTCTGTTTTAGTGGTACACTCACAGTGCTGGATAACACCAAGCAGTAGGAGTTGGGTTTCGTGTTTGGCACCACAACTACTGTTTTGTTGTTTTCACTGTCCTTCTTTCCTTTCTTCTGCTCACTTTCACAGTCCTATTTCTGTACAAGGGTGTTCCCCAAGTTAAAGGACCAAGCTATTCTCATGTGTATTACCAAGGATAGAATACTAGAATAAAACGTAGCCAATAATCATCAATTTCAGATATCTTCCCTAATTCTTATAGATCCTTGTAAAGACCATAAAATGTTGGAACAGCAGTATTTCATCATCTCACTTTAATATTCTATTTGGATATGCTTTTACCAGAAGACCGGTAAGGTGGCAGGAAATAAAAACTGAAATATACTTACAAGCATAAAATGTGCCTATGTGTAATTTGCTTTCCCAGATGTACACTTCCCTTGGTCTCAGGAGGACACTGAAATGGTTGAGAAGTGGAGACCTTTGCCAAGCAAGCTTTTGTTCTTTGTGTACTTGTACTATGTACACGCAGACGTGCATCTATGTGTCTTTATATACTTATTAATATTGGATGAGATGTGTGATTTTAAATGTAATTTAAAACATTGTTTCACTAAATATTTCACTGGCATTTCATTAAATAATGGTTGTGATCACACTGGAGTTAATTAGCATGATTGTGGTAATGGGAGTGTTTTCTACTTGATGTATGAGGGCGCTACTGATTGAGATGAACAATTGGTGGGATGAAATACAGCATAACCAACAATTTTTTTTTAATCTAAAGTAAGCACTCACTATGAAATAGCACAAAGAGGAATTCTTTAAGCTAATGTATTCCCAGCTATTAATTCTAATCTTGCTTATTTATTGGTTTGAAGGTATGAGGTAGCTTTTAATCAATTTGTCTGGCATTTCAGCAGTTGATGTAATGTGTGTCACCCTTTTAAAGTCAAATAATAAATTCATCTTGGTTTGTATGTAAACCCTGAGGGAAAATCATAAATAGAAGTAACAATACACAGAAAAATATCTGGTCCTTCACAATGGTCAGTGAGGATTCTGGGTTATATCCACCTTGTCATTCCTGGGAATATTTAATATCTAATAAATACTGAAAAATGCCATATGTTTATATTTTAAACATATGTGTAAACAATATATTATACACAATATTTTATACAATTCACTGAAATAATGGCATTACTGGAGGTGTAAAGTAGTCATTAGTAACAGCATGATATCAGTGCAAGGAGAACTAGGGTGAAATTATGACAAGGAAAACTAAAGATGAATTGCCATGTTCAAGGAAGAACAGTCTGAAGAGGAAGGTGCTGATGGAAATTTCATTAGCCTGGATATTTTTTTAAAAGGTCTGAAGAAGTTTCCATTCTAGTTTATAGTGGGGACCGATCTTGAACTGACAGACTGAGTGGCTGCATTACCTCAGAGAGATATTCTGCCTGTAACTTCTGTAACTGTAATTCCTGGTAAGTCTGGTTTGAATTACGACCACAGAGTACAAGTAAGAATGTAAGTCTTGATTTGATTATGTGCAATTCAAATGGAATAAAATCACAACTTATATTAGATCATCACATGCACTTAGCCTTTGTCCTTCTTAAGGGAGGAGGGATTTTGACAAAGATGGATGCTTTGTTAAACCCCAGATTTATTTATCAAAGAAATGTTTCATTGTGGTCACTTATTTTAGCTTTAGAATATCAAGTTACTAAAGATATAATTGTTCACAAAGACCTGACTGTGAGATCACTTAACCTCAACAAATACTGGAGCTAATTTTAATGAAGTAGCTTGAGCAAAGAATCTGAGAGCAGTAACTGAGCTTTATAATTGAGGATAACAATAGTTTATAAGGCTTGACAAGAACTGCAGAATCAGCTCTGTAATTACAGTTTTGCCACAGTGGATTGTGCAGTAGTTTTTTTGGGCAGGAATTCTACTTGCTGTCTATGCACAGAACAGGTACCAGTCCTCCAGAGTTCTATTTTTAGCCCTTTGCCATTTTTCCTCTCCTGTGATCTTGGGGAGATGGTTAGAAGGCTGACCCAGTTCTCCCTGAAGTCAGTAAAATCCTTTTTACTGTTTTCAGTAAGAGATGGATCAGGCTTTGAACTTGGTCTTAAGTTCCCAGCAGGAGTGCTGATACAGACATTTCATCTTTGGTACTGGAGAGTCATGACTCTAAAGAACATAAGGGAGATATCACATCAGAGAAAGCCTAATAAGTCTCCTAAACTTCAGCCTGCAGGCATCATGAGGGATTCACATCACTAGTCTTTAGTCAAGAATATCAGGTCTAAGCTAGTCCTCTTTCTCTCTCTAGTTGGTACTTCCTGCCCTCCAGAGATGCCTTCTCTTCCATGCCTTTTTCATGGTAAAACCCAGGTGACAAAGCTCTCTGAATCAATACAAGGAACTGTGCCTGGAACTGCCTTGCACAGCCCCAGAACTTGGTCAATGCAGACTAGTGCTACCTCACCCCCCTTATCTCAACATCTACTTGGGAAGTGAGGTCTGGGGTATGTAGTTTGTGTTTAATATGATCATGTACCTGATATCACCTGCCCTGTTCCCCCCTCCATGTTTCTCCTGATGTTTACAACAAACATCTCTCTCCAGCTGGTGGGAATGGCTCACTACACTTTGGAGAACTTGGAGACAGTTACCATGAAAATCCCTCAAATAAAATAAACAGCTGTAAAAGAGTGTGCAGGGGCAGATTGTTCTGGAAAAAAGTTGTCCAGATTAAGGACATGAACTTTACCCTAGAGTATCACTAGACACAGCTATTTTCAATGTAATCAGCCTTAAAACATGCAGCAATAAACTACTTACATGTGCAGTTCCTAGCAGTAGATAAAAACTACATGGAATAATTTTCTGTAAATGCACATAGGCCAAAACCAAAATGCTGTGCTAAACTGATTGATACCTTAAAAATGTGAGGAAGTTCACAAAGAGATAGACAGACAGACAGACAGACAGATAGATAGATAGATAGATAGATGGATGGATGGATGTTTCCTTGTGTTTTCAGGTTTCATGATTGAAATAGGTCATTATGCAAAGATTGGTCTACAAATATTATTAAGAGATATAAGGTGGAAGTTGGTTTTGTGCATGAAATGATGCAGAAGTGTGGAATGCCAGTCACCAGTTCACCAAGAATTTCAAGGGTTTGCACATGACAGTTCTCTCATGAGTTAAGACAATATTAAGAAAAATTGCCACACAGCCCTAAAAATTCAGAAGGCATACAATTTTATAACTCATGGAATTTTTTTTCCTGCCAGATCTCAGGACTGGGAATCTGAGCTAACCTCTTTTGGACAGGGATGGTGGGACAAGGAGGCATTTCATGCTTTTCTTCATTGTAGAACTTGATTCTCTCATAGATTCTCACCCTGCCTGATCCAGGGTTATGTCACACCAAAAAAGTAGAAAGTGCTTCAAACAAATAAATATAATAAGGGTTTGTACCCCAAAGAGCTTATTAACAAGAGAGCAAGCTCAGGATGAAAATGTAGGAGCAGGGAAGCAGTGCAGCATTGTAGCACCAACCAGAATGAAGTTCTCGGCTTCAACAGCACTTTGGTTCAATGCCTGTGGAGCAATAGATGTACATGAAAATATTTGATATGTGTAACAAGATCTGGTATGATTTATGTGCACTTTAAGCAAACAAACAGAAGAGAAGTAGAGCAAGCCCTCAGCAAATGAGTAACCTCTGGCTTATTTGGCCTGTGCTGTGTGTACATCTCGACAGCTGACAGGGGAGGACAGTCCTTTCATGAGCACACAAAGCTCAGGAGTTCAAGGCGAGGGTGGATAGCTCCCAAATGTGGCTGCTTATCTGAAATGTATCTAAATCTCTTAAATCTGCAACAGTGAGATGGAAATCTCTCAGCACCAGGCCTTCCTTCTAGAATGGCAGGAATATAATCATTAGTTGTTTCTCCTATCATAAACTGCACCTGTTTTAAAATCAGGACACTTACCTGTGACCTTGGTGGACAAAGATAGAAAAAGAGGTGAAGAAAAATGTCTCCATACTCAAAATGCACTGTGTCCAAGCCTTTTGTGCATGACACATTTATGCAAACATATCCAAAATTAGGTATGCATTCTTCAGTGAAGCATCCCTGTGTGCTGGCAGTGCCTGTCACAGCCCAGGGAAGACACTGAGTGGCTCCTTCCACACCCCATCAGCTTCCCTGCAGAAAATCCCCTTTGCCTTTGGAGAACCTTGTGCAATGCAAAGGGGCTGCGAAATCTTTTTTTGTCTGTGCAGTGAGACCAGAGCCTCTGTTGAGGCCAGTCTGCATTCTTTCTCCCCCAAAGTCTAGGGTCCAGCCTACACACTTTCACCAGTGTGTTTACATCTGGTCATTGTATCTGTGAACTCATCTCATTTACAGGTAATTCAACATAGCACATGTTGGAGTCAGTAAAACTGTGTGGCTTTCAGCAGAGATGGACCTAAATGTCTCAGGGTCAAACGCAGCAAATCTGTGTTCATACTGTATTTCAACAAAACTGTTTTGTGTCCCAAATCTGTGCCACAAGGAGAGAGGGAAGGCACTTACAAGTACACAAAATAATACATATAAAGGCAGGAACAGTCTTGTGCTCAGGGAGCTGGACTGGTGTGTGAGTTGTTGTAGTGGTAATGTGTGAAAAACACTGGTGTGGACTAGACTTTGAAAAAATTGTGCTAGCTTTGGCATCTGCTCCAAATACTATTGGAAGGGGATCATTCAGAAAGGATACTGTTAAGTGAAACTGGACCCTAGTTCAGATCTCATTAAATGGAACATTTTTTACAAACTCTCAGCTAAAGAGGTTTCCAAAAAATGATTATTAAAACATAAAATTTTGCTGCTGTTAACAGCCTAACCATTACAGCAGTAGTCTGAAAGTGAGGGAATAAAAATTTACTATTGGTAGCAAAACTGTCTCAAGTATGTTCTTCACAGTCCAAAAGAAGAAATGCAAATATCAGATATTTATAGTCAGCCCTCAGAAAATGAACAGTGAATGAGATGTTTTCTTTTTGCTTTTTTATAACTGGAAATATTTTCCTCCATTAAACACTCAGAGGTCAGTGCTCCATCTCTGTACTGAACATTTTCTCAAACAATAACTGTTGACTGCAGCAGGACATTATCTAAGTAGGAACAAGGTGGCTTGATCCATGGTTTTTATTTTTGACAGTGTTTGTGTAATGCTCAGAAATACATGTGTGTCTACAGTTTTAGAGGTATTTTGTGTATATGCATCAAGTTGTGCATTTTTAAACTGAGGAGGATTTTGACTCAGTTTAAGGCAGGTGCTACAATTCTACTATTGAAGCAGAGGTTAAATTTCCCTGTCAGAGCAGTCTCAAGCCAATGCCAAGCAGCTCCAAAGATCTAGCCCAGTAATGGAAACACCCTGAAGCTAATATCTTTGTCTCTCCTTATTTTTGTTAAGTGTTGAATACCAAAGAGCTGTTGGCCTCATCTTGAGTGAAGAAAGCTTTTATATGACAGCAGGGACTGGCTCTGTTTAGTTTCCCTAAGCTGACTAAGGCATAGCTCCATGGTTCTGGAGAAGATGGCTGCGCTCTCTTTCCATTTCTCCTGCAATTCATGAGACTCTCTGCTGTATTAGTTGAGTAGTATTTTTCAGAGATGTGAAAAAAAAGGAGAAAGGATGGGCAGGTAACTTGAAACCTGAGGCAAGTTGGATGGATTTCCCCTCTCTTACTTGACAGTCTGGTATGTCTTAGGTACATTAATTTGCTTCTGGGTTCTTCTGTTCCCTCTGTAAAGTAGGAGTCCTACACCTCATATCATAAAGGCTGTGGGGTAGATGTATTCAGGATAGTGCAATGTTCAAATTCCTGTGTAATGCAGGGCAGGTACGTGCCCTGGGCAAACTGGAACTGAGCATTACACACTGGCAGCTGCAAGCAAATCACATGGACTCAGTCCATCTGGAAATGGGATCCAGAACAGTAGACAAGAGGAAAAAACCATAGAAGGAGCTTGAAGACATGGTCTATCTCACAAAAGCCAGTGAAAGGCAAATATTTCTTGGGGCTGAGACATCTCTGGCTACCATGATTACACACTGTAATGTGAGAGCAGTTGGGAGGCCAGTGCAGTGAGCTGGTGGCTGAGGGTCACATGAGGCACTGCAGCCTTCTGAGCTGGTGAGTCCCACTTGCTTCGTGCCATTATCTTTGAGGAATTGCAGGGAACTTGGAAATAAACAAATGGGAAGTCCTATTGCTGTGCCTGGCAGGATTGGGTTGAGGTTGTGTGTTTCAAATAAGAAATAATTTCATGTGTACTCAGGCATTAGTCTGTGTGGCTTTATATGTTCTCCTTTCACAGATGGCAATGCCACTAAGAAATATTGTGATCATTTTAAAACTCTGGTAATCACTTGCTTTCATGTCTTAAGGATAAACAGCCTCTTTCAGGGGTTTATTTGCCCCAGTTGTATTACTCACACTGTGTTTCTTGCTTTGTTTGCTGGTAGAATACATACACCAATGCAGACAAGCTCTTGGAGGCTGCAGAGCAGTTGGCTCAGACTGGGGAATGTGACCCTGAAGAGATCTATAAAGCAGCCCGGCATCTGGAAGTTCGGATTCAGGACTTTGTCCGGAGGGTGGAACAGAGGAAACTTCTCTTGGACATGTCAGTCTCCTTCCATACCCACACCAAAGAGGTAAGAGGTGCACGAGGGAATTTTGCTGTGTATTGTTGAGTGCTGCAAGAGGCTGTCTCTGAAAACTCAGATAACAGAGAAAAGGCATTTTCATCACACTGGGCTGATATTATCCAGTTCATTTCATGCATATGAGTAACTGTTGTAAAGAGGAAATAAAATGTGAATGAAATGTATGAATGTTACAGTACACTAAAATATAGCAACACCATCTCCAGTGGTGCTTAATCACAACTAGAATGTATTGTTAGAAAGCAAGAATTCTCTTGTAAGAACACTTTAAGTACAAACATGCCAGCAGCATGATCCTCTGAGGATTCCATTTAAATGTACTGTTAATTAATGTATCCAATATCATTATGTGTTACTAGAAATCTTATATTGTTTAATGAGGCAGACTTGACTTTTTAAGACAACTGTTAAAGAAAAAACAGCCACATACTGATACAGTGAATCAGTGAGGACCTGAATAAATGCTGTTTAGTGTAATTGAAAAATATCCAGAGATAAGCTGACTTGCCAGAGGAGATACAGTGGACAGGACATCAAATGGGAGGCCACTGGGGATGTAATTAAAGCATACTTCACATTTTCTGCAGTCCAAAGGCCATTCAGTGGTGAGTGACTTTTAAAGATAGGGTTTCTGCTGAGAGAGATGGAATTAGTCAGGATGGTTGTTTTCATGCTCTGCAGCATCTGTTTGTGAAAGCACACTTGATCAGAAGATACTCTGAGAAGCTGAAAGTTTTGCCTCTGCTTGTTGATTTGCATGTTACAAACAAGTTGCATATATGAGGTGTCAGGATGTTGGGGAGCCCCTGAAGTAGAAGGTACATGAATACATTTATTTATATGTGTATGGAAGATGGAGTTTACAGCATGTACATTATAGCTGCTGGTATATGAAGGTTTTTCTTTTACATCCTGCTTCTGCAATATACTAAAATATAGTTAACTCTCAGTTTGTGGATAATGCTGTTGTTCCCAGAATTGCTCAAACACTTGCAGCTATGCTGGTTTGCCACTGGGGAAACTTAATTAGTTATTTCCTCTGTAAAAATTATTTCATAACAGTTCCCTGCTGTGGTTAACCTTGATTCACCTATGCAGGTGATGATTAGTAAAAAAAAAGACAGTGGTATTGTGTAGCCTAATTTGGCTTAGGGAAATAAAGCCTCCCTGTATGAAGGAATTGGGATTGCAGTGCATTATACTCCTGTTCTTCTTCAACAAGAAGGGAGTTTGCCTGCTCTACACACCTGGTTTTAATGAGCTCTGTTTTGGTGAATAAAAATGCAGATGTATTAAAAATTAACATTTTTAAAAGATTATTTTAAAAACCAGTTTTCTATTCTAGCATCAATGCTATTCTCTAGATGTTAAGAGTAAATGATAAGTATTTGCCTCATTAATGTTTTCCTGTGAGACAGATTGGTTCTGTGATGTGTTTTTAGAAAGTTCAGTGTTTAATTCATGTCATGTTTAAGGAGATGCAGAGTGGACAGACTCTGGGTGCCTCTCTCCTATAAAAGTCCCTTCTAACCCAAACTATTCTATGATTCATGTTGTATAAATCTATTGAGACACAACTGGTGAAAGGGTAAATTAGTAGAAAGAATTGGTCTTAATGACACTGTTTCTTTTTTTTGGAAATATTCTAAAGATCTTCCTGCTACGAACATGTTTCTTCTGACAGTCTTCCCAGCACAGGTTGTGTGAATTGTGAATTTCTGATGTGGTAATTCCCAGGTGTGGATAAGTTCATTGACTGTGAACTTCCCATTCCTTCACCTGTACTCTGCCCACGCCTTCATCTCCACATGCATCTGCTCAGATTCTCACCACCTGAGAAACTTTTAACGGGTCCTACCTTTTTTCTCTTGTCAAACAAAAGTTTCCTTTTGTACTCAGTCTTCCTGTATTTTCTTCAGGACAATAGGTGGTGTTGAATTAGGGAGTCATTTAAATGTAGGTATCCCTATGGGTAATGTAAGTTCAGAGTGGCTTTTTTATACTACAGTAGACTTGAATCACTGCTTATTTCATGTGAAAGCATTAAAGAGGGTCCCTTCTGCTAAACACTGACTCATACAGTTGAAGGAATATCAAAACCACAGTCAATTAAGCATAAAAATAATTTTGATAGGTTTTTTAATTGACCTTATTTAACAATGTATACAATAGGCTGAAATGAGGACTTTTTGGTGTGTAATAACACTTTAGAGGCATAAATTGGAAACAGTGCTTTAAGTGATTTTTCACTCTTGAATAATGTAGGTGTCCTATTTCCATGCCTGTAAACAAGATTTCATGTGCCCCACTGTCCTATAGCATTCTTTATGCTTTTCTACTTTGTAGTCAATATTTTTGTACCCTTTTGGACCAAGGCATTTCTGATGGTGTGAGCAGAAACCTGGCACTATGGGAATTAAATCCAATTATCTGTATGGCAGGGTAAAGTTATAAATTATTATCACTGGCATAAATGCATTCAACAGACTCGTACCTGAATAATTTCTCTCAGGACTAAGTGTAATTGAATTTAGGTTCTTTCTTCAAATCTGAATCAATTATTGTCAGGATTGTCAGATCTTGCACTTTTATCACAAATCTCATGATAGTTGATGTTTTTCTGTGAACTTTTGGCTTTAGGATCAAATGATGATAGAGGATTGTTGGCTGGCATTTGATTTTTTTAAAAAGAGAATATTTTTTGAGCTTCCTGGAGAAGAGGTTGCAGATGTCATAAAATCACACCCTGAAGACTCAAAACCCTCAAGGACAAAAGAAAAACATCTTGCAATTCATTGTCTGAATCTTAATATTTTAGTTTTATACTTAAGGTTCTGCAGTGTACTTTACATTTCCAAGTATTGAAATGTAGACAGGAAAGAACACTGTGACCACTTCTATCATTAAAAATTTTAAGCCCTCTTGCATAGCTAAGGTTGTGTTACTTGTGTTACTACATAAGTTAGGTTGTGTTACTTGTATTGGCTGGGGATGCAGTTGCTAACTGAAGAATGAGAAGGAACTTCACTGAATTTAGATCCATTTATAGTATATGGGCCTTAACTAAAATATGAAACAGTTCTGTACTTGTTTCATATTTCTTTGGGGCATGAAAAGCATGTCTTACCACCTCTAGTTTCTCATTTCTCAGTGGGCCTGAGATTACCAGTTCTGTGTTGAGTCCAGCATGAAAAAAACCAGAGAGACAAAGAATTGTGTGTTCAGATCATGTTCCCTGTGCTTTGTTGTTGTTTAGTGAATCAGAAGAGCAGGAGGACAAGGTGCTCAAGGCAGACACTTCCATGTGGAACCTGCCATGCCTACCTGGCCCATAGAATGGAGGATGAATATGCTCAGAAAATATTTAATGTTGAGAAAAAGGAACTGCCAGATTCCTAACAGGTTACTATGAACATGTGCAAACTGGAACTTGGCAGAGGTCTTCTGAGTGACCAAATTTGGGAAAATGTTCATATGAATGACATAATGTGTATTCTTGACATCAAGGCTAAGCCCTGCAAAATTTCAAACCCTTGCTTAAAAGCATGGAGGGTCTGGAGCATCTCATTTAAACAGAAGTAAAACTAACACAGGCAAAGTACCTTTTCTATCCATTCTCTCATTCTGGCCCTTTCACCTCAAAATTCATCAAGTTCAGCCTTAGGCAGACACCTGGCATGGAAAATTTCACTCTGAAAATCTCGTCGGATAAGGCCATGAGAAAGTGAGAGCTAAGTCCTGGACCATTAAGTGTCAGACAGCTTCCTGCATTATAACCTGTATTATTTGTGGTCAGTAGGTCACCTTGGTCACCCCACAGACATCAGTGGGGTTACTCAGCTGGGTAATGGAGTGGGGCTGCCCTGTCAGTCAGGAATGGTAACAGTGTTTTATTGCAGACACTGCTTGATAACCAAGACCTGTGAAATTAAATTTTCTCTGCTTGAGTTGAATATTGTGATTAGGAGATTATTTCAGTGTAGATCACTAATTCTGACAGGGCTTGTTCTTCACTTTGAGGCAGAGCTGCTGGGACACAGGGAGCAGAAAGCTCAGGAGACTGAGGTCAGCTGCTATTGACTCCCATCAGAAGAGCTGACAGAATGTATCTAAGTTAATCATGGAGCAAACATGACAGTGGTTCTGGGATATATCCTGTAATCCTGTCACTCACTGTGCATTGACGCAGGAATCAAAGTTAATGTTACTGAACTTAAAAATTTGTTGTTTGACTTTTACTGCTAATATTGACTTTCCAGAGCAATCACCCACTGGATAATAAAGATTTGTGATGCAGGGGATATTCAGTTTAGCAACTCCACTTGCTGGCAACTTCTGGAAGTTCTGAAAAGGTCTTGTTCTCTGAACATGTGTTTGTCTTACACACAGCTCCTGTCCTGGACAGCACTTTTGTTCCTTTTTTCATATTATATCCAGATTAAAAAAAGAAAAAAAAAAGAAAATCATAAAACATTAAAATGACCCAAACTGACTCACTGCACATAAAATATTCACTGATGCAACATTCACATATTCACACTGATTCACATATTCACACCAATCACACCCCAGAATTTTCAGTGTTAGAATGAAGCACTATGTGTTTTGTTCAAAAGCTAGAAATTTTGTCCTTCACTATGATTATATTAAGAACTGAAATAGATGCACTACAGTATGCAAAATCAAACTTTGAAAATACCTGCCCCTCTTCTCACAGCAGGGCTGTGAAACATCAAACCTTAGACTTATGCCTCCTATTAGTATGACCATGGTTTTTGTTGGGAGCTGAATCTGTGTGCTGGTGGTGCTAAATGGAAGGTTGGACTTAGTCATCTTAAAGGTCTTTTTCAATTTTAATGATTTTGAGGTTCTATTATTCTAATAGAATAATTGTGTTTGCTTGGTATTTTTAAGAACTACTCAGTTCCTAAATATTCTCCTACTCCCATCAGAGGTGAATTTGCAGGCAGAAATTAGAGAATGTGGTAGAAGTGACCTGGCAGAGGTGCCCATACAGTAATATGTGTGCTGTCCCTTGTCTGTGTGGAGATTCCTTGGAGAAGGCAGATCACCAATTATCATTTTGATAATTGTAGCTGTGGAGAGGGCTCTTCTGGTGTAAAATGTGTTATTTCTGCGTGAGCTATATCAAAGTACACTCTGGGTTATCAGCAATCAATTACCATGAAGCAGAAAATAAAAGCAAATCCCCCTCCAGCTCCAGAAGGTAGGTTGTGGCCTGGACCAAGATGCCAGCATTCACCAGTCATTAACTTTGGTGGTGTTTTTTGCAGAGCTGAATCTTGTCTGTAAAGCTACCAAAGATCTGGGACTGAGGAACCAGGACAGCTGGGGTGGTACAGGGTGCCCTTCTTTCCTGTCCATTTGTTGCCCAGAAGCAAGTTCTTTTCATGAAGGATTAAGTAGCTGGGAAAGAAAAGAGCTGTGGTATTCTGGCAGCACACCCTGCTCTTGAGCAGGGGAGTTTGAAGCACAGCCAGGCCACTACTGAATAAAATCCTGCCATCTGTGGTGGCAAAAGATTGGTAAAAGAGACAGAATCAAAGTAATGAGAATCAAATGCTTGTAAATGCAGCCACATAAACCAAATGTCAGGAAGTCAAACCTGTTCAGGGAAGAGAGGTTCTTTCCATCCTTCCACTATGTGCTAGCCAAAGGATTCCTGTTGACTTCATTTAAGTTCATACCTTGTTATTCACATTTTTCAGGCCATTCACCAGCATTGTTACAGACCAATGGCTCCACTCAAATATTTTCCTTGGCTTTTGAGGCCCTTGCATGTGTTTTGAATGTTGTGGAAATGTGAGCCTGTGTGCCTCACTCTCCAGATAAGTGGTTTGTGCTAAAAGGAAGTTTTATGAGCATCTTTAAATAAGATGTGCCAACTTTCATAAAGCATTCTTTTATTAGACACATTTCTGCTCATTCTGATTTCCTGAAGCTGAGGAAGATAAGCTTCTCCTAGTTCCAGTGTGTGGGCTTCAGTGCTGTGTACAAGGGCAACAGAGTGGGCAGCCAGCAATAATCTGTGTACCGAGTAAATCTTCATCAAAGCCATACAGGTACACTCCTGTAATTCACTCATCACTCAAAAGACACATTCTGTCTTTCACCTGAAGTACATCTGTGCACTGGAGTCTATTTAACTAGTGGAGTGTCTCTATTTAACAGTGGAGTGGCTCAAGTCAATGGATCCAACCAGACTGACTGGTTAAAGAAAAGTTATGTAGTTTTTTCAGTCCTTAGCAAGATTCAGAATGGTCACAAATTATTTATTTCTGTGATTCCCAGGGCATAGTGCACAAAGTTACACAAAAGGCTCAAAGCAGATCAGGGTAAGATTGCAAGTGACAGATACAGTCAGTCACTGGAAAAAGCATAGAGGGAAGAGGTGCTGCAGCTTCCATTTGAGAAGTGATGTTTAGAACCAATGCACAATAAGAAGAATGTGAGGGTACCTGCATTTGTTGTAGTAGATTGCTGCATTTGGAGTGTGGGAAGCTTCCCCTGCACCAAATTGTCCTGTATCACACTGCTGGAAAACTGAGTAAATCTTCCAATGTAGGAAGAACTTTTCTAAGCCAGTGTGATCAAGTGCAGAATGTGATTATTACAGTTACTAAAGTCAATTACAACAAGATTCCTAATCACACATAACATATTACAATTATACTAGAAGAGGAACATGTTTTTACAGTTCATGATGGCGTCAGAAGAAGCACAGAACATGTACATTTTATTCTTCATTTTAAAATCAATTTTCTCTTCTAGATCAAATAGTCCCTGAATTACATTACATGACCTTGGACTGGGGATCTACACACTCCCTCATGTAAGCCTAGCTACCCAAATCATGTTTGCCTTGAGAGGAGATTATTTTGTGCTGTATCAATCTGGTCCATGCAGGACTTGGAAAAAGCATCAGATGTTTAGGCAGTGCAAATCCTTTTGCCATAGGCAAGGTTACTAATTAAAAAGCCTGAGCATACAGAAGCACCAGATGCAGCCCAACCAAGGATAAATGTCAAGAAATTGGCGCGGAAAAGGGAAAAAGCAAGAAAGAGGTTAGCGAGAAATCAGTTTTTTCACAGAATGTTCCCTTTCCACTTGTCATTTCTTCCCAACCAGTTTGGTGGTATCTGACAACATTAGGTCTTGCAGCAGGGAGTCTCATGAGTTGTCTTACTGTGGACATGGTGGCATTTCATACGTAGTGTCTGGTCACATCCCATCCTGTCACCTTTAATTAGGTGCGCTGCCATTATGTGACACTTTGCTGGTGGCATGACGTCACTTTGCAGCTCGTCATTACAGACCTTGTTTTTTGTGTTTCTGTTGACGTTTTCTTGAGAGATTGAATGTGATTTCAGACAGTGTTGCTGAAATATGCTTCCAATTTACAGCAACGCTCAGTTCTTTTAACTGAAACAGGACTGGATGCATACTAAGTGTGAATAAATACCAGTTGATGAAGGTTAATTGTGCTGGAAAGTTTTGTTTTCACCACCATGGTGGTGTGGGGACAATTTCCTAAGGGCTGTGCAGTCAAGCTGGATGCACAACAGCATTTGAACAGATGCCTTAACACAAGTGCAGGCTGAAGTTCTGCCATAAATTAACCTAACTTGGGATCTGTGTGACTTCCTAGTGCATATCATGACAAAGCTAAATATTATTCCCACAGCATTGGCTTGTAAAAGCCTGGCACAGTAGCAGAGGGAAATAGGGTTGATGAGCATCTCTCTCTGGAGCAGTTCTGCTTGTGAGGGTTTTGGGGGATCTTTTTCAGCCTGCCTTTGGTTTTCTGAACATTGACATTGCAATTCATGGAGTGGCAGCAGGGTCCCTGCATGTCACTGAATTCTTCTGCATTCTGCTCTAGTCTCCATTGCTGTGATGAATGTTCCCTTCCTGAATTGTCATGAGCATCCTTTTGGGGCCTGCCCTGCCATACACGATGCACCTCTGGCATAGTAAAGGAGAAGAACCCTGGGAAGTTGCTTGTTTCCATTAACATCCTTGTTTATAAGACTAGCAAAAATGCTGTACAACAGTAAATCTCCTGGATTGAACCGGTTCTTTGCACTGCCCCCATAACTCAGTGCTTTTAAACTGCTTTTGAGGGGATTATAACTCATCTCTGTCATTTACAAACAGCGGCATATAAGCATTGGATGTTTAATAGTTATTCCAGTCATGCAGGGAAGATTTTATTAGCGATCGTTTTAGGTTTTAGATTTTGTTTAAAGTGGTTCCTTTTTTAAGTGAAAAGCATTAATTTAAGGTTACAAGCACAGGTGTCCTTCAGACCTCGAGTTAAGTGGTCTTACTAATTGAGCAAAATGAAGGGTATTTCATCAGATGAAGTAGCTGGGAATAAAGAGCTGTATTGTCTCTTGGATGGAGGGAAACTGCCTGGGCTTCATATCCAAGAAAGACGCAAAAGTTGTTGGCACCATGTATGAGGGGCACCAGATGCTATCCCAAAAGAAAGGAGGGGTGTCATTCTTCTTTCCCACTGTTCTAGTAATCAGAGGAGAATTAGTTGTCTTGTGTAAAGCCTTGATAAAATAAAGCTTCAATTGTGAAGCCACTATAAACCTTCAGCATTAATGTCTTAGGGATAGGTATTTACCTGAGACTTCTCATAGCTAACAACTATGACATTTTCACATGTAGTTTGCATGAGTCAGATTTGAGTCAGATCTCTCATAGACTGAATTCAGGTGCTACCACTAATGCATTGGGTTCTCCATATCCAATTAATCACACCAAAGCATAGATCAGTTGAAGGAAGAACAAAACTTACTTCTGTGATACTTCTGTATTGTTTCCATGGAATCTGTATTTTTTTGTTTAGTACCTGTTAAGTAACATAATGCAGAGGTTACCTCCTTTTCTGGACACATGCATGACTGTGAAAGTCACCACAGGTGGTTGTGGAAATTCTGCCTCTATATTTTGAATATCAGCATGTATTTACATACACCCCCTGTATGAGATCAAGTGGTACCTTAGTAATAGTTTGAAGTATGTATGGGAATGGGACAAATACTCACTAATTTCGTTCACGGTAAAAATAAAATAAGTCAATTTCTGCAAATATGAAAATTGTGTTGTGCAATATGTCAGATTTTAATGGGAACAGTTTCTTTGCCTAAGCTATCTAGCTTAGAGTAGGTCACAGCATGGACTGGAAATGCACAAGGTATCCAGGGACGTGGGGCGTTAGGAGTCAGGATTTTTTTAATCGTTCAAATACTTGCATTGGAATGAAACATCAGTCCCTAAGAGGGACTGATTTTCCTGAGCAGTGACAATCAGGATGTGATTTCTGTTTTATGATTAACAGCTGTTCTGACTGGTGTTGCAGTGACATGGAATTGGTCTTTTCATTCCTGTGGCATTCACAAGTGGGCATGGTAGCAATTTATTCCATGTGCTATTAATTGTAGCACATAACCTAGGAGGTTTTGGAATCAGATTCCTATTGTGAGTTTTTCCTGAAAGATCTTCCTAATCTTATTAATATTGACTGATTCTTTGTATTAGGGTTTTCCAGGGATTGGTGGAGTCTAAAGGATTAAAGGCCTCTGAGTCAAGGATGACCTAGATTCTGATAGATTTTCTATGCAAATCCTTATAGACAGAGGTCATTAATGGAAACATCTGAAGCTAATATGAGTTAATATATTTGAGTGCTCTCTGAAATTAGTGAGTGTTTTGGTTCCAGGTAAATACAATACAGTTTATATTTTAAGTATTTTGAAACTGATTTAGAAGCCTACTCAAACAGTGGTGTAAGATTTTAAATGCCCAATGCTCCTTTTAAAAAGTTGGGTTCTGGAGGCACTTTAGAGCGCAAGATTTTCCTCTGAAGGTTGGAAACTTTCTCCTCTGCCCTACCAAAATAATTTCAAGAAAATAGCAGATTCCTAACAATGAACAAAATTCCTGATTTCACTTTCATTTTTATAAAGAAAATTTCCTGAGCTTTTTAAGTTGAAAAAGGAACTAAGAATTACAAGAAATTTAAAAACTACTGGTGGTTTTCCCACCTCAAAACAGAAGGATGATTTATATACATAGCTGTTTTTCTGTATTTACAAAGTGCTCTATTACTTGAAGATCTGATAAGCAGAAATAATATTCCTGAACAACCTGGTCCTTCTCTGTTTTGGTCCAGCTGCACTTACTCTTTGAGTGGGTGTAGTGATTGGATCAAAACCAGGAAGATTCTCAATATAATTATTATAATTATTATAATATAATATAATTAACATATGAAGTCACTAATGCGTTTTCCTTTATGGTAGCTTCCCAAAGTTCAGCACATGGACCTCAAACCATGACTGAAATGAGCCCTCTATTTGGCTCATTAAATATGTTTTCATTTTTTCACTTGTTTCTCATGCCTATTCCCTTACATTTGTTTCTTTGATTAATAGTTCCTCTTTATACTGCGCCCTTTTCCTAAGAATGTGAAAATATGTAAATATTCCAAGCAAAGACATTCTGTTTCAGTCCAGTAGTTGGGCAAGCCATTATCATTATAATATTTATGAATAAACAGAGGCATTTGCCCAAAATATTCAAGGCTGACTCTGAGAAACCCACAAGCAAGGCATATGTTGTAATGCTTGTTTTTGTACATCTCTCAAGCAAGGACTCAGTAGCAGAGGTGGGGACAGAGCAAAAGGCACTGGGCTCTCCCTTTTCTGGTATCATGAGTGTGCGGGGACAGCTTCTAGTTTTCATAATTTTGATTCAGGCCAGGGCAATATCCTTGAAGTCTGTACCCTGTGTATAGTGCCTGGCCATAGGTGTGGGCCCTGGCTGTGAGAAGCTTTGGCAGCTGGAGCTTTAGACATCCCCATCCTCCTCTCATTTAATGTGGACGTGCAGAATTCACAGTCTCAGAGGAAATGCTGCAGGATGGGGATCCAGCACGACTCGTTTTGAACATAAACATTTTCACCAGCTCTTTGCCACCCACACACAATGTCCTCCTCTCTTCATGTTCACCCTGAGGTCCCTGTGGGACAAAGCTCTGCAGTTCCTGGGACAGCGAGAGGAGCCGGGGCTGGCACCGCATCCTTTGGCATTTCCCACTCTGGGACTTTGCTGCCACCTCCAGCACACACCAGCAAAATGTGGGTTAATGGGGCAGGCGTGGCACAGCAAAGTCTCTGGTGGAGTCATTAGGGTGTGCTGGCAGCCTGCCAGCTCGGTTGGTGCAATTTTACACTCACTTTTCAGCACAGGCTTAAAGGGGAATCCTCTGTTCACTTTAAGCCTTTACAGCCAGTGAGAGGCTGCTGGGGCATTCCTGCCCCTGTCCAGACCTCTGATGAACAGCTGGCTGGAAATTCTCATCTAAGCACTGGCAATGATTTGTTGCTGCGATTGTGGCTTTAAAATTGGTAGTCAGAACTATTCAAAATTAATGGATGTTCATGGGGTCGATTAGTGATATTGCTGTCTCCTGTGTTTGGATTTTCCCAGAGTTAAAAGGCAGAGTCTGAGTGCATTTTGAGGAGGGGGTTTAAGTACTGGAAACAAAAAAGAAACCCCTAAACCTCAACCCCTGGGAAGCCATAGCTGAGCAGGCACAGTTAGACTTCAGTCAGTACTGTACACACATACCAAAGATTGTAGGTCTGTCCTGCAACAGGCTTCAGCTGCATGTGAAATTAATAGCAGCTGATAGTGCTCAGCTCCTGAAAGGGTTACACAGATGTAGGAGATTTTAATTTGTTGCTAGTATAAAGAATAAATCCAAATAAAATAATTAGTTATTCCTGTATAATAAACAGAAATTTATTTTTTAAAACTACCTGATATTATATTTATCCTATTTTCTTGCTTTAAATTGAATCAATAATGAATGTGTCTTTTTGGGTTTACAAATTTTGGGTCAGTTTTCCTGTGAAACATACAGCCTGAGCTGATGCCTATTGATCTGGAATTAGAGAGCAAAAGGGTTAAATCTCAATCCCTCTCTGATTTATATTTCCCTCCCCTTCTTCCCAGCTGTGGACATGGATGGAAGATCTGCAGAAGGAGCTCTTAGAGGATGTCTGTGCTGACTCTGTGGATGCGGTACAGGAGCTTATCAAGCAGTTTCAGCAGCAGCAAACAGCCACCCTGGATGCCACCCTCAATGTTATTAAAGAAGGGGAAGATCTAATCCAGCAGCTCAGGTAAGCATCCACCTAGGGCACAGGTGTTGAGAAATCTGACGCATGCTGTGCTTTAGGGGTGCCTAAATAGGGAACTGTAAGCTAGCATCAATTGGGAGAGTTTGTTAATTCTTTGCTTATTAATAATTCTTCAGATCCTTTGAGTGTTTTATTGAAATTACAGGGAGTGATTTGTGTGGACTGATTAGAGTAGTCTGTGGATCAGCATTGGTTTCCTGTTTGACTGAGAGATTATTTATAGGCACTGGGAAGTGAATGAAACCAAATGTGTTTGAAGTGAATATTTTTAGTTGGTATTTATAGAAGATTGTTAAATGGTTGTGAGCTGAGGCCTCGTGATTTATATGGTTATTCTCGATGTAGGGTAAGTGTATTCCTCTTAATAAAATACACACGTGTCTGACAGTCTTCACTGTTTCACTTTGCATGCAGCACCCTTCTATTTATCTTTGTGTATGTGGGGTTTATTCATAGTGTCAAAGAGGCTCTTTCACTGCTGGTTCTTCTACTAGCACTGTGAATTAAACCAGCTCATTTTTCCCTAATTTAAAATACATGAAGAGACTAGTCCCAAGAATTTGGGGGGGCAGGGGGGAAGGTTGGGGTTTTTGTTCCGTGTTTGATGTTTTTGTTTCTTTTCTTTCTTAATCTGCAAGTATTGTCAAATGAATATTTGCAGAGTAAGCTTATACAGAATCTGCAATTGTGAAATCTCTCTCATTTGTTGTTAAAATGGTTTTCTGTGCCTTTAGCTTTGTTGACAGCAGTGAAGTTTTCCTGCCTTTTAGGGATGTTGCTGGGCACTGAACCAAGTCCAATACATCACTTATTATTTAGATCTTTGTATTGTTACAGGTTGCCCTTACCCACATGTACATAGCGTGCATGTTCTGTATACATTATAATATGTAGATATCCCAGGTTTTATGCATTTCACCAGACAGCCTAAGAGAGTGACATCATCTTCCTCACCCTGAGCTTTCCTAATCTGATGCCTTTACTTCTCATCTGAGATGTGCAGAAAACCATGGGCCATGATAGGAACCTGAGAGGAAAAGCCCAAGATGCTCTGGAGTACATTGGACAGTGAGGGCTCTGGTGGAGCTCTGCCCTTAAGAGACCTCCTGCAGTAATAAGCATTTTCCTACTGCCATATGCTGAGCTTTCCTCTAAGCTTTTCCCTGTCATCCTGGATGCAGAGTCTTCTCTGCTGGGTCAGAAAAAAAAATAAATGAGGGATTTGAAAGGAGTGCTCCAGGTTTTGATTGTCATTCAGCCCTGGGCAGCCAGACCAGAAAGCTCATGGACATTGCTACCCGTGCTGTGTGTGACTTGCCAGCACCACAGGGGAGGTGAGGGACTGGAGTTGTGGTATTGCTTGTCAGTTTTAGAGTTGGAGAGGAAGGATCAGGAGTAGATATTCCATCCTTCTATTCATCTTTGCTGATGAGATCAGTAGGATAAAAACATGCTGGGTTTGGTAAGTGAGCTGCCAGAGGGAAAGGAGTTTTAGCTGAGAAAATATGTATGGCCAGCTGTAGCAGGACAGTCGAAGGTCTGAATGGTAATGTACTTTTATGCAAAGAAATTGTTTGCAAAGTTTAGGGCACTTCTATGAGATCAAAAAAATGGCAGTTAAATTGTGGGCTACATTTTTTTTTGGTTATTCTTCCCAATTCTTGGAATGGCATCACTTCAGGGTGAACACCCATGGAGTGGAGCCTGAAAGGGACCCTGTACACGCCCATCAGGTGGAGTTGGAGTGTTTTTTGGGGTTGCAGAAAGTGTTGACAGTCAAGGAGTCCTGGTTCCGATTGTGGGATCGGCCTGAAGGATTTTTTTTGCCTGTACTTGAGTCAGAAGGGAAGTGTGCAGAGTGGCCAGGGTAATACCTGGAGCTGAGAAGTCAGTGGAGCATGGGAAAGAGATGAACTGCAAGGTGGTGTGTGGAACGTGCAGTTTTTCTTAATGTGAACATAGTCAATTCTTAGCTTCAGTCTTGGAAAAGTGACTGTGACCTTAGCTTTGAGACTTTTTTTGTAATTGGTGTCGTGCTCCAGTGTTTGCAAAGTACTGAGGCAGGTTTTGTGGCAGCTGTGTTTAACAAAGAAAAGTTGGGTTTGGGGTCTAGTTTGTTCTCTGAGCAAGGTGGAAACAAGGTGAACATATTTGTGCAAGTGGATCCCCTGGTTCTGATGGAGTTAATACCAAACATTTAAATGCACACAAAAGTTTGCAGTGCTGAGCTGTCAACATGAGCTGGTTCAAGTGTTGGATTTGAGAACTCTGACTAACTGCAAAGCTTGTAATGTTATCCTGGACTCTTTCAAAGCAGAACACTGTGGAAAAAAAGCCCAGTGAAGCTGCCTCTGTGTGTGCCCACTCTTACCAGCTTTCATCACTGCTGGCAATGGTAAAGAACACACAGATAAAGGAAAAACTAGAATTGCTGCAGTCTTTCCTTAACACAGGATTGCATTTCAGTGTGGATCACCTTGTACCTGCCGTGAAGAATAGATGAAGACTGCAAATGCTACAACAATGAAAAGAATGAAATACATCGCTCCTATCAAACATGTCATAACACAGGTTAAAAGTAATAAAATTACTGGAGCTTTGGAAAGTTTTACATTTCTTGTTCTTATCTTTGAGAGAACAGATTTTGGTTGAGAGAAGATCATTTGTGTAATAGCACTCTGCTTCCTCCAGATAGGCAATGAAAAGCTCAGCTGCCTGAACTAAATACCATGCCTGGGACTGCACTTGACACGAGGTCTTCAGGACCTCAGTGACTCCATCAGGAGGCCAAACCTATCAGGAATAAAACAGGACTGCCTAGAAACTCTGTGCATGTCATGGTTCACATAGGAAACACTTTTCTCTCTTCCTTATCAGTGCTTTACTGAGGTGGTTGTTGTTCTCAACACAAAGCAGACCTTTGAACTGCAATTCCAGGGGTGCTGCTGGGGGCAACATTCCTGGTCATCTGTGAAAGGCAAAACAATGTCTTGCTCCAGTGAGATGTGAAAAGCAGAAATGTAAAAAAAAAAAAGCCATTGAAGAGTTAGGTATCTTGCCTTTTTTGCAGTAGTTCAGTATATAAGCTTTAGATAATAGATATTTCTCATTGAGCTTTCTCCCAGTGGAAGCACTGAAAGTGGTGTTAGGAGCACAGTGTTCATTTTAACCAGTCAGCAGCAAGGTACTGAGTCCAATTTTCTGTTCCCCAGAGTTTATTCTGGGGTTTTTTTTCCAATAATTTTTTTGAATTAAACTTCGACTTGAAATTTCTTTTAAAACTCTAATCCATGGCCTTTCAAAGATTAGTAAGAGTCTTATATTTATTCTTTCCCAGAGTTTCTCATCACCAGACAGAACAAGAAATATTGTGACAGAAGCATGCAAACTCAGAAATGTTTTTTCTGTAGGGAGATCTCTCTCAGACCAGACTAGCTAGGGTTGACAGTGCCTTTTCCAAGGAGACTTAAAAACCCACCAGAGTACAACTCTTAAACTTTTGTATTGCATCAGTCACTGAAATGCAAGTGTGGCTTGATTTGAAGAGTGAAATGTTTAATGAAAAAGAATTTCTAAAACTAAATGTGTCTCTAGATCCCATGAGAGATTATTCAACACCGGTCTTGAATAATTCATTGAGTAATTTAGATAATATATGAATAGTAATAATCCTGCATCTGAGTGAAGACTTATTTCATGTCCTTTTATAGAAGACAGGTGCTGACTGAGGGAAGCAGAACTTGATTGGATGCAGCCTCAGATTAAGCTGTAGTTTGAAAATCTCTAGTTATTTTAATTCCTCCTTCCTCTGTGCAGCTCTAATGTGGAGGCAGAGACCCTGTGATCACCATGAATGTGAAAACAGACAGAGCGGGGCAGAAACCATAACACGTAGAGAGAAAAATATCAGTGTAATATTCCCATATAAGCAAGGGAAATCAGTAGAACTTACATTTAAATCTTGTTTTAGCCATGTGTCAAAGCCAAGATTAAATTTTGGCTTCAGAGATTCCTTTCTGGCCCTTCGGAATGTTGAGGGACCTTGTGTGGAGCGTTTGAGGATAAATTTCAGTTCTTTATGTCTGCAAATGGTATTTATCAGTAAAACAGTCATTGGAAAAAAAAATTGCTGAAGACATAGCAGACTATAGGTGAGCCTATTAATATCCATGAAAGCACAGATAGAAAAGGGAACATCATGGCTTTCCTATGCCCATGCTAAGCTTTCAAGAACAGCAAATTCCCTCTTGGTCCTGGCCCACAAGTAAAGGGTTTGCTCCCTTCTGCTGCCTGTAAATGGAAAATGTAATTGGAGCAGTATCTGCCCTGTCACATTCACATCTCCTTTCACTTCCCCCAGTGAAAAGACAAGTCTTGCTGTTTCTGAAAGGTGTGTTGGGGGTTTTTTGCACTGTATTGTGTCCACTGCTGTACTACGTTATTCAGAGGATACTGGGGCATCACTAGCCATTGGACTAAAATACTCATAATTCTGATTCAATTAGTCTGTAAGTAATAGGGCAAATGCAGGAAATTAACTTGTAAAGGTTCAAGAGGCTGAATAACATCTCAGTTGATGTAAGTATGGGCAGGAGCAGGTGACCCTGCAGCATTAAAGGTGATTGCCAGCCTGTCTCCTCTAGAGAGCCCTTGAGATTGATGTGCATCTCCTCCCAAAGTGTGTAAGGTCACAGTGTCCACCACACAAGAAAGGATGATCCCCCTGCTCAAACTTTGTGCCAAGCTGAGGAGCTGCAGGGTTTCAGGGGGTAGAGGAGATGAGTGTTGCACACACCTTCCCTCAGCCCCCTGTGCCTGGCTTTGCTCCTCAGCAGCACACAGAATCACTCATGTGGAGTTCTTGCTCTTCTGCCTGCCTCAAAGCTCAGCTCTGACCCTGCCCTCTGCCTTGCCACAGGGACTCTGCTGTTTCCAACAACAAGACCCCCCACAACAGCTCCATCAGCCACATCGAGTCCGTCCTTCAGCAGCTCGACGAGGCCCAGGTACAGATGGAAGAGCTCTTCCATGAGAGGAAGATTAAGCTAGACATTTTCCTTCAGCTCCGCATTTTTGAGCAGTACACCATCGAGGTAAGAGCTGGCTGCAGGACCTGGCTGGGGGGAGCTGTGGGAGAGAGAGAACGTGTGAACCTACCCTGTGAGGGGACATCTTGGGCTGTTGGATTCTGCTCAGCTGTCCAGTGAGGGGGAGAGAGTTACAAGGGTGCTTTAATTCAGACTGTTGGACCTAAAGCATGCTTTAGGATAAAGTTCCAGAATGCCCTGGAATAGGTGCATGGGTGCTTCCCTGACTATGCTGGGAATCTGCCTGCTTTGCAGAGAAGCTTCATGAGATGCTTGTTCTAACTCTCTGTTGACATGAATCACTCAGGGATTTGAAAGTTCTCTATCACTTATTAGTGAGGTTTGTTTCTTCACATACAAACAGATACATGCCTGTCTCTAGGCCACAAAATGAAAAAAACATGTTATGCGTTAAAGGAAAATGTATTTAAACAATGGAACTCGGTGGATTTATTTAAAAAGAAAAAAAAAAGCCCCTTAGAAAATTAAAGGGATGCTTTTATGTCCTCATGCAAAAAAAGGTCTTTCAGGTTATTTTTGTACTTCTGTTTTGGAATCAAAAGCACTGGAGTGAAAATTCATCAAAATATTGGGGTATTCTTGGTGTGAGAAATTTTAAAGATATTCCAGCCAATCTCAGTAATTACTTTCTGTAGTTCTGATAGGAGCTGGAAAAGGAACAAAAGGGGTATTAACTTGTACACAGAGTCTGTGAGACTGATGCCAGTGCTGGTGTCCTTTGTGGGGTGTTTTCCTCCTGCTGTATCCCCCTGGTGCTTGTTCAGTTCAGGGAGCACCTCTAAGTGTTTGAGGATGATACATTCCTGGAGGTATTGTTTGTGTATCTGTAGGTTTATTCATTATTTATTTATTGTTTGTAAATCTGTAGGTAGTCTCAAGGTGGGTGCTGGTAACTGCTGGGAGGTTTAGAATGCTGTGTTACATTTTGTGTTTAAGACATGACATGATGAATTACAGTGGGAGAAAAGGCAGGAAGCAGGTGTCCAGTTTCCTAAAAGGTGTCCTGTTCTATTGCTGAATGCCAGACATGGGAATAATCAGTGAGGAGTGTCTGAGCTTCTCTGCTGTGACTGCACAGTGAGGTATTTCACTGCAGTCTGTCCCACAGTGCTCGTTAACTATGTAAATTAGAATAGTTTCATTTACTTTCCAGTGATGTGCAGCCTCCTTGATGTTGAGAGGCAGCATTCTTTGTATTTGTGTATAAATCTATAAAAGTATCTATTTCATTTAAATATAGGAGATAACATACTCTTTCAGCAGAGTATGTTATTTCCTATATTTAAATTAAAGATACTTTTTATACATGTTGGTGTGGCATGGCAGATGCTGAATAATTGAGAGTTTTACTTTAAAGATGTAAATGGGTGTGAATGCTGTACTGGAACATACCCATAAATGGCATCTGTGTTTTCAAAAAAGAAGAAAGAGACAACCTATATGTGCCTCTGGAGCACCCAAATGTGTTTGTAGACAGCATGTGGTGAACCCATGTGAGTTACTCATTAAGGTCTCAGCCTGTTTCACTGCAGATTCAAGTCTGAACCTATAATTGTTCTAATTTAAGTATAAGTACTTTTTCAAAATTAAAACAAATCACTTTACTCAAATTATTTTTCTTTGTAAATAGTCTTTCAATCAAAGAGTGTCACTACCAGGCAATACTTTACTGATGGGGTTATCAAGGAATCAGGAGAGGATGTGACTTACATCATTCCCCCACATGGGATACCAATATGGAAATGCTTTGTGGATACTTTTGATTTGTTTCTGCATGGATCTTACTTCTGTATATTCACAGAATGTTGTGGCTGTGATACATTAGGATACTTAAAATTGGAAATGTGCTTCAGAATCTTCTAAAATCAGATTAGCAAGAAAGGATTTTAAAGAAAATCACCATTATTTGTCACTGTAGATTTGCTAATATTTTATCATATAAACATCTGAATTCCCTCTGAAAGATTAATATTACAGGGAAATCTGAGAGCATGTTTCATAGAGAGTCTATGAGCAGATGATTTTATTTAGAAAGCTTCCTCTATCAGAAAAATATTTTTTATTTCAGAATAATTTTGATAATTTTTACTGAAAACACAGTGAAAAATATACCCAAGTCAGTATCTTAAATTCTCTAATTACAGTTAGTGCTTAAACAAGAAAGGCAGTTTGATGGATAATAAAACAAAGGCAGTTTGAAATAAAGTGTTCAATAACACATGTATGCTATGCATTTCAAACAGCTGAATTGGCTCAAATTGACACAGTAATGGTGCTTAGAAAGTAGATTGCAGTCAGTTGCCTCAGCTGTATAATGAAGATTCCAATTCAGTAGGAAACTGTTACAAGAATTAACAGAATTATCTCATGCCATTGTTGAGAAACAAAAAGAATTTTTTCATCACCATAATTTAAAAGAATGTAGTATTTCTGATGGTTGACTATTCCAAGCTATTGAGGAAAAAAGATGATGATATTTAAAACAGGAAATTAAGTATTTTTTCTACTAAAGACAAGTAGCTTGAGCCATGACCAGAAATGTATTTAGGTTTAATTTTCCATAATAACCTAGATCCTGCATAGATTAAGAATTGTGAAATAATGTGTACCAGTATGATTGATTGTCAAATTAATTTCTCCTTTTCTAGTCTAGATAAGCCCCCTTCCATCTGTCTAAAGAGCAGTGCCATATTGAGCACATCCTTAGTGAAAGACCTGTACCTGCTGCAGCTGTGTTAATCCTTCCTGCTCTCACACAAACTGCCTGCAAAACCTGGGTCCTCCCCCCAGACTTGAACATCTTTCTCCTCATTGCCACTTCTGCCTTGTCAAGCACCTAGTTTCCCATTTCCCCCCTCAGGTGTGTGCTCTTGGGTCTGTTCGTTCTTGTGCTCCAGGGAATCCCTTGACATGAGGACCCTTTGCATCTCTCTAGTGGAAACTGAGGGATGCAGCTGTGGGAGCCCATCTGCTTCCAACAGCTTTAGGGAAGGCTGCATGTTAGAGCCCAGCCTCAGAAAATATCTTGTGCTGTCTCTTTCCATCCAGTTTTGGTACTGAACATTTCCAATTCTGTTAATTTTCCCTGCTTCTCTCTCTCTCTCCTTTCTAATTAATAGGGCAAGTAAAGTAGTAGGATTTTTAAAAATTAACAAATGGCAAATGAGTGATTTGCTTTTTTGTTTTGCTTAGGAAGTGTCTGTCTTTTGTTCTTTGCAACCTACCCTGCTTTGACTGTTCTCCACAAACACTGAAATATGTGCGATTGATCACATAACCCATTCCTCTGGCACTCCTTCCTAAACTCACAATGTGCCCATCTGTTTTGTAGCCCTCCTGGTTTTTGAGCTTTTCTATAATCTTTGCATCTTGACAGAGGTTTGGAGTTCAGACAAACTTTAGGATTAATGATTACTGTACAATCAACACTTTTCCCCATCTATTTAGGCATTATTGATCTTGTACTTCAGTGAAATCTGTCACCTATTGTTACATTTTGTCTTCAGGAAAAATACTTTCCTTTAAGAGAAGCCACCTACCTATTTGTTTGGCAGGGCAGACCAGCTGTGTTTATTTAGGACTTTTAAGGACTTCTAAGCCTCACAGGCAGCTTTTATATTGCCCTGGACTCATGGCAGGTTTGGCAGATATGAATTTGGGTACAAACACACAGCCCCATAGCATGTGCTGCCTGTTCTTTCTTGCCTTAATCTCATTCTATTGACTGATATTTACACTCTGGGTTCTCGGGGTAAGTTTTGAAATCCAAGCTATGGCAACACCTGAAAACAGACATGACAGAAACATGAGAGAGCCTGGCTGTCCCTGTGGGAGCTGTTCTGCCCTCAGTTTTAACACACAACATGACAGCCCATCCTTTATTTAGGAAATGTGTCTAACTGATACCTGATAGGTTTGATTCCTTTACCAAGCCACTGCACGTTTCAAAACAACACGGCATCCTTGGGATTATATGGTTGGTCTTTCTATATGATACAGACTGATTGAGTTTGTGCAGCCAGCCAGGTAACTTGGGAGGTTTCATGGAATGTGAATGTGGGATCTGATCTGCTGTGAGGGAATCAGGAGCAGAGCTGGAGGGGTGAGGGCTGGCAGACATCAGCAGCTGTGCTGGCATCACACTGAGTGCATTTTACATACAAAGCACAGGTGTGCTCCAGAGTTATATCCTCAGGAACATCTGTCAAGTATACTTTGTCCCTTGCTTCAGAAATAGTAATTTAAAGGCTTATTAACCATTATTTGAGTGAATGCAAATTTACTGCAAAATGCTGAGTAAATGTATATGAACCAAATGGTATAATGCCCTGAGTGGCAACCCCTAAAATATTAGTGCCATGCAGATTCTTTCTGCATATTTTTCCCTTTAAGCTTTTGTAGAGAGATTACCAAGTTCACCTGTAGGCCTCTGTAAAATGAGAACAGGAATGATCTCAGCCAAAACATGTGCAGCAACATTTGTTGGTTACCTCAAAAAAACCTTCCACACCTGTAGGAGCACAGTTTGTGGTTATTGGGAGTGGGGCTGTGGCAGAGCCTCATCCCCAGTGGGCTCAGCTGTGAGGAGCAGGTTGGCAGCACTTGCAGCAATGAGCCATGGAGTGCCCAGGGACACTGACCAACCACCAAAGGGAGCAGAGGGCACACAGGTGCAGTGCATCAACATGAGGGGGATAAAAGGTTGGGCTAAAGAGCAAGGAGGGCAGATGCCTGCAGCCTTCTGAATTGGTAAGGGTGAATGCTTAAAGCCTTCTGAAATTGTATGGTGATACTCTGTGTGCCATGGCTGTCTCAACTGTGACATATGCTGTGACACTTCTCCCTTTCCTAGGAAAGTGGAGGTGTCCAGCTCCTTCCCTTTCATGTATTGTTTCTTTTCCTACAATGGGAAATGCAAGACAGAACCTGTTTTCTGTAGTCTTAGAGTGATGTGATTCCTACACCAGGACAGTCCTGAGAGGGATTAAGAGGGTTTTCCCACTGCACAGTATAAATTGGATCTTGTAAGCTGCTTGTTATATTTCAAAAAACCCATGATCACTAAAACCTTCACCTGCTGGATTTCTCCTTTCCCCCATTCAATTTCTTTGGCTCCATTTCACCTGCTAATTAAATTTTTCAGTCCTGATTTCTCTTGCTGCCTCTTCTGGCTGTTCACAACAATCCCTGAGCATGAGTTTAGGAGGAAACAGGAGCCAGCTTTCACAGCAGCTCATTTCACTGTTATTTACAACTCATTTGAGCATCCTATTCCAGGTTTATAATACTACCTGTACCTTTCAAGAGCATTAGCTGCCTGCATGAAGGTACAAGATGTTTTGTAGCCCCCTCACTAAGAGCTGACACTCAGATGTGAACTTCTTTATTAGAAATAAGTGTTACAGAGCTTTTGAGATAGATTTGAAAGAAATTTCCACCCTTTCTGTTCATAAGATGGGATCCTGTAATGTTTCTTGCTTAGTGGGTTTTTGTTTCTCTTTTCCATCTAAACTCAGTTTTCCAACTGCATGTCCCTTCATTTTAAGGGAAGGAATGCTCTAAGCTGTTCTGGGCACCCTGTGTTTTGGAACTGAATTCCATTGTTGATCCAGATATTTTTTGGATTCAAAGGAGTCAAAAGCACTGGAGCAGAATCATCACTGTGACAGTCCTTTCACACTTCAGTGGCTCAGGTCCCCACGAAGCCAGTGTGGCATCTCTGTCTGTTGTCAAAAAAATGGGGTGACAGTGTTGTCATTTTGCACAGCATCAGCCAAAGCCAGGGCCTGAGAAAGAGGAACAGCAAACTTTCTGCTTATATGATCTGTAGAAATGACAGTTCCATTTACCCTTTCCCATCTCAGTCTGCTCCTAGACCCACTTACACTGTCACATCCATTCCTCTGCTCCTTCAGCCTGCTCTGAATGCTCTTACCCTTGGCATTCCTGTTGCCCAATCTCTGGTGAGTGCCTTAGAGATTTTACCAATTCTATTATAATTCCTCTCTTTCTGCACTCATAGACATTCCCTCTGCATCCAGGACGTGCAATTTTTTTTTATTCCTTCCTGGATGAAATCTTACCTCTCATCCCATCCATCACCACTGTTAGTCCAGCTGTATGGCTGTCACTTTTTTTTTTCTCTTGAAATGAGGTAGATGTTGTCTTTTCAATGTAGATCTGCTGTGTGCCTGTGTGACTGTTCTTCCTCTCCTGGCTCTTCCCCATGCTCTACCCACTCTCCTCACCTTTGCTTCTCTTCCTACTTGCACCATCATTTTTGTTCCAGCCTGCCTCCTACATTTGCTTATTCTTCCCAGGCATCTTTACTCTTTTTCAGATCCCTCTCAATCCCACTCACTTTGTGTTGATAGCTTGTGCTCCCAGGATAGAACTTTCTTCCCTCCTCCTCATATGCCCTTCCTCAGCCCATACTTCAGAATATCAGCTTCTCTGTGATTCATTCTCCATATAGCATTTATCTTCTTTCACTTGATTCCTCACTTCCCCTCTCCACCTCCTTCAACTGGCAAACAACATTTTCTGCTTGCCATTAAACATGACTTTAGATGTTGAACACTGAATTAAGGCCAAACAAGCAGCATTCAAGCATCCTTTTGTAGAAAATCCCATAATCGGAACTATAAAAAAATATATACTTAAGGATTTAGATAAGAAATTGTTGGAGATGTGCAATAGCCTGTGCAGCAGCTGCTGCAGCTCTGGCAGGATCCTTGGCATAATTCACAAGATGCAATGTAGACATGAGGTGCCTGGGCTTCTCCTGTTGTCGTTATTACTGCTGCTGCTTTTCACCTGTGTACTCTTCTCTGCAGCTGTCATTATTTTCCAGGACTGAAGAACATGTCCCTCTCCATTTGTTCATGTTTCCTGCTGATGTTGCAACATGACAAATCCAGGAGGCAGCAAATGCAGCCGGAGTGGGAATTTGGATATATTAAGTTGCTGCTTTAGGAGGATTCCTGCCTAAGAGCTTTGTGGTCTAGACTGTGGTCACTGTGTCTGCACGAACACAGACCTGGCTGCCATGGGCTGTGTATCCACAACTGCTCTGGGACAGTCTCATGGAGCTCACACAAACCCAGCATTTAATCACATGCTCCACCCTTTCTCTGATAGGGATATCTCAGATATTTCACTTCATACTAGAGTGGCTTCTAGAAGCTGCCAGTGCTGCTTCTCCTCCCATTCTCATGGCATCAGGACCATCTGTTTCAGGTGAAGCACCACAAAATGTGCTTGCTAGGCTCATTGGAATCAATACTTTGTTGTGGTTTTTTCCCATCAGTACTCCTGGGTTGTTTGACCTTCCCTTTAGTAATAGGGAGCTGTTTCTTGGCCACTGACCTCATATGACCCACAGAAAAGGAGGGTGGCCCCTTCCAAGGAGTTGCTAAGTGTGTCTGACAATGAGTCACATGCAGCTTTTTTATCCCCTGGGAACCAGGAGAAAAGGCTGCTCCTATGCTAGTCTAGACCTTGCACTCCTGCTCTTGCTGCTCTCAGGACCCTTCTGCTTTGGTAAATTTGCTTTCTCAAGCCACAGCAGAACAGAGCAGAGCTCCAGTCTTCTATTACAGCAGGGCTTCCCTTCTCTCACTGCGTGTGGGTGGTGCTGATGTCTATTTAGAATCACTAACACTGGTTAATAAAGTGAATAAAATAAGAAGTACTGTCAGTTCTTCCCACCTAAACACATGAACAGGGTAAATTAATCAGCAATTCTTCTTTGTCAAAAGGGAATAAAACAAGTTCATGGCCAAGTGACCCTCATTTATGAGAGAATTCCTGACAGAGGCCCAGTGCAATTGAATCTTGCTGCAGCTTAGGGGATAGGACATTTCTGTTTAATGCAGTCCAAGTTTTATCAGAAATATCAAGGCCTGACTCATCTGCGAAAGCATCAATTTTTTAGACTTGAAAAGTATATGCCTGTAGTTAACAAATCTGCCTAATTACATCTTCCTCAAGAAAAAGAAATCATTTTCCAGTACAAACCAGTACATTCAGACTCTGTCACTATTTCCAAATGGTCCTGTTTGAAGTACAGAAAAAATGCTGGGATTTTGAGACATTGTCTGTACACAGAGAAAAGGAAATGTCCTAATGAGATATGCAAAGCAGCATGGTCTCTGGAATAGGGCACCAGATTGGGATTCAGGAAACCTGGGTTGTTATCACAGCACTGCTATTGCTTCTTGTCTTAGTGTGCTTTAGATTCCCTGCTAGCCATCTGTTTGTTACTCAGAGCAATGTACCCAGCCTTCCTGTACCCACTTAGCCTGAGAAATTTGGTATTGTTCCACCCCTTGCTGTGCCTGATTCCTTCTTCTCTTCCCCTGACCCAGCACAGGGATGTGTGTTACTCCTTCACCAGCCCTCACTCAAAGGCTCCTTCCCTCCCCTGGTGGCTGCGCTCTTGGCCTGGCAGAGCTGGCACTCACTCTCACACCTTTGTCACTGCTGGACATGTCCAGAGCTGCTCAGGCACAGGCTTAGCCTCTGTTCCTGGCCCTGACAATGTGACATGGAGCACCACGGGCTGCTGGCCTTGCATCCCCACTGCCTGTACCATCCTTTCCTCCTTAGCTGGGTCTGGGGAGCATGGGTAATGGAGCAAAACCCCTTTTAGCTCCATTGTCCACAACCAGTAAAAGCAGTAGTGGTCACTGTCCCTTCTGCAGCCAAGTGGAGAAGTTACCAAGAGAAATTTCTAATTCACTTATGTCACGTGCTTTTCCATAGAAAGAGCAGAAAGAAACTCAACATTAACACTGAACATTTACATTTAACAACTGAACATTTACACTGAACTTTGTGTTACTGTCATGGCTGTAGGAACCTGTGCTCACTCTGAATTAATTCTGTTGTTTGTAGTTTGAAATGAGGTCAAGATCACCTCAGTTCTCATTACTGTTAGCTCAGCATCTACCCCTAAATGTAAATGTATCTGGTAAAGCTCTTTTCCACCATCAACTTTGGACATTTTTCCCTAACTGTTAAGTCTGCCAATAAGTCTCCACAGTCCAGGGACTCCTGCTGTGATATGTGAATGAATCAGAGGCTGCTGGAATCAGGAATGGGGGCAAAGACAGTGGAGAGATAGCTATTATTTAAAGGTAATTGAGTGGAATGGGCAAAGGAACAAGCTGAAGAAAAATAGAAACCCCTCAGGATATCCACGCTCTGCCTTCTCTTCCGCAGATGCGTCCCAGGTTCTTCACTGCGTAAGTCTGCTTTTCTGCTTCTCTCAAAAAAGAGCCTAAAACATGCACTTTTCCCTTCTAGTGCAAAACTATGCTTTTGTCCATTCTAATGTGAGAAGGGCTGAGAACTGGTCCTTTTGGGTCCTCTTCCTAAGCCTGTGCTGTGTATTATGTATGTTTTCTGGTAAAGAAAGCTGAATGGGAAATTCTGAATCTTGGTTCCTTAGGAAGTTAAACATCTCTCTGCACACAGGCCCTGAAGAGCACTTTTAGTGAGAAGCAGAGAATTTTCACTGCATCATAATGTGTACAAGTGGGAATGTAGATATCTACTTTTAGCTCTCCTGAATTTAGCTATTTAGCTGAGGAATTGACCTATTAATCAGAATTAAATCATTAATTTAATCATTTTCAATCCTTCTAAGACTTGTATTCTGCACCGTACAACTTAATTCCCATTTCCCTTGTCCCCCCTCCCTCATTCATTGTCACTAGCATATTCTCTCTTTTTTGCCTGCAGCAGCAGAACTTGGGTTGAGGTGAGACTGGGCTGCTTAGGTGGGCACTAGATCTTGCTTTAATTGCACAGGCAAAACTGGAGGACTTTAATACCAGCTGGCTTCTGTGGAGAAAGATGTAAAATGCAGAAGATACAATAAATGGACTGCTAAAATCATCAGCCTGTGTGTCACAATTAGGAAGCAGAGAAAGCAAAGAAGATTTTGCATGTTCCCAGGAGTTACTGGCATGTCATTGGTTACAGCCAGGTTTCATTTGTGAATCTGTAAATGATTCACCTAAATCTTGAGTGTGATATTTCTGCGTTGTGCATTACATCTGTGATATGTAACATATAATGTGTTGCAAAATGAATGGTTTGGGAACATTCAGGCCATTTTGGGATTGTGTGGTTGCAGGGTGTTTTGTAATTCTGGAAGCATTCTTTTTTCATTTCATTTTAATATATTCATAAACATTTGTTCTGCCATCGAGGAGAATATAGTGGGTATTCTCTTCCAGCGTCATTTGGGATATGTAAGGGAAAGGTAGGTGACAGTTTTTGTTGGACTGATAATCTTTTCATGGATCCTCACCTAAGAATGGTATGAAGTGTCACCATTAAGTGGGCAGGATCTGAAGTTTGAAGGTTTCTGGATCAGAGTCAAAATGCGAAGTATTTTCTGATCCAAACATTGTTTGAGAGTAAGATATTTCATTGATCCTGAGTGTCTGTTTTCTGCCCATGAAGGTTACAGCAGAGCTGGATGCTTGGAATGAAGATCTGCTGAGGCAAATGAATGATTTCAACACAGAGGATCTCACTCTGGCTGAGCAGCGATTGCAGCGTCACACCGAGCGGAAACTGGCCATGAACAACATGACCTTTGAAGTCATCCAGCAAGGGCAAGACTTGCACCAGTACATCATGGAGGTCCAGGCTTCAGGTGAGAACAATTTGATCTCTATTTTACATGAAAAAAAAAAAAAAAAAAAAACAAAAAAAACCCAAAAAAACACAAAAGAAAAAACCCAAACCCCCAAAACACATAGCAAGCCAAAATACCAAATTACATATCAAATAAGCTTTTAACATAAGCAATACCTGTCTCTCCACTCTCTAAACTGTTCCACAGGTTTTGAGAATTTTGATTCAGGATTTTATTTAAAAACCTGATGTTTCTTTGAGACTGAAACTCATTGAGGAAGTGAAGCTGAGTTTCAAGTTTCATTCAGAAAGTTTCACAGCTGCAGGATGGAGTGTGTGAATGACTCCAAACTGGATGGAGAGGGGAGGGCAAGACAAGCTCCTTGTCCTTGCTCAGAAACAAGCTTCAAGAGCTACAGATCCTTGAGCTGGCAGACTTCAGGTCTGAATGCAGTCTAGTCATTCTAGACTTCTAAGCTTGATAATCTTATTGCAAATTGAATTTAGTGAGAGTCAAACTGACCAGATGGGCTGGCTTCATTCTCTGCAAACTCAAGTACCTTGTCCCTGCTCCCCATTTCAGGGTGCAGACATGCCCAAGGGAAAGAGGGAGAGTAAGAGGAGAAAGAATTTAGTTATCCAAGAGTCCTCTGGAAAAGAATCCAAATATGAGAGCCTTGAAACTAGTAATGAAATTGAACTCTTTTTTCCAGCCAGTTCTACGTGGAATTGTTTTGTGTAAAAGGGGATGATGATAAATCATACTGGAATTCTCCTTTTCACAGTGCAGTTAAGGGTAGCAGTTTGGATGTAAAAAAGCCCTTTGAGATGTGCTCTTAAATGAAAGTTTTGATTCATTTTGGTAGGGAGTCTGTCTGATTTTACTCTTCTTCTCAGCATAAGAGAATTTCTAATACATCCTAAGAGTCAAAATTTTTGTTTCTTTGGATTTTGCATCTGGAAAAGGAATATCATAATTCAGATTAATCACTGCATAAAGCCCAGAAGTGAATGTTACTTATGTAGTGCTTTAACCTTCTAAAATGTTTGGAAAGATTGTAAAGCAAGAGCAGTTCCTGTTCTTTCCCTCGTTTGAAATAAAAAGGATTTTATGGTATTATTCTTTGGCAAACATTTTACCTCTAGGCACCTACCTTCAGAACAATCTGGCAGTATCCAGCCTGATTTGGCAGGCTGCACTCAACAGAGGCTTGAGGACTGCTTCAGGAGGATGTTGTGAACTAGATAATCTGGTGCATTCTGTGAGCCTCTCTGAGATCTGCCCACACGATGCCTGGCCCTGTGCTTCAGCCTCCCTGATTTCTGAGTTACTCCTCCTAAGACATTGGTTAAGATATTTGTGCTCTTTTTTCTATTTGTGTTTTTCATCCTGAAGGAATCCATGGGAGGTAAAGAATATGATGCAGAACAGAGTACAATCAGGAGCCTTAGTGGCTGAGTTTTAGAAAATAAAAAATAAGTTCTGTGTTTGTCAAGAAGTTAGAAACAACTTCTTTTGGATTGCTGACAAAAGGTTAGCAACTCAATGAATTGACTTGTAAAATGTTTTTGTAAGGTTCTCTGAGGCCACTTTCTATGAAGCCTACCTAATAAAAATCCACTGCTCTCAAAATCAGGGAAGCAGAAGTCCTATGGGGATGTGGAGTAACTGTAGTAAATCAAAGGTAATGGCCATGTCTAGTATGCATGGAATGCTAAATGCTGGGAGAACGGAAAAATAAGGGAAAAAGGTAGTACTTGGGAGCCTACTGCTTCTTACTTCAGAAAGAACAGTTATACTTAATAAAAAAAGTGATTGAATTTTACTCCCTCTTGCTGAATCCTTTATCATAGCTATTCAGGGTATAGGGTAGGGGATGATTGTTCTTACCTACCAGAGCTGAAAACTTGCAGAGGTTCTGGGAAATCAGCTGCTATTGCTGCTTCCTATTGTACACTGTCACCACTGCTACAATCAAAACTCAGCTGTAGCCACAGAAGATAGAGCCAGAAAAAAATGTGATTTTCCAGAGCCATTCTACCTAACCAGCCACCCTTAATTGACCAAGTTTCTTCCCTTCCCTATAACTCTCGTTGAGCTTTATTCTTTTCAACATGCCACACAGGAGACTGACTTGATTTTGATCACTCTCTCATTTGTCTTGGAGGTTTTTAAGCCAGCAAGTCCGTCAGATAAAATTACATCCATGTGCTGCCATTTATGATGTCTTTTTCACTTGGAACTCTTGAAGTAGAAAAAGAAGGTTTTGGACATTCAGCCATGATTTTTGCATGTCTGATGCAGACTTGAAGCACTGACCCTTAGCAGGCTGCAGAGTGTCTGGCAATCCCTGTGAACATTCTTATGTTGTTAGAATAAATCCAGGGGTTCTGTGATGCACCAAGTCAAACTCTGTGGATATTGAGGGCATCCACACTATCAGCCTTCTCTGCAAGACCAGTATTTCCAAAGTCCCATCCAGCTCAGGGTTATGTTCCTGTGATTCCTTCCAGTGCTCCAGCATGTGCAAGTGAGCCTGGATTAGACTGTTTTCTCCATCAGAATAATTATTTTTAAAGAAATGTTTGGTTTTGTTAGGGAATAGGTAAGATCTAGAAGTCAGCTTGCCTTTCCTGAAATTTTGCAGTACTTGCAGATCGTCACTAAAATCTGTGTCAATCAGGAAACATATTTGTACGTAGAGAATATAATAGTAATATTCTCAACAAGACTGGAGTTTCTAATGAGCCAGCCCTTTTTGTTTCAAGAAACCTATCTGCTATTTTTCCTGTTTGATTTTAGCTCTACTGCTGATAGCAAAGCTAAATATGTGGGTAAATACTCTCAGAAATAGTTATTGATTTTTCTGGATGCCTAACTCAATACATTGAAGGAGCCTGGTGTTTCCAAAAGTGACAACCTGGACACTTCTGAGAAATCCATTTCCCACAAAAAGTTTAGGATATTTATTCAAGAGTAATTCAGCACCTGGGCCCAAGCTGTGGTGTTAACATGCTCAGGTAATTTATTAGCATATGCACCTTAGTTAGTCTGATTTTAGGCATGAAAAGCAGTTACACTCTAATCACTGGTTAATTGATTGTGCAAATTTATTTGATTAATAAAGTCCATTTGCATTGTCAATATCATTGTCATAATGAGCCCCCAGTTGGGGGTCTCTAATGGTTTACAGAGCTCCTTTTATTATCTTAGACAAATTGCTTCTAAGGCAAACCTAAAATACACTGTAGAGCAGAAGCTGAGGATATTTATTCAGTACCTGCCTGATGATATGTGTAAGATTCAAAGTTCTTTTGCTTCCTGGTCATCAAGCTAACATTGTTCACCTCTTTTCCAAGTGTTGCATTGCTTAAAAGGGAAGCAGAAATCAATTTCATTTGCTTTGTGATGTCCTTTATAGTTAATTATAACTGTAGTTTATATTGCAAAGAAGAGAATATAAATTCTGCTATCACAGGCTCTTAATATTTCAGCATAAAGCAGGCTTAAAGCAGTTTCAGAACAGTTTTGTACAGGTTAAAAAGCAATACCCCTTCCCTAGACTGAATTCTATCTCACATTGCAAGCAGGTGTCACTAATGTATGTTTTCTAGGATGCCAGTTAGTGTGGCTCAGTACTCTTTCCTGTAGGATTTTTTAAAAACATTTTCAATTCAATATCACTCACTTGACATCTGCTGCACTGTTTGAGGCAGTAGAAGAAAATGGCAACCAAGTTCATTTTATCAGAAAGTCAGCTGTGCTTTTCTAGCTGTCAAAACACAATGTAAAGATAATATGTATGAAATTATTCAGGAAACAAGGCTCTGTGTTTTGCCAACCAATACTTGAGAAGAAAAAGCGCTCTCACCGCATGTACTGGCACCGCAGAATAAATCTGCGTGACATGTGACAAGCAGGAAAGGGCAGATCATTCATCATGGGGAGCACACACTGCCCTTGGATAGCATCCCAGGCAGTTCCCTGCTTGCTGCTGATGAGTTAGCACCATCAGAGCTGCACCAGCTGAGGGTGCGGGAGGCAAAGCTGTGCATTTAATATCCAATAGGTGTGGTGAAGTCAAGCATACAAAAAGCCATCATGTCCTCAGGATACAGAACCATATGCAGGCTAATTGCAGCAACAATGCCTGGTGTCTGGCAATTGAAAAGAACTTCACTCCCAAGAATAGAAACATATATTAAATTTCCAGTTTTAAATGGGAAGCCAGGGGCCATTCCACTTTATTTGGTAATGAAGGAACTGTTTTGTTTTGGCTGGGAAAGGGAATAAGCTAATCATTTGCATTCCCATGTGCTTTTTTCTGATAAAACCAGAAACCAGGAAAAGGGATAGGGTTAGTAATAAGGTCGTATTTATTTTGCGTGCTGTACTGTGTAGATACCGCTGAATGAAAGTCATGAGTCTCTGAGGAGGATAAAGAGGGAGGTAAAGACAACTTTCTAAATTATTTTCAAAATATGTCCAAGACCTTTTTTCAGCAACTTCTAATTAACACATTTCTTTTTAAATCCTAAATTATTCTGTTAAATCAAATGGCTTTGGAGGAAAGTGCAGTGTTTTCTCAGCATTACTGCAATCATAATATTTTTATGTGAGGTTCCTTATCCTTCCTGCTTTGAGGCCAATGGCAAAATTTCAGTAGACCTTCATAAGGGAAGGGTCTTTATTAGTTTGCAATCCCAGGGACTGCAGTAACATGGGATGATATCATATTTTCTCCAGGCCAAACCTTCCAGTTGCACTGGTGGTGAACCCAGCATCCCAATCACATCAGTGGCACCCAGAAGGAAGGTGTGAAGCTCTGCACGGTATTTCATGTAGATGCTGCACACAAGGGTCACAATGTCAGAAAAAACATTCAGGAGGTAGGAAGGGCCTCAGGAAGTCTCTATTTCAATCTCCTGATCAAGTCAGGGCCATGAAATCAGACCGGGCCTTTGAGGGGTTAGGAAGTTCACATAGGATGCAAGGGCAGGAGATGTGGTACTAAGACACCCTTTCTGTCTGCTGTGTGAGGATTGGACAAAAATCTCTTTGTGGAATAATTCTGAATGAACTAAAGTCTCATTTAAACTAATTCATTGTTGATGATCCTCCACAAGCATCCAGATAGAAAAAGGTTTTCTCTATGGAGCTCCCTGCACTACTGTAGATCTCTTTGACTTTTCTATTTTCTTCCTTATCTCTTTTTTCTTCTAGTTTTTTAATTTTTTTAAATATGCATTTCTAAAGTATAAGTTTATTGATTGCCCTAAAACCTGAGGACTTTTATGTCTTTTTAAAAATTTGATGTTCATGCAAGTTTTTGAGCAAGACTGTGTTTAAATCAGTCCAACTGGCCAGATGCTGATGAGTCAGATGAGCAATGACCACCAGAGAAACAACACTTTGAAAAAAAATGTAGTGATGAAGATTAGGGAGTTGTGAAAGCCAAATATTACATGTGAGAAAGTTAAGTGAGAAAGAATTACTCAGACACTTGCAAATCAAAGTGTTAAATGGGAAAAAATTTTAAAGTTTCCAGTTATGCAAAATTGAAATTTCAAGTAAGTGCAATAATCTCTCTCTCCCTGCATGTTACAGGCATTGAGCTGATCTGTGAAAAAGACATTGATCTTGCAACCCAGGTTCAAGAACTGCTGGAATTCCTTCACGAGAAGCAGCATGAGCTGGAGCTGAATGCTGACCAAACTCACAAGAGGTTGGAGCAGTGCCTGCAGCTCCGGCACCTCCAGGCTGAGGTCAAGCAGGTGAGAGGTTTGACCACACATGAGGGGCTCGAGGGGTTTTCAGCCTTTGCATACATTCACACTGCTAAGCCAGTGTCTGCCAAGGGACAAACCTTCAGGGGAGCAGTCTAAATTAACAGTACTTGATTTGCTGACAGGTTACAGGATGGCCCTTTGCAAATAAGAAGGGGCTCTGCTCTCCCATGTTTTTGGTTTCATGAGTAGTTATGGAAATTCTGTGCAAAACTGACCATGTAGCTTCTCAGCTGGAGAAACGGCCTTAGACTCCAAGTGTTCTGGGAATATAATTATTTGATTTGTGACCCAGATTTAAGCTGAGGTGGAAAACAGGCCCAAAACAAAGGAAGCTGAGCTGTGAGGCCTAAGTATGAAGTTATGGTAGTTTCACCTTTTTATTTATTGCTATACATTTATTGTCTTGCAGGAATCTTTAACATCTTCTGGTGATTTAAAAAATTCTATCAGTGGTCTCTAGATCCCAGGACTTTTAGACCTCTTATTACATTGCCTCTTTTTCAGATTTCCTCCTAGCATAGGCAGTCATGTTCTACTTCCCTTGGTTTTCCCTAATATTTAATTTGGATGCCTCATGTTTCTTTGTTTTCCTTTGCTGCACAGGATAACATTACGCTTCCTGCTTCCTAGCCCATAGGTGGCTTCGCACTCTCGTTTATGTCTGTCTTTTTATTGAAAGTTCTTGATTTCATCAGGAAAACCAAAAATGTTTTTCCAGACATCTGGAATATTCAGTTTTCCATGTTACTATACAAATAGGTGGGTTGGAGTTGGTGTTGGGACAAGTGTCCAAATACTACAAGGTGTTCATGAGAGATATCTGCTCATTTGTTTACTTAAACACATACATACACTCTCTGAATGCTCAGTACATATGATCATAAATATTCACTTTTGAAGACAGAATAACTGAGTGATGTTTTATCTGAATTGCTTTATCATTGCCAGCAAAAAAAATCCTTTATACTCAGCAAACTGGCAGCACTAACAGCAGTGTGTGCATTTTCTTTCAAAGTCCACTTCGATGTGAATATTTTTCAACTCCACCTAAAAGTAGCGTAGAACTCTCCTAATTTTTATTTTTAAAATATGGTCATTTTGCATTTGTGATTATTGAAGATCAGCTCCTCACGAAGTTCTGGAGCTCTGTAGACTGCTTGGCTTTCTTCTGAAAAAAAAAAAAAAAAAGAAAACAAACCTAGCAAAACCCAGAAACACTCTGTGATATTTATAACCACCATCCTAACATGATTATGAAGTATGTACTTTTTTTTCTATAGGTTCCTGAAGTTTCTTAGCTTAGCTAAGCCTGGAGGTGTATGTGATAGATTTCTGGTACAGCAGAGCCATTTTAACTTATGACAGAAAGCAGAGAGGAGTTTCATGTGTGGCAGAAAGGCTAAAGCTGCAGGTTGCCCACTTGTCTGGGGTGAAGGGCAGTCAGCCCTGTGGCTGCTCCTGCAGCCATTCAGTGGCACTGCAGCACTTTCTGCAGGTACCTGATGTTATTTGCCTTATTATCAAATATCTGCTTAACTATTTTATGACTGAAATCTACCCAAAGGAAATGGTTATAAGACTGAGCTAATACTTACTGTGAGAGAACAGCTGCCTTGAATTAGTATTTCCTTAACAGAGCTTGGGACCATCAGAGCCTTTGTTATTGTGTGACCTCCCAGCAAACCAGTAGTGAAAAAACATTTTATTTGTTCAGCTGAATACTAAGCACCCCTTTGCTTGTTAACCTATAAATTACCACAGCTACAATCTCCCTTAGAAAGAGGCAAGTTAAAATATTTCTGTGTCTTATCTATTTGGTTTCCTGTAGATGAGTCATATTCCCAACCATTTAGTGAAATTGGGAAATGTATTGATTTTGGCTTGTAGTTCATCTCCAGTCTGGTCCAGGTTTCCTTCACTTTCAGTTTAGTGCATCTGAGATGATGGATGATCTCATTACCAAATTGCTCTTTCTCTTGTGAATGAGTTGAGATGTGGTTGTTGCAAGACACTCCTGTAGCTGTGTTAAGTTCTGCTGACAGAGTAAAATTGGTCAAAGCTGCTACATGTACATGTGTTTGCATTTTGATATAATGGCTCATGGAAATAAAAAGTCTTTAAACTGTCTCTATCTATTTAAGTTTCATTTACCAGAGATTTCTGCTTTATATCATATGCACCAAGGGTTTGAATGCCAAGACAATGAATTGAAGTTTGGGGCCATTAAAGTGGAACAATTCCAAATGAGATGTTCTGTGAACTGCTTTAGAGTGGAAATAGAAAAGATCAGTAATTCACAAGGTCTTTGTTATTAAGAAAAATTCTGCCCAAGCCTGATTTTCCCTCATTTGGATCCTACTCATTTCTGACAGAAACTATAGAGCTTGGACAGCTTACATAAAAGTAATGGCAGAATAGATTTGTGGAGATCAGTTTAAAAAAACAAACTCTAATGCTGTGCCTGCAGCTGTTTGGCTTCCCTATCCCCTTAATTTATCTTTGTATGGTTTGGGCTTTTTTTTAAAATAAGTTTTGAACTTGACCTAATTTGCTCCAAGATATCCTCAAGGTGTCCCATTACACTTGCTTTCCAGGTTGTTTTGAAGATCTATTTAATCCTTTTGATGTGCTTGTTATCCATCTATTTTTGCTGTTTGGCATTAGCTTTGCTTCAAAATATATATGCCCAAAGGATGATGGGAAGTAGTCATTTGAGAGACTGTGAATAAATTTGTTTTTTCCTAATCTAGTGTCAAATAGCTCCTGGGAAAGGAATGAAGTTTTAAACATGGTTAGAATTACCAGAAGCTGTTCTTGATGGTTGGGTCTGTGTTAGTAAAAGCTTCTGAAGGAAGCTGCAAAGGGTCTGGAGGTGTAAAAGATTCACTTCGATTGTTTTGTCTTCTAAACCTGAAAATCTTATCTTACTAGACAATTATCCATAGCAAGGGCCTAAGTCTTTTTTAGAAACATGAAGAAACATTTCTAGAAACATTCTGACTAAACTGAGCAGTAGACAAAAGCACTGCATGGTACAGAGCTCTCATTTCTTAAGGATGGCTGCACAAGGGGTGCCTCAATCTTTATTTTTCCTGTAGAGTCTGACTCTGCTCAGTGAAGATGGCAGAGTTCCAGGGAAGAAATTAGGGGTTTTAGAAGAATTTGGTACTATTATTTAATTACAGAGAATACCTGTACAGGAGCATAGCCTCCCTAAAGCAAATTGGAGTCAAAGGTGGGAGTTGTTTCAGAGTTGTGGTGGTTGCCCTGTTAACCCATGCCTTGAAGTAAAACTGTTCTCCAGTGACAAGTGGCTTTTATATAAGAGCCCATAAAATTGTTTCTGCTTCTCTGTTATAAAAAATTGTTAGGATGTATAAGAAAGTCTTTGAAGTTTTATTTAACTCCAGAATTATTTAGTCATTGCTTCTACAAAGCTGATAAAATCTGTAATTTGTAGAAAATATCTTTTTAAAACTGTTTTTTAGGGTTGGTTGGCCTGTCTGCACTTTGCAAAATAATGGTGAAACTACTAATACAGGAAATAATCATGGAAGTGCTTTGGTCCTGTATTAAGAGCTTTTCTATATATTTTAATGAAAAGGTATTAAGCACTATATGAGTAGAAGTCACTTTGTGAGCAGGTCTTGTAAACCATTTATAAATGTGTAAATGCCCCTTTCCAGCCAGTTCTAAACCAGGGACACAAGGAATGTCTCTGCAGGGGCTTTGAACTTAGACTTAAGGAGCTTTGGTCGTGCAATTGATTATTTTTTTTTCCTTACTGTATGTAAACAACACAAGTAAGAGGGAAACATTACAATGAAAGCAGCTGATGCAAATCTCATATGAGACTCCAACACTGAAGTGCCAAACTTGCCAAAGTAGACAGGGGTCACTGTGTAAATGCTTCCAAGCAAAATTTGGTAGTGCTTGGGTGCTCCTTGGGTCTGGAAAAGGGGATGTAGGAACCCCAGAATGTCCAGCCCCACACTCTGGGGGAAGGAGAGGGGGCAGCAGCCTTGGTCAGGAGTGGTGCTGGGAACCCACCAGTCCACCTGAACTGCTTCCCCCTGGATAATCTGAGTCTGAAAGACTCTTGAACAGAGGGATGAATACGTGATGTTAACACAAGAGGAAACCTGGCAGACTGGTTGTGTGGTCCTTCTTCCTAATCAAGTTGCCTTGTTGTAAGGCTGAGTTTCCATATTTTTTTCTGATGTTTTACTATTTAGAGGCTCAGATATTTGTGTCAAATCTGTGTCAAACTGTCTGTGGCAGTTTTTGAAAAACTCAGCTGAAATGAAAGATGTTCCACAGAGGAAAAACAATGGTGTGTTTTTAGCATACACCCTCAGTATTTTCTACATTCCAAATAGTCCAAGGCTGGGTGTATTGCAGCATGTAAAGCATGAAAGCGTGTCTTGCCTCATGATGTCCTCAATTCAGGCCTTTCCCAGGTACAGTGATCCTTTGGTTACCTTCAGAGTTTGGTACCATGTAGTTAGTAATAATGCAGGGTTTAAGTCTGATGGATTACAGAAAATGCCAGACAATGCAATTTCCACATGATAACTCAACTGCTTTTTCTTTAAATGTGTGATACATTTACCACAGGAACAATTACACCTGCTGATGGAAGAGAAACAAATGAAATTAAATCTTCCACACTGTTGTACTAAGCAGAATGTAATTTTCTACAAATTAGGGTCAGCTACATGTATAGATGTCTCCCTTTTTTCTCCTAGGGAAAACTCATTTTTTACCCTACAGGGAACCGAATGGCACTAACTAGGGTGATGCATGATGTAGGGATGAAAAACAAAGCAATAAAAAAATCCCTGTTTCCTCCCGGCAATTAATGGATCACTTGTAGAAAATGATAGTACAAAAGGGAAATTGCTATGTGGACTATTGCAGCAAAGTCAATTTTGGAAATCAGGAGCTAAATTTAGGGCAGTGATTGAGCAATCAGAATTTCCTGTGGATCTGTGAATTGGACTCAGCAACTTTTTGGCTTTACTGGACTAATAAGACACCTTCACAGGTAGAAAAAAGGCTTTGAGACACTACAGGAAAGAACTTGCATGTGTGTTCTGGGTGCTAATTTCCTAAACATGTGTCTTAAAATAGCAGAAAATATTGCTGCTTAAATGAGTGAGTACAAGCTTGATGGAATAATTATGTACATTTAGGATGTGATTCTGCAGTCATTACAGCATGGATTGCATGTCTTACAAATAATTTTAGCATGTCTGAAGTAAAGTCTCTTGATTAACCACAAAATACAAGATTTGACACTTTTTCCTAGCTGTGTGCAGGTGGAAACTTTAACTGCATCTTAACTCCATGCCAAATGAATCAAACTGTGTCCTCTCCCTCCTCCCCAAGCTCAGACTTTTGTGTGAAAGACACACAGGCAAGTGAAGCAGAACGGTGTTGCAATCTTTGATTCCTGTCGGAAATTTGAAAAGATGTTTAAATCCAAATCTCCCTCATTATGCTTTGTGGTTTTGCCCTGGGGTATTTACATAGGGGCCCACTCATGTTTGTGATCAAACCTTGAAAATGAGAGTTCTTTGCTATCCAAATATCCATGTAAAGGGAGTTGAATTCTTCAAGCAATAACTTTTTCAATAAGATCTTTGCCTCTTAAAACTGCGTGCCATTAAGAGCTTGTACCAGGATTTCTTTCTGTTCACAGAAAAGATTTCTTTCTGCTCACACCTGTTCAGGCAGGCTGAAGCATTTTCTGACAGGTGACTGCATGAACCCTGGTACTGAGTGCACCTTTCACTGAGCACATCCTCTGTTTGCAGGTGCTTGGCTGGATCAGGAACGGGGAGTCGATGCTCAACGCCAGCCTGGTCAATGCCAGCTCCCTGTCAGAGGCTGAGCAGCTCCAGAGGGAGCACGAGCAGTTCCAGCTGGCCATAGAGGTAACACCAACTACTCCTCTTTGCTTCTCCTTCCCAGGTGAACATCACACGAAAGGTTATCCCATGGGCATCAATCATTGCTTTCCTGAAGGAAGGGGAGGAATAGAGGCTTTAGAGAATCAACTTATCTTTAAACTCGTAATGTAGCCAGCAGCTAATAGTGAAACAAATTATTTATCACCTGCAGCTAATTCTTCTGCTGCCAGATATCAGCTTTGCCATTCATGAAAATGACACTCAGGCATCTCCTGATAATTTCCTTGATAAAAAATTAAGGTTCATAAAGTGATCTGAAATGGGAAAAGTTATTCAATTCAGTTTCTTTCCACATCCACAGTCTGGAGGTCATTCCAGCATTCATTTATGAATATTTTTTAATGGATAATGCGCTCACACTAATTAATCTTTCATTCAGATTTCCTTTCATGAACCCCAGAAAAGAAACTCATTCCAACCCTCATCCTCAACTTTGACAAAGAGGCAAGAGGGGCAATTTGTAAGAATTGACTCCTTGCTCTGGAGTAACAGCACATCTTTGACCTGGCCCTTGGAAACTGATTGTGAGCCAACCCGTTTGCCTCACTCACAGGGCCAGGAGGAAGAGCCCCTGCACTGAGCAGCTTTCCTTTGAATGAGAAGACAGTGAAGGGCTAAGGTCTGCCCTGAGCAGGGCACTAAAAGATTCCTAATTAAGCTCAGTGCTTGGTGTATCTGTTATTGTGAGCAAACCCTCGCAGGGTGTGCTCCCATCAGTTGCTAGAAAGAGGTTGCTTTCTAGCATTGTTTTTTTCCTGTTCCAGCTTAAAAAAGGGATGTGTGCTTCCCAGAATATATTGTTAAGTTTTTACAGAGAAAAGAACAGCTGAAAAATACCCATATACTTGAAGACTAAATCAAACTTTAAACTCTGCAAGTATGGAGATTTGAAGAGATGCCTGACTGAGGTGGGGGGAAGGGGAAGGGATGTCTCCTGGTAAACTTGAATTTAGTCAATATATGTTACAGTGGTGTTAATAATTCTAGAGTTTAAATCTCAGCTAATGACTTATTTTGATCCTGCTCTGCTCAGAGTAACGAAGGAGCAGCTGTTGCAGCTCCTGAAGGAAAAGGAAGAAGTTTTTTATCAATTCTGTATGAGCTGGCTGGTACCAAGCTGTGTTGACCACATCTTGGCAGCCACCACCAGACAGCAGTGGGGAACAAGACACCCACTGGCTGAGTTATCACAGCTTCTGACGCTGGGGAAGTGCTTGCATTTGGTGGTGAATGTAAATTGCAGGGGGAGAAGAGGGTTACACCATAGTAAGGGGAAAATAAGTTTTCAAAAAGAAAAAATCACTAGATTAAATATTTAAAGTATTTAAAGCTCAATATGGGGAATAGATCAGCAAAGCACACAAGGCAGAATGTTCTCTAAAAGCATTCTAGATGTGGAATTGATTTTCAGTTGAAATCCTTCAAAGTCTATTTCAAACAAGTATTACAATTCTAACATCAGTAAAGCAGTTGGATATTAAATTTAACCAGTTGTTCTTGAACATCTTCCTAAGTTTCTGCCAAGTATTAATCCTTTTTGTTTCCTAATAGCTTTCTCTACATTACATTATTCATCAGTGTATTGCCAGATGATTTCAAGCTTTTTTCCAGGTTCATGGCTTAGATCATAAAACCATCACATGAGAATTTGTCAGCAGCAGTTACAAATGGGACATAGCACAGAGGAGTCTGAGAGATTTTAGGGCTTCTGTTCAGAAGATTAAAATCAAAAGCTGGACTTAACCATGTCTGAACAGTTACTCAGGAGGCTGGGAAGGGATGAGGGCTATTTTAGCAGCCCACAGAGGAAGACATAGCCACCACTTGGTAACTCTGAGAGGAGCTGGTGCAGGCTGAGGAATGGGGCAGATAGCTCAGTCTTGCCTGTAAAGGGGCTACTGAGTAAACTGGGGACTGGTGGAGAGAATGATTTGACTCTCCCCAGCCCTGACCTTAAAGGTAGGAGCATAAATCTAATCTCCAGCATGAGTGAACTGACTTCCAGAAATGCATCTTGTAGGGGCTGCTACTTGTGATAAAGTTCATGCCCTTTAGTAAGACACATTATTTTCTGGGATTGATGTTTTGAACAACTGCACAAGTAAAGCTGCTGATGCCAGGTAAACTGCCTGGCAAGAGCCAAATTAGGGTGATTAGGCCCATAGTTTGCCAGCTGTTTAGAGTTTGCTTTTGGGCTGCAGATTGTGTGGGATGCAGTGAGCACTGAGGCTGGGTGGGAGCGCAGTGAGAGCTGCCTGCACTGGGCAGTCAGAATGGACCCCTGGGGACCCCACCCCACATTACTGCTCAAAGGGCAGCAGCTGACCAGTGCAGCCAACCCATCCTAGCAGTGCTTACATATTCCAAGTTTTATTAACATGTTGCAAGTGTGTGTGAATAACTGAAACTAAAATGCTTTGCAGAAAGTGAATGTTAACTGAAGATAACTCTGAAAATATTTCACTCTCTCATCACGCCTCGCTTCACCTTTCTACCATACATCTGGCACATCTGTACAACCTCTCTTTCCTCCCCTCATACACAGTCCCTCTTTCATGCCACTTCCTTACAGAAGACACACCAGAGTGCCCTGCAGGTCCAGCAGAAGGCCGAGGTGTTGCTGCAGGCTGGACATTATGATGCTGATGCCATCAGAGAATGTGCTGAGAAGGTGGCCCTGCACTGGCAGCAGCTGATGCTGAAGATGGAGGACAGGCTCAAACTCGTCAATGCCTCCGTGGCCTTTTATAAAACCTCTGAGCAGGTGAGCTGGACAGGGCCATTTCTGGGCCATAGTAAACCAAGTCTGGATCAGTAAAAATTCTTTCTTTGACAGGTATTGCAACACACACCAAAAAAAACCCCAAATGCAAACATAACCCACTCACCCTTCAAAAAAAGACAAAAAAAGAGCGGCAAGCAGTTTGTAATAACTTTCATCTCAAAGTTTTTAGTGTAGCAATGTAATTCTTGAAGGTGCTATTTTTGTTGGGGTTTTTTCAATTTTCCCCTTTCAAACAGGAATAATTTTTGAAATCCCACCACTTTTGTTTCAAGTTCTCATGATACTTGAGGAATATAAATCTGCTTTTCCTTCAGAACTGATTGCAATTAATTAATTGTTACTTTGTGAGCCAATGTTTTCACTAGTACTTAAATACCACCATGCCAAAAAAGATGCCAAGATTTGAAGGGATTTCTCTTAAATCCACCTGCAACACACATAATTACAGCAGGAGCCCATTATGTGCTATCCCAACTCTACTTCATTCCAGGTGTTCATGAATTGCAAAACACATTCCAGTTGGCTGCTGGCATGGTGGGATTATTCATCCCTTGCACAGGCAGGTGCCCTTTATACTGTAGTCAGTGGGAATCAGTGTCACAGCGTGGCTACTCCAGCAGCCTTGCCTGGTGTCATCTACTGCAGCCAGGCAGTTGCTGTTAGCAGGGACACTGCAGGAGCCTGTGGTTTTACACAAAAGGCAGCAGTGATTGCCAGGACATTTTCTATTGTTATTGCCACACAGTTAGGTCCTCAATTAGAGAACCAGACATGGAAAGATTTTTAACACAACTAGATATGTCATTAGGGAAAAAGTGTACTTTTCCTTAACTTGGAGGCTGGAGATGATCTTTGGGCCATTTTTTGGTGTCATTTGTTTAATGTATTTTTAAGACTGTTTAAGAGGAATACATTCCTTATAATTAATGTATTTCACTGTGAAGAGTTTCAAACAGATTTACAGTCCCTGATGCATTCAAGATCAAAATGAATTACTGCTGATGGAGGAGTGTGAGAAATGAAAACTGTTAGGGGATTCATTAGAGCTTCAGACAGTTAAATGTACTGGCCAAAATATGCATTGGCAGTAATTTATCAGTTCAGTCTCTCTTCCTATTTCCAAGTCTCAGACAAGCACACTGCAGTGCCCACCAGTTCATTCATTGGTTATGTCTATTCAGCAAATGTGCAGGGCAAAGATCATTCAGTCTCTGAATGCTCATGAACTCAATGCTGCAAGCCTGTCATCTTCTCTTGGGCTGCACAGCTGATCTACAGTCCTTAAGGGTCTGCTCTGTGACTGCCTGACAGTGGAGTGAATCATTTACTGGATCCTGAATTCTCTGAGTATCCAGAAAAAGGAGCTAAAAGAACACAGAGAGTGTCACATGCAGCCAAACTTTTTCATGCCTGTCTTCCCCAAGTATATTATGTTCTTGATTTTAGTGGTGAAGCCCTGGATTTCAAATAGCCCAGTTTTTCTCTGACTTCATTGACAGCCCATTTTATACTCACTTCTCTCATCACCTTAAGAGAAAGACACTCTTTGCATGTGCAGGGACAATTCTTCCTAGAAATATGTGAATCCCAGGCAGTGCATTTATTTTCATTCTTTAAATCACTGAAGTTCAACAGGATGTCAAGGTTTTCAAGAAGTGAAATGGAAATGCTTTTCTGTGCCTACATGACACATGAAGCACTTGCTCTCCACTAAATATTTGAGGGTGATTGCTGGTTTGCATCCAAGCAAGAAGATAATTTTAGATTGCCAAGTGCACGAGGCCCTTTGCATAATGCATAGTGCATAAGCCTGGCAGCAGGATGAGTTATCAGTTTACCTTAACTCACCAGTTTTAAAGTGGACTTCAGTGTGCTCTTGGTCAGATTTACATGAAAATGGCCTGTGATAGTGAGGGTGATGAGGGGGTAATTCTGGAGTCTCCTCCAGACTGTGCTCTTAATAATGTGGGTTCTCCTGAATTGTAGCTGTGTTAATATTAAAGCTGTGAGAGTGAGCAAGAAAAGGATGGACATTGCTACTGGATCCCAGCAGTAACTGACTGGGTCATCTTAACAGTGGAGTCTGTAGGAAGAGCCCTTTGGGAAAGAAAAAGAAACTTCCACATGTCCTGGAAAACTTTTGCTGTGTCTGCACAGGCCTCTGAGAATATTCTCAGGATCTGCAACATAAAAAACTCAGCCTTGTCTGAGGCAGCTGCCTAATTTCCAGGCTGCGTTGGTTTATTTACCTCATTTCCACTGTTCCACTATTTTACTAAGACAGAATATATGTGTGTGAGCTCTGTGCAGTGGAGCACCTGCATCCACCTAGATTGTGACCCTGATTAAGTCTATTGTTTTCCATCAGCTTTTAAAAAGCTGTATAGGGAGCAACTAAACTATAGCTGAAGAGAATTAATTCCAGCTTCAGACTTGGTTTCAGGAAAGTATTTAAGCATGTGCTTTTCTTTAAGTATGTGTTAAGTCCCTTGACTTCAATAGGATTTAAACACATTCTAGAATAGGGATTGTTTCCTGAATGATCAACTGGGGCTGGGCTGACCTCTGCCTTGATTCAACCTTTTGTGCTTCCTCTCATTATTCATTAGAAGAGAAGAATGATTTATCAGCCTTAAATAAATTGTGTCCCAAACAGTAAAGGTCCCTACGGGTAAGAAAAGCACCTAGATCATTCTTTCTAGGGCCTGCTTTATACCCAGTTACCCCCCTGCTGTGGCCCATAGTACAAAAATGACATGTCACTGCTCACAGACTTTTACTGAATGTTCTCCTGGTTATGATTGTGGATAACTGAGTTGTGCTGTGGGCATGTTTCAGGTGTGCAGTGTTTTAGAGAGCCTGGAGCAGGAATACAGACGGGACGAAGACTGGTGTGGAGGCAGAGATAAACTTGGGCCAGCAGCTGAGATAGACCATGTCATCCCTCTGATCAGCAAACATCTGGAACAGAAGGAGGCTTTTCTCAAGGTCTGATTTTTGTTCCCTATTAAATTAGGAAAAATTTCCATTAAGTAGACAATTTAGATCAGTGTTGGTAAATTTGAGAGGATGATCTGATGTGTAATTCCAGTTCAGCTACTGGCTGACTGTATAAACCCTAGGCAGTTTTACTTTGTTGTAGCAGGGGTATTGAGCGTTATTATCAATACATATCTCAGAGAGATGTTATCAAGACCAATTAGGTGGTGTTTGCACTTGGAGGATGTTAGTTGTTGTGCTGGTTCAAAGTTCAGTTCTTAAAATTGCACTATAAATGACAGGTATTACACATCATTTTGGTGTTGGCTTCTACAAACCATCCAGCATTTCAGATTTTGTCCTCCAAGCCAATAACTGAAGAACTAATAATAACTCAAGCAATTTTGTCTCTGCAAGGCAGCACCAAGATGGAGACAGACATTTCTTCCTGCCTTCCAGGTGCTGCTTTGGAAGAAACAAGGATCTCCCAGGCTGACAAGTGAACTGTCAGCCAGCCTCCCACCTGCCACTAAAACTGATACACAACATGAAACTACACTTGCAGTCAAGGCTTAAGAAATTATGCCTCTAGATTTGGACATTTTTTGAAACAATGAGAGATGGGTTAGATTTGATTAGACAGAAAATGTGTGAGGTACCAGTGCTTAACAAGTAGTTGTTTTATTACTGTCATTAGTTTGCCTTCATATATAAAATGAGCCACTATATTACTCATGTTTTAATAGGTCTCTAAGACTGTTAGTTTATTAACTGAGTTTATTGACTGTTGGCTGAAGTACTCATCTTCCTAGAAAGAGAACTTCTTCTTGCTTTCTTTGCTCATCTTTACTGACTCTTTTTGTGGGGGCTGTTCTTCCTAGGCCTGCACCCTGGCGCGGAGGAACGCCGAGGTGTTCCTCAAGTACATCCACAGGAACAACGTCAGCATGCCCGGCGTGGCCAGCCACACCAGAGGGCCCGAGCAGCAGGTCAAAGGTTGGTGGAGTGACACCACTGAAGGTCTGGTTTGCCCCCTCCCCTTTGCAGGGTGGTCCTTCTAAAGTCTGCAAAGTCTGTTCTGGCATCATTTCCTTTACCAGATCACTCTGCAACTACGCTCGCTGTGGTGGTTTCTTGTGTATGTGGTTTTGGTTTTTTTTTAGCAGCCCCTTTGAATCAATGCCTGTTTTTAAGAAGTGTGATTTTGGGCTCTCTGCTTTTGGGAACAAGGTCCAGGCAAAGTGATTAAATTCATCATTTCATAGCTTATTTCTGTGTCCACTCAAGGAATCCCCAATCATGCAGATGTTTTCCTTTGCCCTGCAGCCATTCTGAGTGAGCTGCTGCAGAGGGAGAATCGGGTCCTTCACTTCTGGACCCTGAAGAAGAGGAGATTAGATCAGTGCCAGCAGTATGTTGTCTTTGAGCGCAGTGCCAAGCAGGTAATGTGAAAACCCCACCTTGTCCCTCTGTCCTGGCAGCTTGTAAAATCTCCTGTATCCATGTAATGCTTCTGTGTGGGGCTCCTCTTGCAATCTCAAGTTGTGTTTAAATGCTGTAACTTTTGAAAACATGGCAAAAATAGATTTTAAAACAACTTAAGACAATTCCAAAACCTGACAACAAGATTCACTATTTTTGTCACCTCAGATTAATGCCTGTATTTCTTCATTTGTTTGAAAATAAATATAAGAGCAAACTTTTTTATTGAGCTATTTCTGAATGAGAGAACTGCTTTCCCTGCCAATTTATCTGAATATAGGTGGAATTCCCTACACTCCTTTTTGTCCTAGGAAACACAGAGTACCCTTTTGTATCCTTTCCCACCTGCTTTTATTATTTTATTCTTTTTATGTGTTCCTAGAAAGTGGTTTAGTATACAGGTTATTAATCCCAATGTATTTGATATTCTTTGATTGGCAGGGTTGTTTTTTTTTTGTCATAGAATTAATTCTTGAAATACAAAAGCTGTTTGTTTTGTTTTTTCCTTTCGTGTTTTTGACATTGACAGGCCTTAGACTGGATCCAAGAAACAGGAGAATATTACCTCTCTACTCACAACTCCACAGGGGAATCAGCAGAAGAAACTCAGGAACTCCTGAAGGAATATGGGGAATTCAGAGTACCTGCCAAAGTAAACAGTGACTTTAATCTAATTATGCCATCTGCTTTAGTCTGTATTTATGGTCTTGTTTCAATGCCTCAAATCTCTGTAACAATATTCCCTTGATTTTATAGTTGCCCTCTAAAAATCCTAGCCCTGAAGATAAATGATTTTTGAGAACTTTTAGCAGGACATAGGCACGAAAAGAAGGTTTTCTCCACCTTGGTTAGTACTGGTTATTGAAAATTTCTGTTCCGATCAGAAGGAAGAGAAAGTCCATTTGCATACAGAGTTCACAGCAATCTAATAGACATTCCATTCTCAAGCAATCATTCCAGAATGGCATAGGGTTACTAATTGATCTGAACACATCCAAGGTCACCATGGACTCCTGGTCTCTTTCTTCTATCTTTAAAACCGCAATTTGTCTCACTAATTCCAGCTGAGTTGATCACAGATGATCATTTATCTCATTAGAAATAATCTGCTGATCCCCTACAAAGTACTTAAAATAGATGAGTCTTTAAACTCTGGGGTGAACATTTTTGAATACAAAATTGCATTCCCAAGAATATATTAATTTATATGGAGCAGTTCTGGGAAATCTGATGGGGTTTACACAGGAATGGTGATTGGATCTGTTTCAGACAAATTAATTCAAACCATAGGTAATTCATAGACAGTGAATCCACAGGGCTATTAGGAGTCTCTGATAAGGATGTAAATTGCAGAGTTGAGTGCAGGAAGACCATGGTTTTGGTATTATGTGGCTGCATTTCACTGTGTCCTGAAATTGATCTTCTGTAATCCTTAAATTCCTCCTTAGGCTGCCTATGCTTGTATGGGTTTGATTCACAGCCTTTGTGGTGTTCTTGTCCCCTTCTTTTAGCTTAGCTTGCATGTTTCTGAAAATGTGAGATAGCTAGCAGTGGATGGAAGGTAATTTCTTCAGACAGGACACATATGAAATTCTTTTAACTGCTTCTGAGTTCTAACCACCCATGATTAGTGCACCTGAAATTACATTCTGGTTCATAATTTAATTTTTATCAGAATAATCCAAATTCATAGTAAAGTTTCTGGACCATTTTGACTCTTGACTTAGCCTAGGATTGAATTTTAGAACTTGTTCATTATCAGCTATTACTGTCTGTTTCTTACACTGACACATCAAAGTCTTGCTCCCTCAGGCTGTCCTACTGCTCCTACTGCTGATGTAGAATATTTTCACTGCCATGTGCAATCTGGTAAATGCATGTCATTCCCAGACTGATGTTATTCTCAAATTAAGCTGTAGCTGAAAGCCTTCCTGATCCCAGTAACTTTCTGGCCAAACCAATTGTTTGAAATGCAAAATCAGCAGTAGATTCTGGGAATTAATCACCCTTTAAATATGACACAAAGTTAGATTTTTACATCTTCATACCTAGCCTTGCTTAGCTACTCATTTAATTTGTTAGAATGATGTCTGATTCAGCTGTTAATCTATTATAATGGTGGGATTTCTTGAATTTAGTTTTGTGCTTGAAATCTGCTGGATGTTTTCTGATCTGACATTATTTGTCCATTTGTGGTCAGATCACTGATAATAATGTCAAGTACCTGACAGTGTGCCTTGCTTCAGGCATGGGGGAACATCCTCTCTATGTTTGACCACAGACTTGCCAGTGTCTCATTTCCTGGGATAGATTTGGAATCAGAGCTGGAGTTCATAACTAGGTCCTTTGTGCAGTTTTGACTAAGGGGCAGTTAGACACTAAGTGGAAAAGACCTCTGGAAGGTTTGGGGAGCTCAGTGTGTGCTTTGGAGTTCAGGCATCTTTTAGCTCTTTTAGTCATGTTCTAACTGGGCCTAAAATACCAATGGAGGATTTTATAATAAGCAGACCATGAATTTGTATTTAAATTCTGTTTGTTTGTGAAACAGACAAGTAATGACTCAAAATCTCTTCCTGGGCTGATATGTGGTGTATTAATGACCTTCCTACACAGGTCTGCAGATCCACCAGATATAGAGTCAGAGTAACTTGGTGTACTGTATGAGGTGTGATTTTAAAATCTTGTCTTCTACTCCAGGGCTCACCAAAATAAGCTCTTGCTTATGGGAAGGAGGCATGTGTAACTTCCAACATGTTTTATGTGTTTGTGTCTGGGGGGTTTCAAAAACTTGACTTTCTATCTTCTTCAGCTTCATAAGTGTCCTTATAAAAATGTCATTCCTTTCATGTTTTACTGAAAGTTTGAAGTGTCTGATTCTGTATAAGAAGAAATGCAGACACTCTTTAATGATGTATAAAAATCGTGAACTTCTTTTGACTGCTTTGTGAGTTAAAAGCAAAGGAAATAACAATAAAACATAACCAAGGACCATATTTTGGGCAGCAAACAAAGGAGAAAGTGAAGCTCCTCATCCAGCTGGCTGACAGCTTTGTAGAAAAAGGACACATACACGCCACAGAAATCAGGAAGTGGGTCACCACCGTAGACAAGCGCTACCGGGACTTCTCTCTCAGGATGGGGAAATACCGTTACTCCCTGGAAAAAGCCCTTGGAATCAACCCAGAGGTACTGCAAGACCCTGTCCTGTTGGGGTTTTATACCACAGTCACAGAGGAAGGGGAAGCCTGTGGAATGAATGCTGTTGGTTTTTGTGTGCCCATTAGAAACACTGAAAGCTCAGCCAGCCCACCTGGCCATGGCCAGAACTGCTGCTGGAGAAAAAGGGTGAAAGGGTTTTGCTGTGCTTGGTCAGTGACGTGAGGAGGGGCAGATGAAGATCAGAAAGGTTTTCTAAAAAAATGTTTGCACCATTTTTCAGGAGACCATAGAGCTTTCAGGAGGAAAGGGGGGGAAACACATTAATTGAATAAACGTCTGTGTTCATTTTGGTATAAACCATAAATCCTGTTCCCACACCATTATTTTGCATCCAATTCAAACTTTGACTCTAAGTTTTTATTCTCTCATCCTTTAACTAACATAAACAATTGATCCCCAACCTCATGTCTGAATTCTTTTAGGTGAAGTAGATCATAAGAAGCAAAAATTATGATTTCCTGCTATTCCCTGGCCATATTATTAAGGGAGAGTGCCAGAAGCAGAAACACTTAAAAACCTTTCAGTCAATGGCTCTTTGGAATTAAATATCAAGAATAAGGAATAAATTCCCTCACACCCTCATGATACTTTAACTGCACTGTTCCTTTTAGGGCCTCTGGTTTACACTGAGTTCTAACCACAGCCTGGAAAGGTATCCTGTGGTAAATGGCCACTGAAAGTTGTCTCTGCATGGTGCTCTACTTTATCAGACTAGTTTTTAGAAAGTCCCATACTAGACAACTAATTTAGATATGAAAGAGTAAGGTTATTTAGACCTCTTTGTCAGTATTGGTTCCTAATTAGGAGAAACAGTGAAGATTACACTGAGTATAATTTCTATATTTTTAAGATTTCTCTCTCAGGTTTTTATCTCTTCTCACAGTACTTCTGCTTCTGTCTAAATTTCCTCCTTTTTGATATTATTATTCTGTGTCCTTTTTTACCTCTTTGATCTCATGAACATGCTGCACTTTGCACAACAGTAGGATTACAATGAAGTTAAACTCTGTACTTTTTTTTTTCACTAGGATAACAAAGACCTAGAGCTAGATATCATTCCAGCAAGTCTTTCAGACCGGGAGGTAAAGCTGCGAGATGCAAATCATGAAGTCAATGAAGAAAAAAGGAAGTCAGCCAGAAAGAAAGAGTATGTTCCCAAGCACTCTGTCTGCATGGCACATTATCTGCTAAAGAATAATTATGTGATATTAGCATGACCTGAACTGACTGACAGTCCTGTAACTCATTCCAGCTGCAGAGCTATTGCGATAAGTCTGCAGGTGTGGGGTAGTTGTTACTTGTAGGTTAGAGAATTTCAGAACATAAAGGTTGAATTTCTTTTGGTTTTAATCAGAAGTTAGAAAGGGAAAGCAGTGAGTCAAGCACTTGGATTAGCCCTGATGTTGTGGAGTTGCAAATTTCTTTCTGCTTGTATGTAAAAAGTAACATGAGCAGGAAAAAATAGAGCATCTTTAGGTATCTAAATATTATCTAAGCATCAGTGACCCAAGAGTTCACTTGAAGTTTAGGTTCAAATTTCAGCAAGCGTAGGACTGAGAGAACTGGAAATAGTTCATACTAGAGGAATAGTTGAGAGGTACTTGTTGCACTTAAATCCATAAACAGTCTATTTTCACAGTATTCTGTCTTAATTTTTGTGTAAGAATATTGGAAAAGTATTTCCCAGCCTTCTGAAGTTGTCGCAGATCATGATTGATAAGAAACAACTTATACTTTAGAAAATATTACACTTAGTCTGCTTGTGGCAAATTTCAGGAATTTCAACTTTGAGGGGCCCAGCCTCATGCTCTAGAGATGCCATTGTTGCATTTCACAGCATCTGCATTTTCTCTGGTCAGATACCAAACTGTTGAAGTCTCTTCAAAGTAGTGATGTCTCCCAAATCCATCTGTGCTGGCTCTGAAGGTTAAGTTTTAGGGTGACTTCCCACTGACTGTCAGCAAAGGTGCAAATATTGGTGAATCACAATTCCTTAATCCTGGGGGGAAAAATTTCTGAGAACCAGCTGATAGTTAAGGATGGGCATGTAGGTGGTAAATCCCATGGACTCAGGGTTGCAGGAATACAACTTAATAGGATTTTGTGCAGAAAAGATATTTAGAAAATAACTCTACAATGGACTGGAGTATGAAGTGCTATTTTGATCATGGACCTGAAAGGTGCAAAGTAAGGTAGCTGAATGCCTAGGGTGGAAATACCTTTGTTCTTTAAGAGAACAGGAGGATGCTTTGTTTTCTGTTCATTGTAGAAATGCTTATAATGTCCAAACCACATAAAGTACTCCTTTTTTTTCAGATTCATTATGGCTGAGCTGCTGCAGACAGAAAAAGCTTATGTCAGGGATTTACATGAATGTTTAGAGGTAAGTTATGGCCCAGGAGCTCTCCAGTATTCCTGGAAGCACATGCTGTCCTCTGCAGTGGCAATGCTCACATTAAAGCACAGGCTGTGCACATTGATTCATGGAGCTTTCCTTAAAGATTCAAATATGTTCCTTTGAATCATCTCATGCTAGAGAAACTTCTGGATTTGCACAGTCAAATACCTTGCCTTGCTGTTAGCAGGGTGTTCTTAAAGTGGATGGTGATATTCAAGGCAAAACCAGAGTGTAATTCAGTGAAATCTGTCAGCTTTCACATTCCTCAGTCTGACAGAGATTTTTATGTATCTAATGCTACTGAATTGGCAAATCTGGCTTATTTTTCAGCTCTTTCTGCCTGCAGTTTTTGGACACCATCAGGTGGACAGCAAAGTGTTGTTGGCATGCTTCTGCTTTTTCCTCGGACAACTTCGAAGCACCAATGCACCAGCACTTTGAATTTTTCTAGAGAGCTTTCTGTAATACTGAAAATCTTATTTTTTAACTTGTTTATTTAATCTCAAAATACATAGTTCCTGGTCAGCCCGTGCCTTTGGCAATAAAACAGGGAGATCTATTCTTTTCTATTGCATTTATCCACAAAATTAAGAGTTTCTGGTGTTTTCCAGACTTACCTTTGGGAAATGACAAGTGGAGTAGAAGAAATACCAGCTGGGATCCTTAATAAAGAACACATCATCTTTGGCAATATTCAGGAGATATATGACTTCCATAACAAGTAGGTTTTCTTAGCAGTTCTGGTAATGTTTAGGCACTTGTGCATCTCTGTGGTGTCTGCAGAAAGCCCCTACAGTACAGTGCACACCTGAGTGTAAAGTAATTGATTTTGCAAAATAGTTTTTGATTTCTGTTTTGTTTCCTTTACAAAAATTAATTGGAACTTAGTTCAAAACTTCACCTTCAGCTGATTAAAAATGTTAAAGTCATATGACACCAATGCTTTGCAGTGTGATACATGCTTTCCATCTCACAGCATGAGATCTAGTCTGGACACTAGCCTGTGAAAAATATAATCTTGGAAAACACAAAGTGGAGAAAGTGGAATTGTTGGCATGAGCTGGGTTGATAAGTAGCGTTCTGCCACTTCTTGGAGACTTTCTGTATTTAGTCTGTAACTAACAGTACTCCATCTCATTATGATAAGACTGTGTACCAGATCAGCTTAGAGGGCATTGTTTCAATGGTATAATGTGAATGCAACAACAGTTATAAACTTAACATTCAGGGGTGCTGGATCCAACAAGTTCAGTTTGAATTCCAAACTTGTCTTCATGTTACACTTTCAAAGCAAATCAGAGAATCCGTCCTTGTTTGAGTTCTGGGACATTTCAAGTGCTTCAGTCAGATAAATGTGCCCAGTCAGATAAATCACATAAATTCAGTCAGATAAATCACATAAATAAGGCCCAGCAGACCATGCCATATGCATGCTTTTGTGCAAGCAGCTTCACAGCACATCAGGACAGCAGCCTGATTGCCTTCCCACCTGCCCTTTCTCTGTGGTGCTATATTTAGTTGTGGTGACCCTGGCTGATGCCATCTGATTGCCCTCCTCTTTCAGTTTCCACTGTTCCAGCTCCATCCCTCCAGCCCTCAGTCATGTCCCACAGCTTCTCACTGCTGTCATTTTTCCTTTCTCTGACCCCTCCTCCTGCAGCCTGCTGCTTCTACATAATCTTTTTTCTTCTAAAACTTCTTCCTAGCAATGCTAAAATAAACTTCCCCTGTCCCCTCCACCAGTGTCCTCCACAGCCTCCTGCTTTGGCTGGTGATGTTAAGGCATCCTCCAGCCTGATTCAGAATCCATGTCCAAGGAAGGGCAGCAAAGCTGGTGAATGGTTCAGAAAACATCTTCCAGGAGAACATAGAACATGTTCTAGCTGAAGAAACTGTTTCATATTCTTCTTTCCACCCAGGCATTGTACGGGGCTCTATCTGCAAACAAGCGTTGCTTGTTGTACAAGCTGTTCAGAGAGAGCTGATTTTAAAAATCTGTGTTTTGAAAGTTTACTACTTACCTATGAAATGCTGAGCTTGTTTAAGTTGTTGTCCTTTGTCCAGTGTGCTGAGCTGGGTGTTGCGAACCTGGCAGGTTTGGGATTCCCTTTGTGTGAACCACTACACAAGAACTCTTTGAAGATCTGTGTTCAGATAGAACAGTCCTGAGCACACTCACTCTCTGCTAGAGATTGCTTCTTTTTCCTTTCGGGTGGAGTTAGGCATGACTAACAGAAAACAAAGCACCTCTTGGCAAGGGACACTCTTCCTGCTGGCTGGACACTTGGGTAGTCTCATAATCAAGATACAAGTATTGATCATTAGCACTGATTAACTCATTGGTTATCCTGCATCTCCTAGGTACTTGACTGGAACTAATTACATTGGTATCTTCTTTTTTCAGCATTTTTCTAAAGGAGCTGGAGAAATATGAACAACTGCCTGAGGATGTGGGCCACTGCTTTGTCACCTGGGTAATGAGGCTGCTGCTTCTCATTATTTATTCAAATTAATTCCTCCAGTACAGATGGGAACAAGCTGGGAATAGGTGCAAGGGCTATGTCCCCAGTGATAAATGAGATTAGGAGCCAGTCTGGAACTAAAACTGCTTTGTCCTTCACCTGCCCAGGGTGAAAGTTTCCACCCTTCTCCTCAGCAATAGTGTGAAGGTTTTCCAGAGCCTCTCTCCTGGTCCTGTACTGACCATACAGCTTTTATTTACCTCTGCTGGCTTCTGTTTAGCACAACTTCATCAAACCAAACCTGGTTTTATGTGACATTCATTTCCCTGTGAAAGGCCCTGGGAGGACAGACATTTAAAATCTTAATATATCTTCCTTAAAGAATTTTAGTCATGCCATGGGAACTCCACAAAGGCATGAAGAATATTTTATTGACTTTTTTCCTCCAGAAATTAGTGTCAAATTTCTGAGCCACTGTGCTCACTCATTCCCATTATGCAATGGCAGGATAATTTCCAACAGGACTTTGAAATCTTGGTGCAGAGAGTCTTTGTGAGTGTAGGAGGCTCTGGGAATTGGCTACAGTAATTTATCTGTATGAAAGCTGTTCTCATTTCAAAATATTTGCCAGTCAAGTCAGCCATCTTTGTGATTTGTCTGATTGTTTTATTTATATATCAAAGCTAGGAATTAGTATTTTAAGAGTAAAGATTGAATATTTTCACTTACCCAAAAACTGAGCATGTTTAGATGATTTCAGATGGGTTTTTAATTTAAAAACATGTCACAAGTCTTGATGAAATGGATTCAGAAATACTGTTTACAAAGAACGGGTTACCTGTTTAGGAAAGATGAATGCATTTATGTATGATTCTCTGCAAAATCTTCATGGTACTTTAAGGTACTAACTGCATCATCTCAACAAAGGTACATGTCCAGAGCTCTGTGTGTGGTTACAGATGTACATACAAAGCTGCCTGCACAATTGCAGGATCCTGTTGTTTAGATATCTGGGGAAAAAAATACAATAACAATAAAAGGAAAACATCCTCCTCTTTTATTTGCCTCCCTCTTCTTGAGACCAGAGTACATTAATAAGAGGTGGGAGTGCACAGATGCTTTTAATTTCTGCTTACAAGAAAACAAATTAGGAAATAAAATGTAAAGCAACATAAAATTTAAGCCACTGAAGTTTGAACCAAAGTAGGAAAGGCAAGTCTGGGCCAAGTGTCACGAATTTCAAGTAAAAAATGTTGGCTTGTGCCAGTTTAGACTATGTGAGTCACTTGCCCCGTTTCTAGACTGCCTTTATCTTCAACACTTCATGTCTGAGTTTTGAGACCCTCAAACTCTTGAGTAACATTAATAGAGCTGTTAGAAATTATTTTACAGCTGGATTAAAATTTTAGGCCTTCCCTCTGTGATATTTGTTAAAGAAAGCCTCCCACAGCCCTCAGAACTGCTCAAGTAAGGTATGAACCTTAAATTCTTCTGCTCTTAATTTACAGTTTCTGTGCTGCTTGGTGGCAGGGTGGGGATGGTGGTGGGTGTGTGGGAGAAAGCTGTCACCTGTATTTATCCTGGTGTGCCTCAATAAAAACCTGTGGGAGCAGAGAAATAGCTTATCTTGCTTTTCCCTTGATGTTTGTTTTCACAGGCAGATAAATTTCAGATGTATGTCACCTACTGCAAAAACAAACCTGACTCCAGCCAGCTCATCCTGGAACATGCAGGGACTTTCTTTGATGTAAGCAGCATTGCTGTTTTCCTTCCACACACCTGGTGCAGCTCTGTGCTTTTTACACTGGAGCTATGGGTTCCTTTCTTGCCTTGGCATTTGGGTTTTTCATTCCACTGCAAATATCATGTGCTGTGAGAACTGATGGGCTGTGGTATGGTGTGTGGTGAGGTGTGGAGATACATTCCTATGAGAACCTTGGGGCATTTTTCAGACCTAATCCTTTCTAAAGATCTGGTTTAGATGTGATCTCTGTTTCTGGGTTAGTGATAAAATGAAAATCTCAGATTTCATTATATATTATGACCTGAAATCCCTAATCTAAAACAAGCTCCTAGCCTCCTGTTCTGCAAATTCTACCCAGCCTATTCCACATTCATTTCATTTTGCTAATAAAGAAATACATTGATTCCAATTAGACTGTTTCTCATATAAGTGCTGCAGCCAGTGATAAATATTTTTAGGCTCCAATTCCAATTTTGTAGGCTTAGAAAAAATCAAGGTTTTGAGTACCTTTAAACCAAGCTCTTCCTCTTATTTAACCTCACCCATGCTTGTCTGGTACCTTATAGCCTTTTTACCATGCTTTTCTGCTACCTTATAGCTTTAATTAGTCATCCTTCTAAAAAAAAAAAAAATTAATAAAAGAAAGAAGTGCTAAGACCTCTCTTCCAAAGCATTGGAAATTGCAAATGTAACAGATCAGCAGGACCCAAGTTGTGCTGGAGTTGGCAGGTGACAGAAATCAGCTCCTCTGGAGTTTGTACATGCCAATAATTACAGCATTTCAGTCTCACTCGACAATGAAATGTCTCACAGGAGCCACAGGAAAAGGGATGAACACCTTTTTCTTTTGCCTTGTTACCGAAAGGTCTGAAAGTCGAGTGGAGCTGGAAGGGGTTTTCCAGGAGGTGGCGCTTGAGGCTGTGGAATAGTTTATAAATGGTTTATACAATGGTTTATAAATGGTTTCTACTGGTCGGCTGTCTGCACAGGTTAAAAGCTTTTCCACTGCAGCTCTCTGCACGGGCAGGAAAGCTGCCTGACATTGCTCAGCAGTGAATATTCGTGTGTCAGCAGCTGCTGTTTTGCCAGGGGCAGGTGTTTGCCTTCCATGGGTGCTGGGCCATCCCCCAGTGATGCCTGTGCAAAAAGAGAAAGCTGACTCTCCCCCCAAAAATCCTCAAGGAGGCACTCAGTGTGAGTGCCTGAGGTAATCAAAGTACCTGGGGATCCTTCTTACCTTGATCTTAGGCAGCAGTTCAGGGTCAGGACAGCCTGGCACAAGGAATACAGAGAAAACAATTGGTTCTTTTTTTCCAGGCAGAACCTGGAATTTCCCAAAACCTGATGATGAATTATCTAGAATAACACCCCTTAGTAAAAAACCTGCTTGAAAATCACAAGTGTTCTTCAAATTTCATAAGCTTTCATAGAAATCCACCTTTGAGATGAAGACAAGCAGTCCCAGTAATTTTTTTGAACCCTTCAAGACCATGGAAAACTTGCAGCTACAGGGCTCACTGTAAGGGTTAACTAATTAGGAGAGGGAGCAAAGACAGGTGACATATCTCACTTGAAACCATGAAGAGAATTCTGAGCAATGCTGAGAGCTGGGCTGTTCTCAGGATGCAAGTGAAGCCATGTATGTAGAGAAAGGCAATGTATTTTATGGAACCAGTTGAGACAGGTGGAAAACAATGCACAAACTCTCAACTGTGAAACGTGCCCAGTTTATCCTACAGCATTGCTCTAATAAAGCATAAAGATTACCATCTTCCCTCCCTACAGATGGTGCTTTGCTTATAAAATTCAGAAGTTGTTGATATGGTTATATTAGCTGGAAATGGCACAGGGAATGAGAATAGTGTGTTTATTCTGACTTAATTGCAGTAGAATTATTAATTTCACTCTTTCAGTTTTCCTGTCTGTCTTGTTCATCATTACTTAAAACTGTGTTCTTTATTCAGTAGTTTGAAAGATAAATTATGCTTACCATGTTTAGCAAATTTTACTATTTGTAATACTATATACTTCAGGCTAGCAAGGTATATTTTTCATTACCAACATATGTTAGCTGTCGACTTCAATTGATAGAATCAGCATGTTATTGAAGTAATCAGGTTGATTTTAGTGTCTTTAGTTAAGCAAGTTTTGATCTTTGGGACAGAGTTTGGTTGAGACATGTACATGCTTCTGCTGTTTGGAATACTTTTTTTGCTTTGAATCTTGGAAAAGATCTGGTTTTATATTCAAGAAGCCATGGGGCACTTTTGATTTGCATGACCAGCATGGAACAAGGTAAAATTCAGTGACTTTATGAGCATTGCAGAGCATGGTGTTTCTGCATGAATGAGGGTTCTTGGGCAGTTTCTCTGCTGAGCCAGAATGTCCCTTAGGAAATGAGCAGAGGCACAAACAGGATTTTACTCCAACACTTCAGGGATCAGAGGGAGGAGCTGCAGGGAGAATGTCCCTTCCCAGCACTTGTCAAATGTCACTCCCCCAACCAGCTCTGTCTCTGCACAGCCTGACCAGGGAGCATCCTGGCAGGACAAGGACTGCCCAGAGGGGAGGAATCTTGCTGAGAACATGCCCTGCTGTTCAGAGAGCCGGGGGAAGGAGCAGGGCTAATTTTTGTTACTTGGATCCTACAAAAACAAGGGTGCTTTGCCAGGTCCAGGAAGTTCACAGACATGGCCAAGGTCTTGCTGGCTCCTGCAGTTGTGAATTGAGTCTCAGCCATGAGCTCTGCAGGCTCAGTTCCTCTATGAAGTCAGCTATGACTCAGCTTCATGCAAACTCCATTAACCCCCAAACAGAGCCCCTTCCCTTTTGGGTCTTCTTCATGGCACCAGAGCTATTTAAAAAAAAAAAAAAAAAAAAAAAAAACACCAAAAAACTTTTCTGGTAAAAGAAACCAAACCAACAAGCCAAAAATCTGTTGGCACATTGCATGAAAAGTGGATGTTTTTGCATCCCAGCATTATGACAAACACTGGAGCTAAAAAGAAGCAATAACCTCCCCAGTACTCAGCAGAAAATCAGATTGTGTACAAAAGGAAAATCTCTGTTCTTGGAAGCTCTTCTCCCTTCACCTTCCATAACTTCTTCACTTTACAGTCACAAATTTACAATTCAGTAGCTGGAGAAAAGTCCCATTCCCCTTTTCCATTTGCTTCTCTAGGAATCAAGGATTTCCTGGTGGCCAGGAACAAGGAGGGGCATGTCCAGGGCCTGGCAGAGACATAAGGGTTTCCAATCTGTTCTATTTCAGCAGAGAACCCACCCCTTTAGAATTTGGAGTCTTTTAGATGGCTGAATATGTTCACTAGGGTACTATAGGATTTTTAGGAGCTCCTAACTCCCCCTGGAACAGCTGGAGGGAGGTAGCTGGGCCCTTTGCAGCCCTCAGCAGGTCTGTGATGTCTCCAGACATTTGTGAGCACATCACAGTGATCAGCCAGGACATTTTGGCTGAGGTTCAGGTGCTGAAACAGTCATGTTGGAGGTATCATGAGGGGATATCTCTCCTGGCCCCCAGGTGCCACCTCAGAGCAGAGCAGGTCTGTCAGCACTGTGTCAGACCTGTTATTCCCATGTGGGTATTTCAGCTACCCCAGGGCTCTCAAATGGGACTCAATGCCTATGTTTAGACAGCTAAATTACACCCTACTCATGCAATTTAATTTAATGTCACTTCATTTTAATTGAATGTTAAGATTCTGCTTTCAGCCTTTATAGCTAGGGGAAACCAGATGACATGACAGGTAAGTCATACTAAAATCAGGACCTGTTTACTCAGCAGAGCTTTAGCTTGACTTGCAGAGGGACCCTGCAGTTTAAGTGGCCTTAGGGGGACTCTGCTGTGTATTGCCTCACTGAAACCACATTTATGTAATGTGAGCTTAAATAGGGTTAAAAATCTAAACATAGAATACAGGGATGCAGCACTAAATTTAGTTAGGGGTGGTTCTGTCTGGCAGGGGGTTAACAGTTTTCCATGGCTGACTGCTGTTTTTATCCCTTCTAGGAAATCCAGCAAAGACATGGGCTGGCCAACTCCATCTCTTCTTATTTAATCAAGCCTGTGCAGAGGATCACAAAATACCAACTCCTGCTGAAGGTACCTCAGTGAGCTGCACAGAGCAGCTCGTGCAGAGCAAGTTCACAGGTTCATGAGTTACCTTCTGCTTAAGGGAGCAGCTTCATGACCTGCAAGCAAAGTCCCCAGAAATCTTCCAAGGGCACAATCTCCCTTGAGAGCACCCTGTTTTATCTTTATAGCTGTTCCTATTTGACCCCCCACTATTTGTGAGCATCCACCGTGGGGTTTGCTGCAGTTGAGCCTTCTCCTGTCTCTGAAGCAGCTTGCAGGGACCGGGTGGCACAGCTGGGTGTGAGGGCAGCACGTGGCTCAGAGTTTGTTCATGGTGTCTGCTTTGCTCCTTAGGAACTGCTGACCTGCTGTGAGGAGGGCAAAGGGGAGCTGAAGGACGGTCTGGAAGTGATGCTCAGTGTCCCAAAGAAGGCCAACGATGCCATGCACGTCAGCATGCTGGAAGGTGGGCAGGGACTGCTGGGAAATGAAGGTTGTTGATAACTTGGGGTGGAAATTAATAGAGGTTGACTGTAGCAATACTGTTATTTCATCATAATTTTTAGGTACCTTCTGGCTCCTTTCTGATATTTCTCCAAAAGTCTTGAAATAATAAAGCTGGATAGGAAATTTGGGGGGGAGGGAAGGTATTGATCTGTATCTTTTGTGTGTACATATATATACGTACATATGTGTATGTATGCATATACATATGCAATGTATGTGTATCTATATTTATTTAGCTAAAACATTCCTTCTCCTTTAAACAAAAAAAATCATGAAGCAGTATCAGTTTAGCTGCTGACAGCTGTAAAAATTATTGGATGAAAACATTTCAGAATACTGTTTCAACATTTCAAAAGTTCTGTTTTTTGAGACAAAACAGCTTGTGTTTAAAAATGTTAGCATAGTTATGCCAACGATTTTTTAAAAAAAGCACTAAAAAATATTTTAAAACTACAGGGAAAAAAAAGTTTGATTGGCACAAAGTGAAGTCTTTTATTGGCTTATAATTGTGTGCAGTATTTCTGAAATGTAAAAATTTTATTCTGGACTGAGATGCTTTATTGTGTCTCACACATTTTCTTGGCCTTGGAAAATAAAATTTCCAGCCTGGCTTGAGGAAAACCAAGAAACAAGCAGAATACTAAAACAAGTGAAAAAAAGAACTAGTGCCAATAGCTGGGCAGTTCAATAAGCTCAGGTGATTAAAATTGCAGCAGGGCAAACTGAATTTGTAATGAAGTGCATAGGATTTCTTGCAATGCTGTTCTGTGTACAGTAACCATCACTGAAACCTTCATAATATTATTTTTGAGTAACTATTACAAGACTTAAGCAGCAGCCTCATTTAGCACATATGATATATTTGACCTCCAGTGAAGTAATTACATTACTGCAGTAGGAAAAAAAAAGAGAAAAATATTGTCACTGGGACAAAGACCCTTTTATTTCAAGTCTTGACTTTGGTGTTTCTGTGAATTGCTTTTCTCAATAATAAATACAAGTGATTGTATTTTGTGGCTTTAGGGTTTGATGAGAACCTTGATGTCCAGGGAGAGCTGATTCTTCAGGATTCCTTCCAAGTGTGGGATCCCAAGTCTCTCATTCGGAAGGGCCGTGAGAGGCATTTGTTTCTCTTTGAAATCTCTTTGGTGTTTAGCAAAGAGATCAAAGATTCTTCAGGACACACAAAATATGTTTACAAGAACAAGTTACTGGTAGGTGTGGCACAAAGAAAATATTCTGGGTGTTGTGTTTTCTGTAGGTAGAAATGGTGTTTTGGAGGCTCATGTGTCCCCTACTGGGTTGGGGATACTTTTGCCCCTGAAGGGCTGGCCCTGAGTCCTGCAGGACCCACCTGGAAGTCAGCCTGCAGTGAGTCTGGAGAGGTGTAAGGTAGTGAGAAGTGAAGGGTGGGGGGAAATGCAAGCAGGATCACTCCAGCCATTCACTTCCCTGCCACCCCAGAGCTTTCCTGTTCCTTTCATCTGTGTATAGCAAACAGAGATGAGATCCTGTTCCCCTACCCAACCCAGCCTCCCCACTTCTTCCTACAAGTCCAAAGTTTTCTGGGCTCATGAAGTTTCATATATATGAAATCTTTCATCATCTCTCCTCCACACTAGACCTCAGAACTGGGAGTGACTGAACACGTTGAAGGAGATCCCTGCAAATTTGCTTTGTGGTCTGGACGAACACCATCCTCAGACAATAAAACAGTGCTGAAAGTAAGTCTTCTCTGTTTGTTTTCTTTGCCTTTAGCACTTCTAGTTCAGGCCTTGGGAGCCCTGAATGAAAGGTCAGTTTCTTCCCTCCTTGTATTCACATGGCTTCCCTATCTGCCTGTGGGGTCATGCCTGCAGCAGGAGCAGCTGAGCTCTAAGGCCTCAGTAGCACCTGGGACAGTCCTGCAGCCTTGCTGGAATTGCATCTCCTCTGGCAGCCTGGGTGGAGCAGCTGCTCACTGACACAGGGCAGGTCTCAGGGTGCTTGGCTGGGAGGTGTAATTCTCTTAGTCCTTTGCCACTGGGCTTATCAACAAACAACCCCTTGCACACACCTCCAGAGCTGACAGCCTGTTCTGTCAAGTGAGTCTCTGCTGAAGAATCCATGTTGTAGTTGTTTTGTCTAAGGAATTCCCAGCTGCGCACTGATAACCTGTTTCCCCTCTGCAGAGCATGCTGTATTGCTAGCATTAAATGGATTTATCCAGAGCTTAGCTGCTTTGCTGTTGCTTGCCAAGTAGGTCTGGTCAGAGTGCTCTCAGTTCCCTGGGGTTACCAGGGACTCCAGCAGCTGCTGCAGTGCAGCAGAGAGGACAAACAGTTAATCATGACATTCATCAGCTGGCCATGTCTCCTCTGTACAGGAGGTGAGAACATGATAAAGTCTGTCTTTCTGCCTTGTGAAACTTTAGGCATCCAGCATTGAAACGAAACAGGAATGGATCAAAAATATCCGGGAAGTTATTCAAGAAAGGATCATTCATCTGAAAGGAGCTCTGAAAGAGCCCATTCAGCTCCCCAAGACACCAGCAAAGCAGAGAAACAACAGCAGAAGGTAACTTCAGTCATTCCCCACAACATGAAATCACTAGGGTGTTCCCAATCCAGAGCAATGTGGTGTCTGTGGACTTTTTACTGGTTTTTACTGTAGTCAAAGCTGTTTTCATTGTCTCTGCTTTTTTTATGTTCTTGGCAAAAGTAGCTAGAAATGTTTTTTATGATACACGTACAAAGAACTTTCATTTTATGCTCCAAAATATAGAGAAAACCAGTAAAAATTCTTCAGAGTCCAAGGTTATAGTTCTTTCCTAAAGTAGATTTTACTTCTTCATATTTGAGTAAAACCAGATTTTTTTCCTTGTTTGGCACGTTTAATTGTTTGGCAATCAAAATCATAGTTGATCCTAACAATATATTGAAGAATACATAGTGAATAATCTGCATTTCATCATCTAATACAAACTTGTTTCAGCCTGTCAAGTAATATTAAATATTTTTTGTCAATTTTTTCAATCATGGATTAAATAGAAATCATAGATAATGAATTGTTTTACTGTTGTGGCATTCCCAAAGGTCACTTGTAATTTGAGCATCTTCATTTCCCTTCATTTCCTCATCGAATTTTATCCCTCTTTTACTTCAGGCTGTGTCACAGACACATCAAAGCATAAATAAGCAAGTCACCCAGGAGACCTGTAGCAAAGCAGAGATCCAGACATTTCCTCTAAGAACATGCTCCAATACAAAAGTTTTCTTGTACAGAATGGTGACATATTTTTTCTTTGTCCCTAAGTATAGAATTTGTATTATTTAAGTATTTACTTTGAAAGACCAATAAACATTTAAGATAATTGTATCTGTACAGCCAAAGGGAAGAAAATGTGTTAGGCAACCTCAGTGAGGTAAATAGGTAAAGCTCTGTACTGTCTATCTATATTTGGATAGCATCTTTATGGCTTAGAACTAAATTCCTCAAGAAATTGAAACAAATATTTTGATTATGTGTAAATCCAAACCCCATGGCTGAGGGTGACATCATTCCCAATTGCAAGAGCTCTACAGCATCATGAGCTGCCTCAGAGGGGTAATTTTAACCCAATCCAGCTCTATCCTGCTGACTCAGCACTTCCAACTCCACCTCTCACACTGTGCTCACTGGTGCTGTTAAGGAATGTCATTAATTCTCCATCACCTCTCTTGCAGAGATGGAATAGATGATGCAGACAGCCAAGGGGATGGCAGCAGTCAACCTGACACCATTTCCATTGCCTCCAGGACATCACAGAACACAGTGGACAGTGATAAGGTAGGACTGAAATGGGGAAATACCTGGCAGGTAATTGTCCCCAGAAGAATGTAAGTGAAAATAGAATAGAAGGCAAAAGAAGGCAACCTGTCTTCTGCTGAGTGAGCTGAAACTGGTATTCCCCTTCACTAGGTTATTAAAACCCAGTCTGTTTCTGTGTGCTTGTCAGTACTGATCTTCTCCACAGTAACATCTCTGTTACTGCTGCTGTTTGTGGTTAATGCACAGAGGTTCAATTGGCTCTGAAGGAAGAGCCCAGAGCAACCTTTTCTTGCCTAGTAAATCTTGTCCTGTGAGATCCAGCTTCTGAACGAGCAAACAGCTGCTTATGTTACATATTTCCCTCTGAGCTGAAGGCAGTTGTTTGTTGGAGGGAATGTAGGTACTTAGACAGCAATTAATGCAGCAACACTGGGCTCCTGGCAGCTATCTTGAGAGCCTGGGAGACCTCCCATTTGCAGAGACTGTGATTGTGGACCTCTCTCCTCACAGACATATGCTGGAGCATATGGATGGCCCTGAGACACGCTGGGTTCTGCTGAAATGCTGCACGCTGTCAGCACTTACATACTTGTCATTTTACTTGTCAGACAATCTGAGTCCAGATCCCCAGCTCCACTAGGATGCCTCACTTGAATTTGTCACCCTGACACCTCCAGCTGTGCCCTTCCACTGAATTAGCAGTTGATTTAGGAGAAAATGGGCAGTTAATAATTACCTTAGCTATGCTGATGGGTTTTGTTATATCCCCTGAGAGAATGCCCATATTCTCTTCACACATTGTTTTGGAATCACATGTAACTTGAAAAAAGCTGAATTCTCCCATGCCTTTATGGATTTACGTATTTGTCAGGGCTTTCATTATGCTGCCGCTCAGACAAGGTCGAAGGGTGTCTTCACAAAATCAAAGTCCAAGCATTGGTTGTAAATTTCACAGGTAAGGTTTAGTACTGACAGTTTTTAAAGCGGGACTCAGAAATATAATTGCAAATAAATTATCATCTGTTGTATTTATCTTGAATGCATGTCCCCATGATTTAACTTTTTTGTTCAATAATGTGCATTAGGAAAGTACTAAGCCTCACAATCCAAAGGCCACTGTAATGTATGCAAATACTTTGCCCGATGTTTGAGAAGTCTTCAATCCACATGGACCTGTCTTACTTTCTGTGTTTTTCACATTTATCATTCCTGCTAAAAGGCCCTGACTTAGTGCAGTACTTGAGCTCATGCTTTATTTTAAGCCCTCGCCTAAGCTTTGCTCATTCCCCAGCCCGTTGTGTTGGTTGCATGAATTCTGGCCACATCCAGGTAAGATGCTCCGTGTTGCATGCTGCAGCTGCATACAAGGGCCATGGTGCCAACACAGGCTGTGTACCCTGAAAGACAGCCCAGCGTGGCAGGAGTTGGTTTAAGGATGCAAGACTGGAAACATCGATAGGAATTTCTATCCAGAACCTTGTTTGAACTGAACAGCAAATGTGTATGAGATAAACTGAGTAAAGATCATACAGGGAAAAAAGTTGTTACCACTGGGGAAAGGGTTGTGTCATGCTTTTAACTTTTTTTGACTTGCTGACTTTAGGCTGTGTGGTTTTGTGTCCTGTTGTACATTTAATGAATAGAATTGGAGTGTACAGCTAAGGCTAAAGGTTGCTTGTATGTGCATTGTTGAACCTGAGGTAGCAGTGTATCATCCTTAACTAGAGAGGCAGCTCCTGCTGAACAGTTTCCTTATTGTCTCTGATGCTAATGCCAGAACACTGTGCAGAATTCAGCTCCTAGAGTGCTGCATTATCATGTCTTTGCTCCAAGGAGAATCAGCTCCCTGCATCCCTTTATAGTTCTCATTTTTTCTGCACAGTGTTGCCAGATTAGTGGCCGATGAAGCTGAGCTGCCTTGCCTCCTGCTGAACTGGCAGAGTCACACCCGTGTTCACTCAGACATTGTGCTCACCTGCTGGCCCCTGCTGTGCAGGGACTGTCCTGTCAGCAGATCCAAAGCTCTGAAAGGACTCCTAATGGCGACATTTTAACACATGGGATTTTTTCCTTCAGTGTGTAGTTGAGCTTTTCTTCTAGAAGGGTCAGAATGAAATGAGATTGGCCTGGCAGGTTTTATATTCTCACATAGTTATCAGCACTGGAAGGCAGGACCATATCATGCTCTCCAGGTAGGTTTTCTTGGCAGAGCTGACAGTTCATGGCACACACTGTAGCATACATGCTATAGTTAACTCCTGTGGGGCTGGTGGCAGCTCCAGTGGGTACAGAGTTCAGCAATCAGGGGTTTCCCTGCCTATTTAACTCCAGCATAGCCAGCAAACTTATTCCCATGAGTTTAGATTCAAGACTAGAAGCTTTTTGCAGCTGCAGCCTCCATGGGTGACTTCTCTATGTGCCCCATTGAGCCTTCCATCCAGAGGAGCCAATGGAAAGAGCTCCTACCTTTAGAAACTCTGGCTGTTCACAGCAGCCTCATCTGCAAACCCATGCCAAGAGCTTTGCAGTGCCAGCAGCATGCCAGGATGGCAGCAGATTCATCCTGCCTTGGGACCATCTATGTATTAAGTCCATGCCAGAAGCAATTCTCAAGTACCATGTAGGAGATGATATTACTCTCTGAAGCCAAAAGAATTCAAAGATTTAGCTGACACACTTTGTCCTTTCCCTAAACCTTGCTATTATCCCTGAGGATTGCCTAACACATTAGTTTGAATGCTCAGACAAGAATGTCAAACAAAATTTTAGACAAAGAAAATGACAACTTCTCAAAGATTCTCAATTTCAAGTAACACTTCTGCTTAACAACACTCCTCATGCCTCAAGTCACATGTATTTCTTTCAACTTATTTGTGAGTCAACTCCTCCTGAGCTGTAAGTAGCAATTTCTGTTTTCTCTCACCATGGCACAGCCCTGGAGCTAAGCTTTACTTTTGCATTTCATACTCCTAAAAAGACAAAAAGGGTTTTTGTTGTTAAGTGGGAATGAAATAGCCTTACTGTAAATTCAGCAAGGATTTGTTTTCTCTCAAGACGTGTGAATGTGGTCACAATATTTATCAGGGGGAACCTTTGGTGGAGATGATGGAGCACTTTGACTGGGGGCTGAGTCCTGGTTCTGCTCTGTCACTCACATGCTGGATGCCATTACAAAGTACATTTGATGGCACATTACCCTTTCCTTTTTTCCCTTGTTTGGATGAGGAATTTGCAGGGGGACACAAAAATTCATGTAAACGTTACATTTATACATTAATTACAGCATTGTCCTCCACTGTCCCAGCACAAGATGCAGGGCTGAATTCAGACCTGTTTTTGTAACCTTTATGGTGGCAAACTCTGCTTTGAAAACACTCAGTTATGTGCCTGACCCCAGAAGTGTTATTAAGCCTTTAAGCATTCAGGCTTTCCTGACTGCAGGCAGTGGTCAGGTGATTATATATAAAGACTCTCCTGATTAAAGAAAAAAATAAAATAATGTCCTGGTCTGTTTAAGTATCTGATTAAGCAGCTTCTTAAATCTGGATATGAGTACTTAATATCTTTACTTTCCTTGGGCTTTTCTCTGTCAAAAATGTGTAAATCAATTATCTGCAGGCTCAAACATTTCATTTTGATGAAATACTATGTAGTAGAAACACAGACTTCAAGAAAGTTCTGCACCTTTGTAAAATGAAAGAAGAAGAGAACATATAAAATGTTTCTTTTTCTATTTGCAATCCATTACTACTTCTACATGTAATCTATAATCTAAAATACCTCATACACAGGAAAATAATTATTTGAATTGTCATTTGGATTGTGTAAGTTTTATATAGAAGGGGGGAAATGGGTTGATGACCCAGACTCAGTGCTAAAGAATCAGTAGATAATGAATACTATTACAGTAATTGCAATTCCCATTGAGCATCCAGGTCAGGTCCTAGGTAACCCACTACACAAAACTTCTTCATCCTTTTCCAAAAGGCAAAGGAGACAGCTTTTGTTCTATACAGTAAGCCCTCTTCAGCTTGCTATCTAAAATCCTCTCCTTAGAGAAAAATCCTTGCCCTATTCACAGCAGACAGGATTTCAGTCTTTATATTTGGATTCAAAGCAGTGGGGAATTGCATAAAGGAAATGTTACATGCAGGGCATTCTCATTTGTTAAGCCCATTGAGCTGCTGGCTTGTGAAACAGCTGTTTCTGGTGATACTGGTCCAGCTTCCAATGGCCTCCTTTTTGTTGGCTTTTGCAGAATACTGAGGAGAGCAGTTCTCATTTCCTTCTGTTGTTTTTGGATGTGGAAAAAGGCTCTGAAATGTGAACTGAAAATGTTTTACTCTCTAAAAATAAATCCACATTTTACACTTTTATCTTTTCCATTAGATACTATACTCAGCTCATCTTTCAGCAGCCATGAGACTGAGATCTTGACCTCTTCCACATTGGTGGCATTATATAAAATCTGGGAATAATCACTCTTCTAATTGAAGGTAATTTGTACAAGAGGGGAGATTTTAGAATTAAGGCTTATTAGAACAAGTCACTTAGGGGCAAATTCTCTTTTCTTGAGAAGCTTCTAATCAAGGTAGAACATCTTTTATATTGTTGCTGAAGCGGGAAGGGCTCGCTCACTGCCCCTGAGCTCTGTGTTGAATCACGTGCAGGGGACACATTCCTACTGCAGTGCTGGGGGAATATCAAGGGACAGGGGCTGTTGGCCCCAGCAGTGCTTGTGTATGGCCAAAACATGTGGCACCATGGCCTGGAGTCTGTGCAGCCCCTGAGCAGCGGGACTGACCTGAACAGCAAACGCCTGCCCGTGGTTAGTGGGTGCTGTGCGTTGCAGCTGGTGGGAAGGAAGCTGGAAGGTGCAAAGGAAACTCTGTGCCAGAGCCCAGGGAGAGCAGGATCAGGGGAATATGGAGTGGTGGTGAAGCAGGGACTCACTTAAATACAGAATTAGGAGTATTTAGAAGTCTTCCTGTTTCCTGGAGCACTGTGATTGGTGCCATCAATTTATCTGCCAGGCATTGACCTGAAGAGGTTTCTTCCTCCCACCAAGATATTTTACTCTCAGTAAATTGGATTAAACAACTGTGAGTTTCTAAAGAGCAAAGGAAGGGATTGATTTGGTCTCATTTTTGTAAGCACTGTTGTGGTTATTGTGCCACTGTCCCAGCAGAATATGCCAGAATTCAGTGTACTGTCTGGAGTGCTGCTTCCTTGCAGGGACTGGTGATTTATGGGACCACAAGTAAAACTAAATTTATGTAACAGAAAATGACTGCTGACTGTTAAGTGAATTTTTCCTGTGAAGGTATGATAAAGAGGAGTGAATTATGGCCCCAGAGGATGTATTTCTATTGCTTGGATGCTGCCTAGCATTAGAGCAGTTCTCACACTGAGTTCCTACTGCCCTCACCTGTGGAAAAGAGAAAACATGATAGTGATCAAAAGAAAATCTGACATAAAACATTTTGGCACTTTAATTAGCCTTCTTGAGGGCTCACTAGCTATAGGTGGTTAACTCTTTTGAAGACACTGTCATGTAGTAGCAAAATGTTTATCTTACCAGGAAATAAATTGTTCAGCCACGAGCTGACATCTCTCTGTCTCTCTAATGATAATTTCTTAACATTTCCTTAGGCTTTGGGAGGCTGCCTCTCAGTTCTGCCTCAGAATCTTGGTTAGGACCCCTGTAAATTCAGCTCTTCTCTGAGAAAAATATACAAATGTATGTATCTTTTTTCACTGTGAATGGTTCACTGAAACTGAAGTTATTGAAGTGACGTTTGGAGTTGATAAAATGAGACTGGTTTATCTCTGCTGGCAATGCCTGATTTGGCATGAACTTGCTTTTCTAATCGTTGATGTTCAGTAATATTATTGTGGCACTTTTCTTTTTTTTCTCTCTTTCCTAAGTATAAGTAAGGACTTTGCCTTTGCTTCCTGTATTTCTTATCAGGAATGCAGCAGTGCCAACATCATGAAATGTTCCAGCTTTTGATTTGCAGAGCTCTACTTGTCTCTCTAAATTTGATGCTTTTCAGTCTTTTGGAAAATTAACTTGAGGCTCTTGGAGTGAAATATAACACACTCAAACAGGCAAGGTATAAAGTACGTTTTTAGATTTCCAAATGAAGGAAATCTGGACTGAAGTGCTGCACCTACTTTGAATTGTGCAAACTTTCATGGGCACTCACAGAAAACTCTGAAGCTCGGAGGGACCCAAATAATTACAACCACTCTTTGCTCAGTGTTGGGCCTGCGCTCTGCCTTGGTGTAACCTAATCTCTGCTTTGGGGACTTGGCTGATAGGTCTCACAGTGCCTTTATTTGTCTGTACACGGCACTGTGGCTTGGAGCTGTACAGGAATTGACCCACCTGCCATCTGCAGCCAGAGCAGCTCTTAGTGATTTATAATGCATGTAACATGGAATCTCCAGCTCAGGTATTAATACTGGCTCTGCCTACAGCACAGATCTCCCAGGACAATTCTGGGGCCTTTGGCACTTTTTTTTTCCCTGTGAACTTTGAAAAAAGGGACTTTGGTCTTCCCTGGATTGCAATCAGATTTCAAAACAATCAAAAAAGTAACTCTTACCAACCTTGATTTTCAGCCAGGTTCCATCCTGGCTTGAGTTACATGTTATCTGTGTTTCTGGCATCCAGTTCTAAATGTACCAGGGAGGTGATCAGGAGATTTACCTCTGAAAAGAGCTCTGTCAGGGGTGCAGGTGCTGCTGAGTGTAAGGACATTTGCTTTCTGTTGCCAGCCAGTTCTTGCTGCAGCTGTGGGTGGAGGCAGCATCAGGCACAGGCTGTCTTGTTTCACAGAACCTTCTTGGAAAAGGTTCTTTTGGAAAACAAAATAAACCATGATCAGCTGCTCTTAAAATAAACCACTTGTTGGAAGCACTTGCAAACTTCATAGTAATTATTCAGGGGACTTAACAGAAAGTCCTAATCATGTAGTGAAGCCTTGTTCATCTTTTCTTGTACTGTGTGGCTGGACAATTTCCCACACACCTACCAGGGGGTTGATGACAATGGATGAATTTCCCCAAGGCCTTTTTTTTTTTATCTAGTAGTTGAATTTTACCAAGAAATTTCCCAGAGATTTGAGTGTTTCACACTGTGAAAATAAAAGCAAAGCCAAAACATCTGTAGTGCCTGTGGAAATAGCAATCACATTGTTCTTTGGGTAATATTTCCAGGAAATAACTTCATAAAAGGCAGACATGAAATTTGCCATGCATTTTAAGTATTTCAGCTGGGATTTCTCAAAGTGCTATTGAACTTTAGTGGGATCTCTGCACTCAAAATTCTTGGATGCAATTCTTTCCCCAAAGGAAAGCAATTCCTGTGGTGGTCAGTGCAGGGTCAATGCTCAGCACCCACAAGTTTATTTCCAGGCCTGTGCAAGAAACAGCAGATATTTTCTTAACACCTCTCCAAAGTTTGGTTGTTTTTTGTGGCTATAAATAACTGCAAATATGAATCCAAATTCAGTGGGGTGATCAGATGCTGAGAACAGATTCAACTGCAAGTCCCTTAAAGTGATGTCCTACAGAAAGGAGTTCTTCAATGATGTCTTTTCAGCATTTTCCTCCATGCAGAACTTGCAGTTACATCCAGGGCAAGTAGAATATGCTCCACTTCTTTTGTAGAGTGTTTAGTTTTGTAAATTTTCATTTCTGTTGCTATCCATTTATAAAGAACATTTGCTATTGACTTAAATAAATTATGCTTTTGCATTTAGGACATAACAATCAGCATTCAAAATGCTTTCAGTCTTATTCTTAGGTCTTCTAAATCTAATGCATCCCCTTTGGTGGAAAATAAGTAAATCAGTAACACTTGTAAATATAAGTCCCATTATGATAACACAAGTGTATACAAGTCCTTCAAACTGAAGGTCTCCTGAGAACACAGTGGATATAAACATCAACATATTCCTGTTGAGGGCATTTAAATGTAATTTCTGTGGTAACCCACTTGATCTCTCCTTTCTGTTCCTGCCAGCAGTGTGAAAATCAGGTTCTATACTGATGGACACATTCCCCAGAGAGGTGCAAGGCACACAGTCAGAATTTGTATAATCATATAATCTTAGATCATATGATGAGTATCCTAAATCCACTGCAAATATCATATTTCTCAATCTCAAGGCACTTCTGAAGCACATGTGAATCTGCTTAGGCAGGATGGCTGCAATTTTTAAATGTACAGAATATGGTGGAGAGTGCTGCCCTTTAAAAGATGGTTGGAAACTCAGCTGTGGACAACACTATGGTCTTACATGACAGGAAATAAGCTCCTTATCAATAAATCTATATTACTAAGCAAACAACAAAAAAAGATATTTTGATGCCTGCTGTGAAGAAAGAGGATGTTTAAGTTAGGGGGATGTTTAAGTGAATGAGTTTGATACAATCAGACTATGAAGGAAGGAAGTACAGGAAAATCCCTGGTTTTATTTCAAAGGCATGACCAGCCCCAGTGATTTTAAAACAGAAGGATTAAGATAAATTATTGATTTGCACAGAAGAATTAAAGGATATTCTGTTTTTCAGCTCTGCAGAGGCACCAGCTGTTGTTTGACTTTTATAAATGTGCTGTGATTTTCAAAGAATCAGATGTCAAAGATTTGTTGCCAATTACCTTGCATTAGAAAGTGAGTTGGATTTCAGGTGGGAGAGGAGTTTCTATCTCTGAACTGGTCTTTGACTGGGGAAAAGTTCAAATTGATTAATGTTAGTCAAAATTAGTATTTTTTCCAGCAAAAATGGTTAGACAAAAGCATATGTATTTGAAGAGATCAAGTGACTGAGTGCCTTCCTCCTCTATATCCACTAATGTAAGTCATTAAAGGCCATTTCCTATTATTGCTTATCAAAACTAACACTGTGTTCCTTCCCTTTCTCCTCATGAGCAATTCCTTTTCACCTTTGTCCTTGCCCCTCGTGCACAGCAGAGGATGCCAGTCCTGGAGTGACACTGCTGAGGTGATTGCTCACCTCGGGCTGCCATGGACTGACCTGCACCATCCCCTCTAGCAGGGGTACACAGCACCTGCCCAGGCCCCCTTCCCAAAAATCTGAAACCACTTTGGAAACCAGCCTGCTCAGGACAAAAAAGGGACACTCCTGCCTCAGCCTTGTCTTGGTGTTGCAAATTATTCTGTTGATTAAAGGAAAAAAATAGTTAATTTAAAGTGGATAGATTATGGGGTCCCATCCAAACGAGGACATAAATAGAATAGGAATCGTCCATCAGTGTTCTGGGATTGTCTCTGCATCCATTCTTGGGCCACTAGATCATCTAAAGTACTTGGCATGGAAAGAAAGGAGCAAACAGTATTCAGAACTTGTTTTTAAAAAAGGTATTTTTATTCTTATTTAAATTTCATCTTAAGTTCGACTTTCTATGTTGCCATTAAACGAGAAGTTGTTCCTCATCTAAATCTGATTGTTCTCCTATTCTTCAAAGAGCTTGAGTTCATGTTTATTTTTGCTGTGCTGTTGTTTTGAGTTGTTTCTGGGGTTTCATTCTGGTGATTACAGTGTGTTTGTTTAATTTGGATGTACAATATAAAATATATCCCTCTGGAGGAACAATATGTTTTCTTTTTGGCATTGGCTTTTTTCATTTTAGAATTCATAATTCATGTGTGGTTAATGCTTACTAAAGATGCCAGGTTTGTTCAAGAAACTTAGAAAACTTTGGAACAAGATGGTTCCAGCTATAAAGGGCACATAGGGATAACACAGAGTAACTGTCTAGAAATGAAGAAAAGTTTAAGTGAGATTAGAACTTATTGTTAGGAACTGACCTTTGAGTAACACTAAACTTGATTGATCAAGGACATTAGAGGACACTGGACATCATTCAAGTTTGAAGTTAATATTAGCAAGAGGTTTGATATTGGAAAAAAAACTGTGTGTGAAGGTAGAGGACTAAAGGAAACAGTTCCAAATTCCTTTTTTCTTCATATCAAGGCAACCAAGTCAGGAAAATACAGTTCACAAACAATACTTACAGGAACACCTTTAATTCAGTCATGTAGCAGCTTTTAGGTGGGTGTTCAGAAATTCTGCTGAAGGGTCTCTGCTTTCATTAACTGTATATCTGCAGCAGCACCCATTGCCACCTTGCCTCACCTCTGAGTGATGTTAGGGTGTGCTGGTGGCCTTATCCAGATTTGGCTGACTCTTGGTGTGGTGAATTTACCCTTTCCTGGGGAGCCATCAAGACTGTGTGTCTCCAGAGCTCATCAGTTCTTGAGACAATCTCACAGCCTACCATCTCAGCTCATACTTCTGTTCACCTTGCTGTCTGCTGGTAAATGTTTCTCTATCCAAACATGTAGATAAAACTTTATAAAACTCATTGATGCATTCTCCTGTGGCATGGCCCTCGTACAAGGTGGAATGCCTGATTATGGGCAAGAGGGAGCAGAAAGATAGTGAGATAACTGATTTTAACTCTTAACTTTAGTCTTTGTGTGTTGCCTGGTTGAGCATAGCTGTGACCATGAAGTATCCAAAGCACACAGGTGCTGGACTGGGAGGCAATAGAAGGAGGCATGGAACCTGGAGGGCAAGCCACAGGGAAGCACAGGGCTGGCAAAGTAGCTGAGGGAGGTGAAAGCTTTCCTGAGAACTGGAGACATTCCATGTGAGGGGACTGGAGAAAGTGATCACACCACTCAATAAATCATTATTTTGTCTTTTCTTTCTCCTTAAATCCCAGTATGGGGTTCTCTTTTTTCTCACCTCTAGGTCAAGTAGCTAGGAAAAGGCTTTGAGTTACGGGAAGGGCTATTCTGGTTTCTTCTGCTTGTCCACAAATTCACAGCCTTTTCAGTGATCTGGGGCAGTATTTGTTCTCCAGCCAAGTACTGTTGCTGCAGGCTGCCCCAGGAGGCACCTCCCTGCCTTGGATTCAGCATTCTCCCCACCTTGTAAACCACATGCATGCCTTGCTACTGGCAGCTAACAGAAGGGAGAGAGGCATCCAAAGCTTTCCCCAAGCCTCTGTGTCCAGGATTCAAGTGCTGTGGTTGCCCAGATCAACTTTATTTTTCTGTTTGTGTCTTGCAATAATTTAAAACCCACTAATCATCCAAATCAAACTCTCCTTTCTCAAATGTGTGCAGGCAAGGAGCAGAGGAGTGTGAAACATGGCACAACTCCACAAGCCCTTTTCTGTCTGGGTTAATTTTCCCTGACACTACAGCTTCACTTCCTGACCGTGGTTGCAAATAAACAATTATTGAAAGCACAAGGCTGGACCACACATGCGTGTTTTCCACTGGCATGAAGAAAAGCTGTGTGTTGATTGCAGATTATTTATTTTCACAAGAGTCCGTTTTTATGTCTTTAGGGCACCATCTCTCGAGGTGCTGATCCTTCTCAGCTTGCAGGAAGAATTGAGGGTGGGAGCCAGCTGTGCCCCACAGGTCCTGGGCCTCAGCTGGCATTATTACTAGAAGTTCTCTAGTGTTGATATTTACTACATGATCCTGAGCAGTCAACAGGAAAGGACAGCAGGGGTCTAGCCAGCAGAAGGAGCACTTAGCCAAGCCATGTGATTTTCCTTTAAAACTCAACTCATTAAACCATCAGTTAGAAGTGTGACATTTATATAGAGAAAAGAAAGGAAATTGAAATGCACACAGAGAAACTTCGGGCTTCTGGCTTGTTGCAGATACTGCAGTGAGAGCTGATTTTTGTATGAATTTAACTGATTGTACTTAGAAGTGTCAGGGCCATGTTCTCTATCCATCACTACCTATAAAATGGGCAGAATGGCATTCAGCTGACTGGTCTTTGTCTTCACATCCTGGACACATCTACTACAGTCCCCTACTGTGCAGGCTTCCAATGTGAGCTGGGGCAGTTTAAAGGCTGATGGCCCCCAGAACTTCCCCAGCAGCAGAGGCCCAGCTCTGTTCTGGCTTAAACAGCTGTGACTGCAGGGACAGGCTGGGGACTGAGGTTCTTGAACAACCTGGCTTTTGTTGCAGTGGCTGAGCAGACTCTGGCAGCATCCCCATCCCTCTGCCTCTCAGATATAACAGAGGTGTAAACCAGGCCTCCAGGGGCTGGTTTTGTGGGTTGTCTTCTGAAATCTCTGAGGTTTCACGTTCTTTTTTAGGTCCTGGCCTCAGTGCAGTTATTTTGCAGAATCTCCTTCCAACTTTGAAGTTCTGCTGCCCTCCTTGGGAACTGAACCTTTGGTACCTTTTTACCTTTATGAAACCTCTCTCCTTCAGACTTCTGGGAAAGAAATTTGAGGACTGAGAAAGGACTTTAAAACCAACAGTTTCTCAGGCTCATCGAGTTCCTGCCTTATGACCTTCTCTTTGTGTGATGCCCATGTGTTATTTATGAGCACTTGGCTGCTCGTTTCCACACAAAAAAAAAATGTTTAGGCTGAAGTGCAATTAGTTATGTGGCACTGCAAAGGGCAAGAAGGGATGGTGAGTGCTGTTGTACTGGGTTAGGCAGCTGCTAACGTCAAGATGCAAGGCACAAAAGGTGAGTCTTTTGAAGAAATGCGAAGGAAACAGGGTGATATGTAAATGAGTTTAATTTCAAGTCAAGGAAAGCACCTCACTGTTCACCAGGTAAATATCTGGCTCTGCGCCTCTCATAGATCCACATCACATCCAGCCTTTCAGGATCAGCTGCTCAGGGTTTTGTTTCACTAGGAGCAGGATTTGCCTCCAGCCTTGGAACAAATCACTTTCCCTGTGAGGGGGGAGATAAAAGAACAAGATATTTAAGTAAGAGCTGGGCTGAAGCGGATGTCTTTTAAACAAATATACAACTTATTTTCCATCTGCTGGTTCCCAAGTCCTTGCTTGCTGTGAGAGACAAAGACCAGCACTGCTGCATTTCAGGGGAACCAGGATGTGCTCCCCATGTACAGATCTGAAAGGTGGCACTTGCATCCACAAACCTGGCATTTTGCTGATAAGGGCAATACAGTAACTGCTGAAATTGATCCTAATGAATGAGACCATTCCTCTGCTTTTCTTAATGTTATAACTGATTAATTCCCCAAAGAACTCTTCTGGCATCCCATCCCTATGTAAAGACTATGGCTAAGTGGCTTAATAGGATAAGTGCTTTATAAAACAGCTCTGTAATATTTTAGTTGTCTCTTTTCATTTCAGTAACAAGCATAAGGGAGGCTAATGTCCCAGTATACAGGGATTTGCAATCACCATTAATGGGGATAATTCCCCTCATGGGGAACAATAAAAAATATACCATTGCAAGAGCTAGAACACTTTTCTAGCTTTGCATTTTTGTCACAACAGATTGCGTCTCTCCTGCTAAATTTCTTTTTGTTCTAGAGGAGAAAATAAATCTAGCAAAGAGAAACAACTTTAATTGTAAAGATAAAGTCATGATGGGGCACAGTAAGGGTTCCTGAGTTTCCCTAGACAGCATCTGTATGATTGAGGAAAATGAAATAAAATCATGGTAGCTATTAGCAGTTCAGTGAGTTTTAAATGAGCCCTGAATGATGGTAGAATTAAGAGGAGTTTTTGCCATTTTCACATGATCATCACTAACAGAAGGGGTCTCACTTGCTGTTTGTTCTATTTTGATGGTAAATCCTGTCCTAACAAATATGCTGACAAGCTGTAAGAAAGCAACTGACTTCAATTGAATCCGAGGTCTGTCTCATATTCTGTATCCATCTTAGATCATGTCTTTAAAATATGCAGCAATGGAGATTAATATATTGGTTTGCTTTTTAATGAGTGAACCTTGAATTTGAAGGTTTGCTGCAAACTCTTTTATTTAAATGCTTTCACATTTCTGGCGCCATGCTTAGAATGTTATGCATAGCATTATCTCGCTATTAACTCTTGTGACAAGATGGATTTTAGGATTAAATAAATTGTGAGCATTCTTTTTAAATTGCTGGAGCTAAAGGGGTTAGGAGTGTAGGAGTGTTAGATTACCCAGCTGCAGTCATTCCCCCTGCACAGCCTTGTGATATGTTACAGGGGTTCTGGTGGCTGAGTAGGAGGAAAGAAGTCACTGGAAGCAGTTTGGATTGCACAGCCTTGACTCACCACACAGGGTAGGTGACCAAACTCTTTCATGAGCAGCAGGCAGAGGGAGGGAATGGCAGCCTTGATTTAGCACAATGTAAGCTCCACGCTGGGCATATAGTTACTGTCCTTTGAAATCAGTCAGATTTGAACCTTTTGTGCTTAGTTGTGATTGCTATGCTGCATTTTTTTCTTTGCCTACCATTATGAGCTGGTGCAATGTGCTAAAGCAAGTGATTATTCCAGGAGCTGTTTGAGGGTCAGCATGTTTCCATTGTGTCCTGGTCCCAGTGATTTTTTTGGTGCAGAAAAAAGACAGTTTCTCTTTTCTTCAACTGCATATAACAAATATAGAATTCTTTCCTGTTAGAAGTGTTGTGTTAGAACATACATATGAGCTGTCTGCATTCAGCTGCCTATCCCACCTGTGCCTTCCCACCTCCACTTTTGGAAACCAATTCCAGGCCAAACCCTGTCTCTTTTAAGCACATGAGAACTGATTTTAGTGGGGCCTGAATCTGTCTCCTCTCTCAAGCAGATTATTGCTTTGAAACAAGAGATTGTTATGAGCCTCCTATTGGCTTTGAGCCCACGCTAGTCTTTTAGTCAAGCAAGGAGGAGTCATGTTTTTAGACCCAAAGATTAAACATTTCCATCCTGCTGTCACACCTGTTTCCACTGAGGAGTGCTGGCTGCATGAAGAGCTGCTCCATTTACAGTCAGCTGTTCCTTGGAACAAGCCATCCTCTGTGCACACCTTTCCAGGTTCCGCTAACATGCGTTCTTGGCTGATTCACTCTTTGCAAACAAACTCTTGACTAGGTGATCATTTCCTTACCTGTTTCTCATATTCGTGTGTTATTCCCCTAGCTGCTGCATAGTGTGCAGTGGTTTATTCCATCTTTAGTTTTTTTAAAGAAAAAATGAAGTTTCCTATCTTTCATTTTTCCATACATCTAAAGCCAACCTCAATGTTGCTAGGAACTTTGTTCGCTGATGCTGGTTAGTTGAGGAGTTATTTTTGTCCCACCATCTAGTTTTAATTTCAGCCAGTGTTCTGGCTGGATAACTGGCCCAGTTATTCAGGTTAGTATGTCTCAGTTGTATCAGGCAAAGATAGAAGTTTTATCTTATTACATTGACTTCAAATACAGCAGAAATTAATGTCAACTTGAATGTCACTGTTGGGTGAGGCTTTCATGTTAATGGAATGGGAAAGGAACAGGGAAAGGGAAGACAGTAAAGAATGAGTTGCTCAGTTCCAAAGAAATGAAATTAGGAGGCATGACCTTTAGTAGGAAAGAACTAGCAGGAGAAGGAGTCGCATGAACCTATCTTTTATTGAGCATGTTTCAGCATAAGGGCTAATGGGAAAACAAATGATACTGTGATTGTCTTGTTCGTTCTGTAGGCTTGAGCAGTAGAGTCATTGGTCTGATCTTACCTGTGAAATAGAGAGCACAGGGTGCTTGTGAAAGCCCTTTCTGATTGCTGAGCTTTTATTTTGCCAAAATCAGAAACACTGTCAGGCAGTGTGCCTGGATAGCAGGAGGTGGGAATGAGGCATGGTGCCTCAGGTGCAAATAGTGGGGACTGGGAGAATGGAAACAGCAATAAAGCCTAGAGGCTGGGATGGGGAAAAGACAGGAAGTGAGGCATGTGGAACAGCCCCAGGCAGTGTTTCAGACTTTGGACCTGATGGGATCAGGTCCATTCCCCATCGGGACTGGTTGTGTCCAGATGCCCTATTGGGTTTTGCTTTTCTGGGAGGAGACTGGTGAGGGCAGGCCATGGCAAGGGGCCTGGTGGGACCCAGTTGTTGGCTGCAGCTGAGGAGGAACCTGACATCTCCAAAGATACCAAGGAGCCTGTTGGCTGAGATTCCTTCTCTAGGAATGAGACAATATCGATTAAAGGTGTTCTTGGTGCTGGTGTGCTAATGTCTTTCACAGATGAATAGGAGAAATGGCTGGAAATATTGCCTTTTTGGAGTAGGCTCCTTGCAAGCAAATTACAGACTGTGAGTAATGCATGCATTTGACAGCAGAGTTTTTGATTTTACAACATATTCATAACACCTTGGAGCACTTAGTACCTTGTTAACCCAATTAGTATACTCTGAAACTGCCAAGGCAATCTGAACAGCTGTTAATCACATGCCAAACTATCCAAGATCACACTTTGTTATTACTGCAGAGGCAGCCAGGAGTGGATTGGGAGAGAAACAGCTTTAAACGTTGAAACACACAGACAACTGGTTACAGTAAAACCAAATAATACTGAATCAGAAATTAATACAATTAAATAAGCCATCATACCATAGACTGGCCTGCCTCCTTGGCACTTCAGGAACTATAGTGGTGTGTGAGTGGAAGTTGTTTATCCTGGAGCTAGGAAAAGAGCTCTACATGGTTTGTGCTGAGCAATGCTGATGGTACCACTGCAGCCTGGGGCTCTGCAGGTGTTTTCTAGCATGGCCCAGAAAAAGGAGCACAACTGCAGCCTGCAAGCAATCAGACATGCACCTACACCTGATTTAATGTCCTGGCATTGAGCAACTGCAGATTATACCCACCCTGAGTCATTTCCAGTCTCTGGGGTTCAGGGCTAACATTAAAGTGCAGTTCAGCTCTCAGGAACAGGTGATCCTTGATGTCTGTTGCAAGACAGCTTTTAAAGCTGTAAATGTAATGGGACAGTTTGGTTCTGTCCAGGAGGAACAGGACAAGGGATCATGTTAATTAACATGTCCATTAGGGAGCTGCTTTCCAGATCTGTTCAAGTTTCCATAGCAGGGTCTCTTATACTACAAGAATGTCTAAGCTACAGCAGCAAAGCTGGTATGGTTTCTACTGACATAGTAATGGCTATCTGTGTTCCTACATGAGATATAAATAGTACAAAAGATCCTGAGAAACTTTCAGAAATTATATTTAACCTAAAATAAAAACAGTGATAGGATTCATGTCAGATATTCCACCTCACCTGTCAGCTGATAAAATTGCAGTTTTCAAAATCGGCTGTCTCATTTGTAGTTAATACCACTGAATTGCAAACCTGGTAAATTTTCTCTAGGAACAACAGTGAAATGACAAATAAAGAGCAGAGTTAATGATGTATTAAGCCCTGTTCGTGTAAGTAATCCAAGTTAGCACCTGTTTATAGAAAATAAAATTAAACTAGCTTGATATTTTTATGAGTTTATAATTCAGCTAATAGAGGAAATAGTGATAGACTTTTGTAGGCATTTGATTTGGGCCATGTGATATTTTTATTAACTGAGGAGAACAATAGAAAATAAACATGTGATGTATTAAACGATGGAAACCTGGCTAGTTGACAGATACAGATAAAATAGAATTATTATAGGGCAGGCAATTTTGTAGAGAAATCCTGGAGAGACTTATTCTTACCTTTATGATAGGAGAAATTTTTTAACCTAGTTTTATAAGAAAGCAACGTTTTCTTTCATGTTTTCCACATCTGTTTGTGCTCTGCCCTCTGACAACTTTTATACCCATTGAACAAATTTTAAGCAACTTAGCAGAAGCTTCTGATCTCAAAAACAATTTCTGTGGAGATCCATATAAGGCTAGGGAGAGCAACCAACAATTTGCTCTAATTAGAAGAAATGCAGTAGTATGAACACATGTATTTAGGGACACACACATTCCTAGATACTACACATGGCTGAGAGATCTCATAGATGTTTGACCCTCAGGAGAAGCTTCCACTGTAGCTGGAGATTCCACACAGCCCAGCTCTGTGGGAAGCTGGCCTGGGCTGGGTCTGCTCCTTAGGGACTGCTAGTTATGCACAAGAAGCCAAAAAAATTAAAAGCATGTCGCTAATGCCTGCAGCTGGATGTGCAGTCAGGAGCAAAACGAACAGGCTGCTGATAGAAATAGCTTGGCTGGCTTTCCATAGGTAAACAGGACCAGTCCTAAAAACTGCAGATCTTACGGTCGTGGAGGGAAGGACACCAGCCCTCTTTAGGCTCAGGGGCCAGCAGTGGTGTTGAGGAGCCCAGCACTGAGGTGGCTTTTCTCTGGCTAGAAATGTGCTAATCCAAAAAGCATGTTCCTTGCAAAAAATAACCATTAGTTAAATGCAAGCTTGTTCTCAGTCTCATGAGAATATGACTGGCACTATCCCTGTTTCTGTGACTCAGAAGATATAGCAGAGTGGAGTCATCCAAGTTAAACATTGGACAAGAAAGAGAGATTTAGAACAAAGATCATCTATGTCCCAGCCTTCTGCTAGGTTTTCTCACCTTCCATATCTGTATGTTCCCATTTTTAAGTGGCAAACCAATCCACGTGAACATACATAAAAGCAGCACCTTTCTTAGATGCAGGTTTGTAACAGCTTGGGGCATTCAGCACTCCTGAGACACAATTATGGTCTGCTCTGTTGCTAAGGCTTTTGGATTTTAATTATTTTGAAAACACATTTGTAGCAGCATATGCAAGAGCAACAGGGTAATAATAACAATAAAGCTATGTTGTGTTTTTGGTATAAACTCTTTGGTGTGGAGTTTACGATTTATGTGTTCTGGAACTGAATTCTTGCCTTATAAAACAATGCAGCAGCCTTTTCTCATTTAGTTAGCCATCCATTTTTATTAGGGTGCTCTATACAATGCCTGCAATAATATTATAAAGGTGCACAAGGTTCATTATTTCACAACAAGTGACTAGCCAAGACCATTATTATTTTTATAACAGCCAGGCTTTCTATTGAAATACAGTTTGGATTATAACCTTTTTTTTCCTCTTCCCTTTTTCTCTTTTCTCTACCCAAAGCTGAGATGTGCAATTGTTCCTTTTCAGATTGCTTTTCCACTCCCCTACAAAACATGTCGTTTTCTGTGAAATGGATGGATTATAATGGCAACAGATCTGTGATAATGCATTGCTGGAATACAGCTATCCCCAAGAGAGCTTATCATAATATCCAGTCTTCCTAAGCTTCAAAATCTGCAGTTTGGACAGCCTATAGTTCTAACATAGAATCTAGCTCTGAATTTTCCCTGCACTTAGAATTCTTTGATGCTTAAATATTGTTTGGGTTCTGCCCTTTCTGTCACATTGCCATGGCAACTGTCTTGCATAAAATCCTATGCTCAGACAATACAGCCCCTGCTTTATACAGGGGCTTCAGGCTCAGAAAAGTTGAAATTGTTCAGAGAGATTACTGAAGATTAATGACTGTGCTTTGAGCACCGCAGAGCATATTTCTGAAAATCAGGGTAATGAAATAAAAACTACATGCAGGTGGTGTGTTCTCCGAGTCAGGAGTGTTGACACCTGCTGGGAGTGGTGGAGTCACAGTAAATCTGCAGTAAAAACACCTGAGGGTCTTCTTCCAGCAGGTAGTTTCTTCATGCTAAATAGCAGTGGTGTGTAATTAGCTGTGGTGTTTTTCTGGCTGTAAATGGAACACCCTGACCAGGGCTCCCCACTGGGGCTGGCACAGTTTGGGATGTCCCAGGCCGGTGCTGTGTGCTGAGCTCCCTCAGCCCTGTGGGGCCCTTGAGGAGGCCAAAGCTCTGGTTCTTGCCACTGGCCTGTTGTAATTCCATGGTCAGGAAGATGAAAACAGAGCTGCAAATTGCTTGTGCTGAATCATAAACCAGGACGTGTTTCATGAGCCCATTAAACACATGCCCTTGATGTTAAGCATATGCTGAGCTCTGCTCAACAGGAACAGAGTTTGGTTAAGTATATGTTTTTAAGTCTGGTTTGAAGGTCTTTTAGAGTTGTGAACCACAGTGGGACGATGAATTAAATATGTTGATTAGATTTACAAAAATGTTAGCTATTTTCATGTTCAGCAATAACATCTTTAATATTAAATGCCACATTAGTTGTAAGCAGCTGTCATGCAGCAGGATTTAAAATAATCTTAATGGGAATCAAGGCATTTTGTCTTCCCCAAAAACAGTAGAACAGTCTTGGTTTAGACTTTACCTCCATCTGAAAGTTAGCAGTTCTCCTTGGGATAACCTCCAGAAGCACATCTGTTTGAGAGCAGTATATTACAACCTCATGTTACTAAAACATGTGTACTAGGAAAAGCCTAGCTTAGGAAAAATCTTGTGTATTCTAAGGGGATACAAATATTAACTCAAACCAGATGCATTAAGGCTAGGCACATCTTTATTCACTACAGCAGGTCTTTCAAAACCTGTTTCAGATCTTACGTCTGCCATACCAGATCTCTGTTTGCAAACATTGAGAAACCTGCAAGTATGGGAATTAATGAAAAATCTTTAAGTGTCAAGCAAAGAAGAAATGCATGCAGTCTGAAAGGGAACAATAATTCATTTTGAGATCTAAACTTGTTTTTAAATTAGCTGTTTGTATGTTAACTTCCTCAATTCAGAAGCTTAGCCATCTGTGTCAGTGAATTAGTTACCCTTTGGCTGAAGTCTAATCATGTAGGAACAAGAGCCAGGGGAATCAGTAGCCCTGGAGGATCCACAGGGACTATTTCCACGAGGTTGAATTTAGCATCAATCTCACTACTTAAACAAAGGGTGCCTTTGCATTGCTGCACAGGGTAGGAACCCTGCTGGGCCAGCACGGCAGAAAGGCTGGTGGGATTGCACAGCTGTTGGGAAGTGCATTTTATTGCTCCCTGTAGATTGTTTGGGCTCATTTCCATATCCAAGATATCCTCTTTGAGGATTGCTGGCTTCTCCCTTGATGCTGTGAGAATAGTAATGATAATAATAAATAAATTTGTATCACCAAATTTGCTAACCTGATGTTTGTGGCCAAAATAGTCCATTGTTCTCCTGTTTGTGCAGAGCTGCAGGTTTTGTAGCAAAAACCTAAGAGGCATTCAGGCAGCTGGGCCAGCCTTTTCCACTGGGGTTATTTCATGTCAACTGCTGCAAATTAGACACCTATAAAATTTATAATGTGTGGGTGTCTGTGCACAGAAATTTAGCTTCCTCAGTATTTACAGAACATAAAACAGTCGTCCTTGTTTTAGGCTAGGATGAACATTTCTGTCACATTAAGAAAGGCAACCTTATTTTATTCTGCAGCTGCTATTTAAATTCTACAAGATCTCTTTTAATCCTAGGCAAAGTTCAAAACGAGATGTTTCAAACATCTGCTAACTATTATGGGTCATGCCTGCTAGTAGAGGCAATAAATTATAGCCAAGAAGAGAATCAAATGTCTTAATAATGTTTTTAGTTCGTTACTTTAAAGTTTTTCCTCTTTCAGTGTTATCTGTTCTCTTTTTGAGCATGGTAGTCAACATGCCTACAAAGAAGATTGTGCTGTGGGTCAGGTGGTTGGGATTGCAATGGGATGAGGGTGACACCCTCTAGTTTAAGTTAGGGGAAAAACAACAAACAAGTTGGTTTCTCTATTTCAGAGCAGAGGGGAATCTAAATCAATCACAGAAGCTCACTCTCTGTGCTGCGGGCCAAAAACAAGATGGGTGGGTCTAGCAGAATATGGGAGAGAGGGCATTTCAATTTCCTCCAAAGAGGAGATAACAGATCAGCTTTCTAGTTTGTCATGGAAACCTTTTGTCAGCCCAGTAACAATGACGTCAGGGTGGCAGTGCACAGAGACTGGGTTAGTTAATGTAGCACACACCTGTTGAACTGCTGAGGGGAAGGTATGTTGGCTCTTACATTTTCTGTCCCTGACTCTAAACGACTTTGGTGAAGGTTTAAAAAGTGTTGTTTTCAAGTCCCAAGGCAATTTTCGTGGGCTGTAGCAGATTCTGACCATGAGCAGGTGGTGCTGGAGCTTTCACTCACTGAGAAATCCTGCTAAAAGGCATTTGCTCAAGCAGTGCCATTCATCCCCTCCTGTTTTGGGTATCCTTTTAGAGGGTGAGGAGAGCAAACTTGTGCTTCAAAAGAACAGCACCAAATTCCTTCAGTGTGTTTGCTGTGCTTAGGAGTAAAGGCTCTGCTGGTGTTTACCAAAGGAGTTTTTTAGAAACATTTCTATAAAAAGAGAAACCCAAATATACTATGCCAGATCTATAGCTGTAGATGTATAGCATTACACTGTAGACCGTTTTTGGAATGACCATTCTCCTGCTTGTTTCTCTGGTGGGTGCTGTGCTTCTGTGTTTAGTGTTGGTGACTGACTACTTTTTCTTTTGTAAAGAGAGATTAGATCACTTTTTTGCTTCCTTCAGTGTTGCTTGTGTGACTACCTTCCCAGTTTTAGTAATCAAAAAATGCTTTAACAATTCCTTAGAAATAAGCTTACTTCTTTTAATGAGAAAAGTATGTAAACAGGGAGAGCAGTCCATCTTTTCTGCACTATTCACATTTACCAGCAAAATCACAGAAGTTTCGTTTGCACTTTGAATCAGTTGAAGTGTTGCACTGTGTCAGCAGTCGATGCAGGTTTGTTACTATGGCTAGAACATGAATTTACATTAGTGGCATTTCTTGTCTATGGTAACACATGATAATTCTCTTAAAGTGAGCCCTTGTTGCTAACCAGTATGGATGATACAGAATATTTCCTATTATATAGCTTGAAAGAGGAGAAGTAGATCTATTACAGGGATGATGAGTCAAATTATATCAGGTTGCAAAGTAGAATTAGAACTGAGAAAAAGAGTGGCATAAAATGACATAAAGTGATCAGAAAAGAAAATGCAGTCATCCAATATAAATGACATTTATTGTACAATTAGAACCCAACTGTATGTAATGGTGCCAGTGAGTTGTAGAAATTTTTGCAAAGGAACTGTCTGGGATTATAATTGTCCAAATAGGCAATATTGATGACCCATGGTATCTTAATGGAGATAGATGATGTCAAATGGCTGCCAAGTTTCAAGGAGGTAGAAAAACTAAAACTGGGCAATAAACAGTGTTTTCTGTAGAAGATGAAATTGTCCTTCATATGAAAGAAATAAGGTTTAGCCACGTTAGTATTGTTGCCATTGTGGTATGTGTAAATTCTCTGGAGATATCTGTGAAGAACTATAATTCTCTTTGGCTTCAGTTTGGAAAATGTTGTACATTCATCTATATTTTTTCTTTACACTCATTACTGGTGATTTCAACCTGACAGAAAGGTATTTCATGTGATCTAAAGTCTCTGTAGTATCATTCAATTTTATTTGTGACTTGCTCACTGGAAGACTAGAAAAACATATTATAGACATTTTGAAATAAGGATCTTCCTAAGTTCTCATCCCACTGATGGGTTGCCTGACCCCCGGGGAAGGGGCCAGTCTCAGACACTGGCACATCTCTCAGCCAGCTGCAGGTGTCCCCCCTGGTGTGTGACTCCCGTGTGGGGAGCAGCGGGAGCAGGGCAGTGGGAAAGGCTGTCCCTGGGCAGCCCAGGACCCCTCAGCTCAGCAGGGGAAGGAGGAGATTGTTGCTGCTGGTGCTGCTGCAGCTGGGCACTGATGTGCCAGTGACCAAACCCTCTGTCTGCCTGCCAAGAGTGCTCCTGCCTCTGAGTACTGTGTCCCCTGAGTTTTCTCGCTGTTTTCTGCAGGGCCTTTTCAGACTCTTTTCAAACTCTCTTTGTTTTTTCTTTTCCCATGCCTCAATGGTGCATATTGCTGACAAAAATACCTTTGATACAGGAGAGAGGCAAATTCATTTATCTGCACCTTGGATCAATCCAGGCATTAGTTATGGTACAGTACAGAGCAGCGTGATAAAGGGTCCCTTTTTTGCTGGAGGGACAGAAAGGGGACCCAGAAAGAAGAGAAGGAAGCAGTGCAGACTGTGATAAGTACATGCCCTTAATAGGGTCACTGCTTACTAAGGCCTTGTGAATTCTGAGAATGAAAGATGATTTATATTGTGTTTTCATTGTTTTCTTGCAGAAATTTGTCATTGAAAGAGCCACCACCTCATAACCATATTGTTAGGTATGACGGTGCAACAATAAATTCCTTTTTCATGCAGTAAAGGCTAATTCATTCTCTTCTACTTCAAGCCTGTTTTCCCTCCACTTAGGACTCATTCTGGCAAACAGAGCATTTCAGCAGTTTCTTCTTTGGAATGGGTGGGGATTCATGAGGTTTGAACACACAGCTCTGCTACTGTATTGCCTGTGATAGAGGAAATTGCTTACTTATTATTTATCATTCTTACTTTATGAAAGGAAACAGATGTTTATGCCAAAGGTCTTCCAGCAGAGATGAAGTAATACTGAATTCATAAAACAGAATTGGTTAAGGGAGTGTAATTCTGTGACTGAAAAAGGAAATATTCAGCCAAGGAAGTGCCCTGTTGGATATTCAGGTTAAGTAGGTGGGATGATGCCATGTTAATTGCTACAGGCACAAGCATGGCAGGCAGGCTGTCAATGTAAGAGTAATAAGAATTGGAGTTAAAGCAAAAGCAACAAAGGTTAATAGGTTTTTTTTCCCTTAATTTTAAGATTCTCCAGTATGCAGCTTGAGAACTTGATCTCAAAGTGAATTAAAGTTGTGTAAGGGAGTTGCTCAGTTTCATTACAGTTGTTTATCAGCCTGGCTGATAATCACTGCTGCTGTTCCCCACTTTCCTTTGCCTAGCCCAGGTCCCTGTGTTGCTCTCTGCCCTCCATCACTGCAGTCCAGAGCTCCCACAGCCCTGTTCCTTGCCAGTGCCTCTGTCCCTCCATGCATGGGCTCCTGTTGGCCATCCCTCCTGAACCTAGGATGCCACAAAATCCCTTACTATTCAAGCTGAAATAAACTAATTCAGAGCCACTGTCAAATGCAATGGATTCACTGTGTTTCTGAGAGAATTTCTAATAGTTGACATTTTTTCCCAGTTACAAGCAAAAAATTAAATGTGGTTCCCCTGAGCACATATCTTTATATCTGCCAAGTAAGGATAAGATGGAGATTTAGTCGAGGATTTGCAAAAGAAACCCAAAGGAAGGAGTGTCCAATTCACACTGAATTTCACTGACTTCAGGCTCTGTCCCTTCCCAGCAGCAGCTCTGTGACTGAGCTGCCCTGGATGTGTCCTCCCCATGGCTTCAGACACCCTGGATGTGCTATTGACAAACATTAAGTGTACTTGCATCTCAGGCTGAAAATGTTACACTCTGCTGCCAAAATCTTTTGTTTCTCCTAGACACTCTTGCATTACACCCTGTCAAATACCCTGAGGATGTTTTAAGCTCAGGTCGTATCACCTCCCTCTGCATGCATTGAGCACAAAAAGAGAAATATGGTTTTAGGGAAGAAAAGAGCACATCTATGAGTATTGTGAATAAACACAGATCCCTCTCTGTGAAAATTGAGGTTTCCATATTGGCTGAATTGAGTGTAGGAAGAACAGAAATGAATGTATTCATCCGGGAACAATTTACATGTAACAGTGATTGCACAAGCCAGAGAATTTTATTGGAAGTGTCTTCAGGGAAAGAAATTAAGCAGGGGCTGGGAATGTGCTTATCAATAGACCTTATTATTCTGCTCAACCTTTGATAAATGAACCTAGCAAGTTCTTTCAGGCTCCTCTCAATATTCTACTTGTTTGTGCTGAATTTCATTGATTCACATTTAGCCCTCCCTGATAATATGACATGACATAAAATGTAAATGGCAGACTCAATGAGCATTTCTATTCAGTTGAAACAAAGCAAGTGAGATCAATTATCAAACTCTTTGGATTTACATTCTTTGAAATAGAATTTATTACCTTGTTAGAAACTAAAACAAAACACACACATTAAAAAAAAAAGTATGCAACCGTTTATTGTTATTGGAGTTAAAGAAGAAAATTTTATGGGAGGAGTGTCCTTTGAGCATGCTTCAGTCAACTCTGTCAAACAGAGTGGCCAAAAATGATAAAATTCAAAACCTGCAGCTGCTGGTTCCTTTGGGAGTCACATTACAGTAGTACAAGTAACAATCTTTCATTTTAGGAGGGAAGCACATGACTGCAGCCAAAGGCCTTTCAATGCTATTTTAGGTAAGCTGATCTTCATAAAGGCCATTGTAATCTCTGGTGCTGCTCAGATTTTAGGCAATATTTTCATTTCATAATACTGTTTCTGTGTCCATTGAAACATCTGCTTCAACGTGCCAGGCTCGATCATGCACACTGTTACATCACTTGGCAAATGAGGTCACCTCAAGTAAATGGCAGTATTATGGAAAAGGGAATGAAAACCCCAGGGTTTAACTGTTGGGAATCAAGCTGCAACCCATTATGGGCTGAAGATCCTGCAGCAATGCTGGAAAGGCTCAGAGGGTGCAGTCTGCAAGGCAAGCAGTAGGGAGGAATCAAACACAAGGGATCATCTCTCCCAAGTTCTTTTTTCCTCAGTGCCAAACAGCATCTGAGGGTATTGGTATACAACAGTTTTGCAAACTCTCCCACTCACAGTTGGCTTTGCTTCAAGCAGAGTTCAGCCCTGCAGCCTATCTGCAGCAGCAGTGGCCTGGTTTTATGTGATGATTAATGGGAAGATTGAGCTGAAGCAGATCATTAGGATGCCCTCAGCCATCACACATTCTTTCATCCTGAAGCCTGTCTGGCACTCAGCACCTTCTATCAGTCATTTGGTAACATGTGTGGTTTTTCTAGTGTGTACTAAGTGCCTCTGAAAATTGTGACACTTGCAAGGGAAAAAGGGGCAGGAAAATGTGCCAGCCAGAACCAGGTCTTCCTTCAGTAGCTTAGAGATGAGCACCACTCACTGTCACCATTCCCCCCAATGCATTTTCTGTGTTCACATCTGCATTTCCATTTATGTTCTAGTAAACCAACCTAGTACTGAAAATCGTGCAAAGCAGCTTGTCCAAATCCACCTTTGAATCAGTTTTGGGCCTGAGGCTCTGATTTATAGTAATGGGACCTAGGGACCAATAATAAGAAAAAAAATAGCAGCTATTAAATCTGTAAAGAGGAAATGACTTGGAAACAGAGAGGGATGCCAAGCTGGTCTCTCCAGCAATGGCAGAGGGGAGTCAGGCTTACAGGACCATATGGCTAAGACATAGTTTAAATAATCTCCTCCAATTAAAAACAAAACCAGTTTTTATGTCAAACATCTGTTCTGTGAATGCATCAATTTAGGCAAAAAAACCATCAGAGGATATTGTAAGTACTTCATCATGGTTTTGGTTTCTCTGTGCAGATCCCCACCCATTTTGAGGGGGTTGATATCCCTGAAGGAGGGGTGCTGTGGTTTGCTATGATGCTACCAGGCAGGAGGGCAGTCTTTTGTGTTTCTGTGTGCTGGGCTCCCCATCCCTGCTGCCTTCAGATATCCAGCATTCATTGCAGGGGAGGGGAGATGATTTAGGAGAGTCCAGAGCACCTGGGGCAGCTCAGTGAAGGTCAGCAGAGGGTCTAATGGGCATGGCTGTCACTGGAGAGGATACCTATCTAATGTAATCAGTCTTATTTGTGTCTGAACCACAGAGATACTTGGCTACTAAATTCTGATTCTGCATACCGGCAGAGGTGAGGAAGAGAATATAAGATTTTCCCTTTTCTGCCTTCAAGCCCTCACTTCTTATAGCAGGACTAGAAAAACTAAGCTTTGAAGCAATCCACAACTTCTTGTCTTAGAACTGTCTACTTTTTACTTGACAAGGGGAGGGAAATCTCTTGGGTATTGATTGAAATTCTATCACTTTTCATAAGGTCATTAACTGTGCAGACAGCAATGTACCCATTTAAAATAATCATCCAGATTATAAAGGAAATATAATCTGGGGATATGTGCATTAAGCAAATCTGATCTAGTGTACAAACTGAGATTTACTTTGTTCTAAAGCATTCTTAGGTGGCCTTATTGTGCTTTTTTAATTTACTGTTGTATCATTTGTTTCCTTCCCAAGAGAGCCATCTGAGATTTCTCCTCTGGTTACTGTGAACCCTTGTTCACAGTTCTTCAGGTAACTGGTTCCTTTTGGTGTAATTGAAAAGCTGAAGTGGTTAATTAAGGACATAATTATTTCCTGATGTTGATATCATGGAATCTGTAGGTTCCTTGTAGAGAAACAAATAGTGGGGGTCACACTTAGCTGGGAGCACTGTGGAAGGAGGGAGGTTTCTGGAAGATTCTGTGGTCTCCCTTCTCAAAATTCTGCTCAGGGCAGAATGCCCCAATCAGATAGACAGATGTTCATATTACCCACCTTTTTCAAGGGCTCATTTTCTTATCCCTTTTGTTTCTAAAGCTTCCATCAGACTCAAATCCTCCTTTTCCCTCAGTACCAGGTATGTGATGCCAGCAGCTGGATTTCTATTTTAAACTCATCTGCTGTGAAAAAAGACTTTACTGTGCACACTTGCCTCTGCTGCTTAAACGTGGAGGTGTTTAACAAAGTTCCTGACCAGAATACATGATCAGGTTTTGTGTACTTGCTAGGAGTGTCCCAGGAGTTGGTGTCTGATGAATCATCTGTGACTGGAACTCTTGATCCCTGGTTCAAAATGGTGCCAAACATGAAAGAAAACAGCTAGTCAGCTCCCTGATTTCAGTCTATTCTTGCATTTTTATTAACCCTGCGTTGGTTTAGAACATCTTGTGGCTGCAAAAGACAGCAGGTGGGGCTTACCTTGGAGGGCTTCAGCCATCTGCCTTGCTCAGCCTCCAAAGCCAAAGGGTTTTGGAGCCAGATGTGCTGCCTGTGTGTTACTGAGGAGCACAGATGATATCTGCTCCATTTTGTGCTTCTCAAGGGAAGGGAAAAGAATGGAATTTGGGTACCAGCTCTCTGAGCCAAATGCCATGAGAAAACCCTCAGATCAAACACAGGCATGCTCTGGTTCAATTTGTTGCATGAAACAAAGTGGATCTGGTTGTCTTTATCTTCAAAAGCATTTTTATAGCTAGAAATGCTGTTTCATTTGGATCGAGTTTAGTCTTACTTTCTGGTAAAAAGGCTCCAGAAATAATTCAGACAGCTCCATTCAAGCTGTTCTGCAGATGTCAGCATGTGCCAGAGTCCAAAATCCAGCAGTCAGGATATGGTCGTCTAGTAGGAGCTCCAGCAAGAGATGCTGGAAAGGTATGTGCTACATGAGACCATAACACCAGATTTCCTTTCCTTTAGCATATTTATATGTCCTACATGCCATTTGTCTCTTCCTCCTGCTGTGGAACAACTGCTGTGCTTACATTTATAATGCTGCACACCCAGATGCCTCTGTTATCTCCTTGTTGAGAGGAGCAAAGATGGTACATTTAGCCCATTGGATGTCACCATTATCCCATCCATGAGGCTGATGAATTGCCTAAATATAAACAGATCTTCCCCTGAAGCCCTGATCCTCTCTGTTGAGTCAGATGAAGCAGAAAGAGTGGGAAGCACCAACTCCATCTTCATGGAAGATGGGTAGTGGGGCCTGAGGACTGAAAAGGACTCAGATGAGTCAGAGCAATGCTACTGACTGCAACAGGTTATTCCTGGTTAGCCCACAGCTCCTGAAATACAGCCTGTCTCCACAGAAACAGCCCTGAACCACGTAGCATCAGGCTAGATGCAACAAAACATCCACCAGCATTGCCAGAGCTCAGCATCCTTTAGAGCTGAGAGGCTTTAGAGTGACAGACATGGGTGATTCAGAGTTCACATTCCAAACAGAGCCTGTTACAGAGGAAAAAAACTAAAGCAATTCTCTAGCACTGAGATTCCTCAAAGGCTTTTTTCTGAATTTGATCTCTCACTCTCTAACCTCCCAGCAAAAAGAAAATCTCGATGAAATTACAGAAATTTTCACAAAGAACTCCACGGGGGATAAGATTTCTCACGTCCATCCCCCAGCTAAATTGACAGCTCCTGGATTTATTTCAGTGCAGACTGAACCAACATCCAAATGGTTTTATTCACTTTTTTAATCTCTTGATAAGAATGCAAATCCCATTCTTGCTCCTACTGCCTCTCTCACCCTCTTGAAATAGGCTGTTTATGGTGACTTAATGCTTCTATTCAAAACTGGCTTTCATCCAGAAGCAGACAGGCAGAAAGCCTAAAAGCAACAGAAAACTAGCAATTTATATTAGGCCATAGTGCTGCAGCACACAAAATGCTTTGTTTAAACTAGCCAAGCTCTGTGTCCTCTTGAATAGATGTAAATAACCAGCTTGTGTGGGTTTCCACAGCAGTGCTGGCATATTTCAAAACACGCAGACTTCAGACACCCACCTCCAAATACCTGCTCCCCCTGTTGGAAACTAACCATGCCCACTTCACTTTCACCTGGAGTGCATTTAGTACTACTTAAGATCTATTTTAGGGATTTATCTGAGGGAAGGAAGGACAGCCTGTGACTTGGTAGGTGTTTTCCATCTGCACTATGATGATGAATTTGCCTCTGGTGTTCAGCCTTGCTTCCTCTGGCTGCTGCTTTGTGGCTGCAAATGAAACAGGTGCACAGTGACCATGCAGACACAGTGACCATGCACACACCCTGCGGTTCAGGAAGGACAATCCCATGGTCCATGCACACACAGTGACCCTGCACACTCAGTGACCCTGAACACACAGTGACCATGCACTCTCAGTGACCATGCACACACACTGTGGTTCAGCAAGGACAATCCCATGGTCACCCTGCACTGACCAGTGCCTGCTGGTCACTGGAGCTGGGCTGGCTCCTGCTCTTGGAGCAGCCTGGCCATCCCCACAGCAGGACGTGGCCATGCCTGGGATGTTTTGGTTGTTTGTGTTTCACTCTGCTGCAGCTGACAGCACTGGGGTGGGTGCTCCCAGGAGCAGGAAGGCTCATGTGAGGGACAGAGCTCATTACCCAGAGTCAGTGTCTGCCATAAACTGCTCACATCAATGCTCTGAGGTTTGTGAGCAGCATCCTGCAGCAGAGAGGAGCTCCCAAGGGCTGTGCCTGGGTCCCTGCCCGCACTGCTGAATGGGCAGGGCTCCTCTCTAGCTCAGATTTGATCACTAGGTTAAAACAACCTGTTGAAAACACTTACACACTGAATGGACAGTGATGTTTTCTAGCCCAGGAACTCATGGAGGCAGAGGATGGGAGATGGTTTGCTGATGGCAGGCACTGTGGAGATGGGCTGGGGCTCCTGCCAGCTTCTCTCAGGACATACAGCCACTCCAGACAGCTTGGGGCCCTCTTGCTTCCTCATTATATTTTGCTATTTGCTTCTGCCATTTCCTTTTCTTCCTGATTTTGAGGCTGTTGCTTGCTGTGTAATTTGTTAGATCTGTCCCTGTGTCAGATCTTTCAGTTATGCCTTGTGCTCTGCAAAGGCATGTTGCATTGTTATTTTTATTTTAATGTGTCTCATTGTGCCACATACAGATTAGAGTGCTGTCTGGGTTCTAAATGTATCCAGTCAGTGGCTTTAATGGTGGTTTTAATCACAGGAATAATAAAAGTGAACATTATATGTTAAAATGTGAAGCCATTTACCTGTGAATTTCAACCCCAAGGGCATTCTCTATTTTCTTTCCAAAACAAATGCAATATGTGTGAGAAACCAGCAGTCCATCTGTATTCCTATTTCCATGCTCCAGCATAGAGGGAAGCATGACATACTTCTCTTAAGTTGGAAAATTGTTCTCTAAAAACAAATTAAGTAACTAACTAACAGCTTGAGTGATCACTTTGCAGGTGAAATAATTTCTGTCATCGGGAACCAGATGTATTTGCATTATTCCTCAGTGGCTTACAAGCTGTATGTATATCAGTATATCATAAGTTTTCCAGAGAGATTACTTTGCTGTGGGTTAATTTAGTAAGAAAATATTCTTTGTGGTGTGGTGGTATGTAAGACATGGAACAAGCCTGGGAAATACTTGGAAGCCCTTGGGCAACAGGAAGGGTTCTGTTCTTTGGAGCTGGCACCTAAAAATGATCTGTTCCTTTTCTGTTCTTTGGAACTGGCACCTAAAAATGATCTATGGGCCCTCCCTGAGCTAACTGCTTGTACCTACCACCTGCACCTACCTGTAAAAGGGAAACTGCTTAATTCCACCTGCCAAAGGGAGCTCTTTCCCTGGAAATTTGTTATTTTAGCACTGGCTCCTGCTAGTCAGCTGGAGCATGTGGAAGCCCTGGTCCACATTTCCATGCAGCAGATCCTGGAGCAGCAGATGATATAAATTGATTTGACTTCAGGGATATTCAGGCCTCAAGGGAGCTGAGGGAAGCAAGTTCCCTCCCTCACCCATCAAAGGTATGATCTGAAATGGAGAGGGCAAGAGTCTTGTCTGCTGAGGCAGAATTGATCACACCAGGTGCCCAGGAGCTCCTCCAGGGGATGATCACTTCCTGTCAGGCACACAGAGCTGGAAGGTACCTGAGGGTCATGTGGGACAAAATTTACAGGTGCTGCCCATATTGAAGCATCTGTTTGTGTCCCAGATGTTCAGTTCTTTTGGAAGGGTGACAAGGCCTACCATAAACTGATGTGAGGCCAGCTGTCCCTCAGCCCCAGAGAGGAGGGCAGGGAGCTGCTTAGGGCAGCAATTCCCACCTGATGCTCCCTGGAAAGTGCCTTGTTTGTCCCAAACTTTCCCAGGTATCATCTTGATCAGGCCTTTTTCCCTGGAATATTCCCAGGCTGTTTCACCTTTCATGCTTAAGCAATAAAAATTACTTATTTTTCAAAATTCTATCTGAACTATCTGAAGACAATTTTTAAAATATTCTGGAACATCCTCTGCCCATATCATTGAGAGCAATGAGTCTGGGGATGCTGTCTGAACCAGCTCCTTCATGCCCAGGCACTGCACCTCCCCTTGTTCTTAGATTAGCACTTCGGAGACAAGCAAGAGTTAATTCTTTATGGCAAATTCAGTTGCTGTGTGATGGTGAACACGGACACCTAGTGGTGCTCCGGGACAGGGCATGAATGCTCTAAACAGCTCCGTGGGAGAGAAGCTGGTACAGCCGAGTATTTGTTCACATTTTCCCCTAAAAGAAAGAGAGATTTGATTTTTTTCAGAAAAGATATCTTAGATAGCATAATTTGGGGGGCAGAAAGTTTACTTAGCATGGAATAGTGGAAGAATTAGGAGAAATCCATCACTTCTGGTAAGATGTGTCTGTGTATTTAGCAAGAAGTAATCAGTTTTTTTCTTCCTGTCTTAAATATCCCACACCATGCCAAATTATATACTATTTTGGGCCAGGAAGATTTCCTACTCCTCAAATTAGTCCATAGCAAAGAAACCTCAGCAAATATTATAGCAGGATCTCATTCTTACCATCCCTGTGAATGTCTCTTCTCCAGTTATGGGGAGATTGTCAACATGATGAGTGGTGGGTTTGCTGATAAGCTGCCCAGCTAGGTGCTACACTGACCTCCTGTGCACTTCCATCAGTGCACTGAGCTCTGTCTGCCAGGATTAATGCCAGAATTTTGTCTGAACAGCCTCAAACAGCTGCCATGGTTTGTTTTGTTTGTTTGTTTCTATTTACTTACACATAATCTTTCAGAGAAATATTTCCTTCTTCTTCCCCAAATCTAGCATTTCGTCTACGGCAGAGACACAGGACAGGTGAGAACCAGTCCTTGTCCACTGACCCCTTTCTGTAATTGTGAATATCAGCCCTGTGAGTGGGATTTCTTTCACATCTGCAATGACACCAAAACCTCTGTGCCACTGAGTGGGGAGACAGGCTGTTCCCATGGGAGTGTGTACTGGGGGCTGCTTGGGCTGAGAAAAGGGAGTTTGAGACTGTACCAGCTCAAGAGTGAAGTCTACAGAGATGTGTGTGCTCTCCTCAAGGGCTCCCCCATTCAAGCTGAGAAGCAGACCCCAGGTTTTACTGAACCCACAGTTGCTCCACATCTGACAAGGTTTCTTCCAATTCTGTTGGGTTTACAAGTCATTCATTTAAAATTATTGAATAATATCCTTGGTTTTAGCTTCATATCCTAAGAAAGTTTATAGTATTATGCTTGTTTACTATCCTCATCTCAGTAACTTTTGAATAAAATCAGTGAACTAATCTCTGTCAAAATTTCTATCAAATTTGCCACTGGAAAAAGGACCTCAAAGATTCCTGCATACCTCAGGAAAGCATGCAGCACACAGGACAAAGAAAGAGGGTCCCTAACAACAGGCAGACAGCAAGAAATCCACATTAAGAATCTTTCTTAATGCTCCTCTACAATGGATTGTAGAGGAACATTAAGAAAGATTCCTCAGGCCAGAAAAACTTAGATTCATTCTCACACCTTTTTAGACATACAAGGATCCAACCCTGAGATCCAACTCCATTAAAGAAACCCCAAGCTTTGTTAAAAAAATCTGTACAATCACTTATTTATGTGCACACAGGTGCTTATATTCCCAGTCCCTGGATATACAGAGACTGTGATTACACAGACCACTGTTGTCCTTTGAGAGTCACAGGGTGTGAGGCTGAAGGAAAGCAGCAGTTCCAGCTCTCAGTACGGAAGTAAAATGTTACATTTATTCCTAGGTACAAATCCTGAAAGTCAGCATATAATCAATCACTGTGTGTTTATATATTTACACCTCTGGGTTCCATCAGAGAGCATGGGAGGAGCTTTTCTGATCTGTCCCATCAGGATTTTACTCTCCCAAGAGGTCCCTAGAGCAGCTTTGGGAAGATGAGGGTACATTTCTTGTCTTCCAAGAAAAGAGAAGCTGTTTCCTCACTGCACTGGTGGCCAGTGGGAATGTGCCTCACTTATGCTGTAGAGGGATGAGCTGGAATTTGTCACACCATGAAGCACAGCCCTGAGACATCCTGGGCTATTGCCAAGCTAGAAAGTGACCCCAGAAATTAAAGCAACAAAAAACCACTCAGGGTTTCTGATGGACACTCACAGCTAGAAGATTCACAACTCAAAAACTCCCCCACAGCTGGCATTCAAAAGGTTACTGGGTGGGTAGCTGTGCTGTCTCACTTCAGCCCAGCAAAATCAATAAGAAGTAAAAGAAACCAGGGGCACAACGTGTTGAACTTTGACAAAACAAATTATTAACTTGGCTTCTAAGGAACACAAATCCTGTCTTTGCCAGTGTAAATATGATGCAGAGATGATTGCTTTCATCCTACCCTCGCTGACATCTATTCCTTTTCTTTTTTTGTTTCTGTTTTTCCTGTTGGACCTGGGCAGTTGTCTGGAGGGTGTGAACTAACTGTGGTGCTCCAGGACTTTACAGCGGGCCACAGCAGCGAGCTGAGCATTCAGGTGGGGCAGACAGTGGAGCTGCTGGAGAGGCCCAGTGAGAGGCCAGGCTGGTGCTTGGTGAGGACCACGGAGAGGAGCCCACCACAGGAGGGTCTGGTGCCCAGCAGCG